>NC_133432.1:25874417-26174417 GCF_011762505.2 Arvicanthis niloticus
TGGGGATGGAACCTGAGCTTGAACCCTCTACCATCCCAGCCCCATTCCCAGCCCCCTCCCACGCCTTTTGCCTGGATGGGTTTTGTTGTTACTGCTATTTATTGATTTATTTGCTTCTTTTTAGCCAGACTCTCTCTGTGGAGTCCAGACTGGTCTTGAACTCTAGAGCTTCCTGCCTCGGCCTCCCAAGTGCTAGGGGTTACCAGTCTGCGCCACCACTGCCGGCAGCTAGCTACTCCTGCGTTTGGTTTGGCTTTGTTTATTACAGATTGCTGTTTATTTACCTGCATGATGAGCTAGTTGAGAGCGGATAGCTAGTTTAGCCAACTCCGCAATTGTGACAATGCATATAGAGAGGCCTCTTCTCTTCAAACACCGTCCAGGGGACAGTGAGATGATTCGGTGGGTAAAGGTGCTTGCTGCCAAGCCTGGTGACCTGAGTTTGACCTCTGGGACCATCATGGAGGAAGTCAAGTTGTCTTTTGACTGTCGTATACATGCTGTGGTGCACACACACACACACACACACACAGAGAGAGAGAGAGAGAGAGAGAGAGAGAGAGAGAGAGAGAGAGAGAACATTTCAAGTGGCCAGGTATTAAGGTGTGCACATTGAATCCTGGCACCTGGAAGCAGAACCAGGTAGATCCCTGTGAGTCAGAGGCCAGAGTGGTCTACACAGTAACTTACATGCCAACAAGAGCATATACTGCCAATACTGAGACACTGTCTCAAACAAACAAAAAAAAAAAAGGTTTTAGGTTGTTTTGGAAGCCAGGCAGCTATAATCCTATAATCCCAGCACTTGGGATATTGAGACAAGAGGATCAGGAGTTCAAAGCCATCTTTGGCAACATAGTAAGTTCAAGCCAAGCCTAGGATACAAAAAAGAGGGGTGGTGGTTGATCTTCAACTTTCCAGGAAGTAAGCTTAAAGCCATCGTGATACAAATATGAACTGTCCAGCTGGAGAGATGGCTCAGTGGTTAGGAGCACTGGCTGCTCTTCCAGAGGCTCTAGGTTCAATTCCCAGCATCAACATGGTGCACTCACACTGTATATAACTCCAGTTCCAAGGAATACAATATCCTCTTCTGGACCCCAAAGGGACAAGGCACACAAGTGGTGCACAGACATATATGCAGGCAAAACGCTCATACATATAAATAATAAGATTATGTTTAGTGGGCTGGTGAGATGGCTTATCAGGTAAAGAGGCTTGCTGCCAAGCCATTCCAGAGGCCCACACCAGGATAGCACTATCTCCTGCAAGTTGTTCTCTAACCTCCACAGGCATGTCTGTAACCCCAGCACCTCGGTGGATGCAGGAGGATTGCCACAAGTCTGAGGCCAGCCAGCCAGCCAGAGACACATAAAAGAATTGTGTCTGAAAATGAACTAGGGAGACAACTCAGTCGATAAAGTGGTTTTTTGAAAGTAAGCAGACCTGTGGGACA
This sequence comes from Arvicanthis niloticus, assembly GCF_011762505.2. Taxonomy (NCBI): domain Eukaryota; kingdom Metazoa; phylum Chordata; class Mammalia; order Rodentia; family Muridae; genus Arvicanthis; species Arvicanthis niloticus. The sequence continues at coordinate 25,875,874 of NC_133432.1, forward strand.
GCGGTGGCACACGCCTTTGATCCCGGCACTAGGAAGGCAGAAGCAAGTGGATCTCTGTGAGTTCAAAGCCAGCCTGGTCTACAGAGTGAGTTCCAGGACAGCCAGGGCTACACAGAGAAACCCTGTCTTGAAAAACAAAAACAAAATTGAGTGTGTGTGTGTGCGTACACATGTGAGCTTTTGCACACTAGTGTAAATGCACAATTACTCACATGTGCACATTCACTGGTAAGATGGCACAGCAGGTTAAGGCACTTGCTGCCACATCTGAGAACCTGAAGTCCATCCCCAGGACTCACACCGCAGAAGGAGAGAGCTGACTCCTGCAAGTTGTCCTCTGGCACCACATTTGTGCTGCGGCTTCAGAGCTCCTGTGCACATTTAGAATAAGCAAGATGGTTTTTCTGAGTGTGTCTACAAGTAGCCCGGGAACACAGCAGGTAGACGAGCACAGAGAGGGGCCTGCTTCCTCTTTTTCACCCCTGGACTTGGACAAGAACAGCTCAGGTTCCCGCTTCTGTTTTCAGTCTCTCAACTAGTCTCCACAAGTTTTGCTTCTTCTCCACAAGTTTTGCTTCTTGTTAAGTAAAACCTTCACCACTGTTCAGGTTTATCCCTGCATCATCCTGCATCTGTCTGTGATGATGGAGGTTGGTGGTACCCGGCCATCCCAGGTGGAAACAGGAGAATCAGGACTTCCAGGTCATCCTCACTTGGTGACTTTGAGGCCAGCTTGGGCTACGTGAAACACACACACACACACACACACACACACACACACACACACACACACGGATTCCCATTTTTTGAGTTTTAAATCCAAAATCCAAAGATTCAACTAACAGTACATGGAAACTATTCAGGGGCAGCCAGACACGGCGGTGCACACCTCTGATCTCAGCACTTGGGAGGCAGAGACAGCAGGATCAGGAATTCAAGGTTGTTGTCTACAGAATAAAGAATTTGATGTAATCCCAGCACTTGGGAGGCAGAGGCAGGCGGATTTCTGAGTTCAAGGCCAGCCTGGTCTACCGAGTGAGTTCCAGGACAGCCAAAGGCTATACAGAGAAACCCTGTCTCGAAAAACCAAAAAAAAAAAAAAAAAAAAAAAAAAAAAGAATTTGATGCACACCCTACCCAAAAAAAAAAAAAAAAAAAAAAAAAAAGAGAGAGAGAGAGAGAAGAGGATGCTTGTGGGGGAGGGATTGTGTCTTGACTAAACATATAGAGGCTTTTTTCTTCTTTAAAAAAATTTTTGGCTGGGGGATAATAGCACATGCCTTTGATCACAGCACTCGAGGGGCAGAGGCAGGCAGATCTCTGTAAGTTTGAGGTCAGCCTGGTCTACAAAACGAGTTCCAGGACAGTCAGGGTTGTTACACAGAGAAACCCTGTCTTGAAAAACAAACAGTGATCTTATTTTTTATTGATATATGTGGTGTGTGTGTGTGTGTGTGTGTGTGTGTGTGTGTGTACGCACACATGCACATATTGGGTATCTGCACACAAGCACAAGTGCCCACTGAATCCAGAAAAGGGCATCAGGTCCTCCAGATCTGAAATCACACGTGGCTGTGGGCCACCTGACGTGGTATTGCGAACTGAAGTAGGGTTCTCTGCAAGAGCAGCAGGAGTTCTTACCTCTGTGTCAGCTCTCCAGCTGGACACAGGTGTGAAAGGCTCAGGCAGAGGCGTGAAGGAACGTTTCGCTGAAGCAGACACAGGAGAGAGGGTGTTCTGCTAAAGCAAGCACCTGAATGAAGAATTCTTTGCTAACAACATGCGTGTACTAGTCTGCCTTACATTGCATAGTTGAGTTTCATTTGTCAGGACGCCATAGAGAGAAATATACTAAAAATCTTCTGGTGGTGTGCTGCGGTTTGTTGCTGCTTCCAAGGACTTGGGCTGATTGGATGTGCGGGCTGAGGAAAGCCCGGAGCGTGGCCAAGGCACATGGAGGACATGTGATGTTTGGAAGGTATAAATAGAACTCCATGAGTGACAGAGACAGAGCTTGGCTTGCCGGTACAGCTGGCTGTGCAACCCTTGTGAGTCTCCTGTCTTTGCTCCCCTAAAAGAGACACAGCCGAGAACATCTCCTGGTGATCCTGTTGGTCCCTCCTGCTGACTCAAGGTGAGGCTGAGGCCTGGATGTCTCTGCTAGGTCATGTCACCACTGTTGCTAACCCGACTCTACAGAACTGGGCTGCTGGTGTATCTGTGAAGCGCTTGCAAGTGGATGGAGCTGCCGCTGCCAACCTGTGAGCTGAACTGCCGATTTCCAGACAACACAGACGAGAGTTGCTCCAAAGAATCTTTCTAAGCAGGTCCACTTCCCCCGTAGCCTTTCTTTCCCACTACCTCAGGTGGGTGATGGGCTAAAAGGAAATTTAAAGTGTTTAAGAACCATCATTAAAAATAGGATTTAAAGCCGGGCAGTGGTGGCGCACGCCTTTAATCCCAGCACTTGGGAGGCAGAGGCAGGTGGATTTCTGAGTTCGAGGCCAACCTGGTCTACAGAGTGAGTTCCAGGACAGCCAGGGATACACAGAGAAACCCTGTCTCGGAAAAAAAAAAAAAAATAGGATTTGAAAAAAAAATAAAGTTACAGTCCTCTCACCTGGGTCTTTCCACTCTTACATCCCTGATGAAGAAGGTCACTGCAGGATGAAGCCACGTGGACCTGAAGCAGCAGAGACCCTTTTATCCATACAGCATACAGTCCCCATCCACCCACTAGCTGACAGCAGATACGTGAATGGCTCCTCCTCGAGAAGCAACTGCGCCCTGCCCGAAGCACTGACTCACGGAGTCAGAGAAAAGAACATGAGGATTATGACAGAAGCGTAGCGTGAGGCAGAAGCTTGCTGGAGACTGGCTTTGTCAAGACACGACCTCAAGCCAGACATGATGGCACACCCTTGAGATCCCGGCACTCAGGGTGGATGCTGGGGACAAGGATCATGAGAACAAGGCCAGCCTTGTTTACATGAGAACTTCCCTCAAAGAAAAAAAAAAAAGTTTAACTAAGAAAAATACCAGATATTAGCTGAGGCCTAGGGGCGTCTCAGTGGTCTCAGTGGTCGAGCATTGCCTAGCACGTATGAGGTTCTGGGTTCAATCCCAGTACCATCACAAAAGGAAGGAAATACTTTAAATCAGCACATGCCTGAAGTCTTAGCATAGAGGATGGATCACCTGACCCAAAGAGTTAGAGACAACCAGCCTGATGGCAGTAAAACCCCATCACACACACACACACACACACACACACACATAGAGTGCCTAGAGAGATGGCTCAGTGGTCATGAGCACTGAATGTTTTTCTGGAGGGACCTAGTGTCAATTCCCAACACCTACACGGAAGCTCACAAATGCCTGTAAGTCTATTCCCAGAGGAGCCAGTGACACACATGAGACACACAGACACACATGCAGGTAAAGCATACACATAAGTCTTTTTTTTTTTTAAGGTATTTTTAGTTGTGGGGCTGGAGATGTGGCTCAGTTGAGTGTTTTCTTAGCCAGAAGCCCTGATATTTACCTCCAGCACCAGGTAAACTGGGTGTGGTGGGGCACATCTGGAATTCCAATACTACAGAAGTGGAGAGAGGAGGTTAGGAGTTCAGAGTTGGCTACGTAGTGAGTTCAAGGCCCTACTGGACTACAGGAGACTGCATCTAAAAACAAACTAACCAAACAAAAAAGGGCACCGTGACTTCTGTGTTCTGAAAACAGCTGAAGGGCTGTTGTTCCAGCTGCAGCGGCTAACCCCACAGGAATTTAGTAGAAGTTCCTTCTCCAAATGGGGTCTGACCCTACAAGTACAAGGTGACCCTCTTTCCAGGAACAACAGAGCAGGGTGCAGAAAGACTCCCTTGCTCCTCCAGAACCCACAGGGACGACCTCACGGTGGGTGCAACAGATAGGACTGAGTCAGACCCAAGGCAGCAGCTAGGCTGAGACATGTGGCTGAGACCAGTAGGAGAGGAAGGAGCTGAGGAAGGAGACTCAGTGGTAGCATCCAATCCCAGATGCTGTGTGAGCTAGTCAGCACACAGGATGCAGTTACATCTCCAAGGTAAACAGACAACGTCTACCTGTCCAGAAGGCAGAAGACACAGAAGCATTTGTATTACAGAGGAGAGACCTACTTCCTTCCTCTTAGTTGACTTCAAGTTACTGACTTTGGAGGTCACACCTAGGAGACACACTTCTGGGTACATCTGTGTACAAGGCTCATCTGAGCAAGGAAGATCATTCAGAATATGGGCAGCTCCATCCAATGGACCAGGAGTCCCAGATGAAGAAAAAGTGGACAGGGACAGACAGCATTCTGATGAAGCTGAGTCCCAGGATTCATGGCTGATTTCTGACGGACTGTGGATGTCACGTGACAACTGCCTCCCTTTCTTGCCGACATGCCTTCTCCAAAGTTAGGCCACGGATCTCAGAGGCTGAGTCAAGCCCCACCTCCCTGTAGCTCTCTGTCTGGAACAAAGAGGAGAGAGGCAGGCTGTGCTCTGAAGAGACAGCTCTTCATTTACTACGCCTGGCGCCTCCACACTCTCAGTCACCCACAGTGTGTTGACCTAAATCACCTCCTGACACCCCTAAAAATGTTATAAAGACCTTTCCCCATGTCTAGGGAATTAGTCCAAAGAGACTCCCACAGCAGGGGCTGCTGGGAAATCCCTGGGAAGGCTACTGCTCTCCAAGAAGCTCCTCTGGCCTCTCTCCTCCAACCTTCATGGTTTCTCCTTTCCTCATGCTCCACCCTGTGTGTCAGCCTGTCTGTATCTGTCTCTCTGTGTCTGTCTGTCTGTATGTGTATCTGTGTGTGTCTCTGTCTTTCTCTGTGTGTATTTCTCCCTCCCCCTCCCTCCCCCTCCCTCCCCCTCCCTCCCCCTTCCTCCCCCTCCATCCCCCTCCCTCCCCCTCCCTCCCCCTTCCTCCCCCTCCCTCCCCCTCCCTCCCCCTCCCTCCCCCTTCCTCCCCCTCCCTCCCCCTCCCTTCCCCTCTCTCCTCTCTCTTAGTCCTAATGAAGCTATTCATTCCCTCTAACGCTCCCCCTCCCACCTCTTTTCTTCTATTCCACTTCACACCTGCCCCATGGGCTGTGCCCTCACTGAGAGTGGAAACAAACCCTTCCTTCCTTCCTTCCTTCCTTCCTTCCTTCCTTCCTTCCTTCCTTCTTTCCTTAAGTTGTTATTGTCATAGCATCAAGAAAAGTAAGGAACAATCTGGTGATGGTGGCGCACTCCTTTAATCCCAGCACTTGGGAGGCAGAGGCAGGCAGAGCTCTGTGAGTTCGAGATCAGCCTGGTCTACAGAGCAAGTTCCAGGACGGCCAAGTCTACACAGAGAAACCCTGTCTGAAAACAAACAGACAAACATATAGAATAAAATAAAAGTAAAGAATACAGCGCCCACCCACCAGCTTTGCAGTAAATGGCACCTGCCTGGTGAGGGTCATGATACAGATCCTTAGGTTAGGGACCAGAAGGCTTCGGGTTAGCAGATGTCTCATCAAAGATTAAAATGGAGTGAGATAGCTGGCCTATCTCTCTTCAGACTACCTCTGCCTCTTTTACTATCTCTCAACCTTAGCATGGGGCTGTAAAACTCTAGTGAGCAAAGTCTTAGTTTACCAGAGACCCCCTGAGTGAACCACATGGAGACAAGAATCGCTGAAAAGAGCAAGAGGAATTTTAATGTTCCAGCATGCTGGGGCCATCCTGCATCCCAAAAGGAGAGGCAACCCCACTTCAGTGAACTTTTATACAGAATGTGTCTACCCGCTCTGGGCTTTTCCCACCCGCAGGTGGGTTCCCTCCCTCCCCTGTGGTCTGAGGAGTGTTAAGCAGCCTCTCTCATCTGGCAAGTGTCCAGCGACCTTTCCAAAGTTCCAGACCAGGAATGTTAATTATCCTCTCTCCTTTCCAGGGGGACAAGGTTCCAAAGTTCCTCTTCGGACTCTACTCGTCTCTGTATGGAAGCAATCTGTTTGTTGGAAGAGGTAATACAAGGATAACATGAATAGACTTCCCTTCAGGGCTCTCTTCCCGACACCATAACTGAAAATAGCAGACCATGATCGTGATCAGAAGAGCAGGCAGAGAACACGGGATTAACATGGGGGAGGGGGTGGGGGGGAATACTCCAGGGTGTAAAGGAGCTTGCTGCCAAGCCTACTGATCTGAGTTTGATCCCTAAGACATACAAGGATCTTTATGAAACTTGATGAAACCATTTCTACATTTAGCTCAAGAATAAATTCTTAGAAACAAGAGCTGTACTTGGGAGGCAGAAGCAGGTGGATTTCTGAGTTCGAGGCCAGCCTGGTCTACAGAGTGATTTCCAGGACAGCCAGGACTACACAGAGAAACCCTGTCTCGAAAAAAAAAGAAAGAAAAGAAAAGAAAAGAAAAGAAAGAAACAAGAGCTGTGGTTTGCATTGAAAGAAAGACTATGCCTATCCCCACCCCCCTATTTTGGGAGTCTAGTCTATTATGTCATTTGTTTCTTTGTATCTGTTTATGTGGGTGCTTTCCTGGAGGTCAGAGGGTAGATTATAAAAATCGGCTCTCTCCATCCACCATGTGGATCCACGGGGTCAAACTCAAGTCCCCTCCCTGTACTCCTGCCCCTGTTTAAAACGCTCTCATTATTTCGATCCTGTGTCTATAATCTCTGTTGCCCCCTAGTGGTAGATGTCATATGAGCAAAGCTATTGTTTTTGGGGGGAGGATTGAATCATTTGGGTTTATCAAATGGATGGTTTATTGATTACATCTGATTATTTTTCAGGAATATATTTTTCATATATTCACAGTATATATATACACATATATATGTATATATATATTCACAGTATATATATTCACAGTATATATTCACAGTATATATATATATATATATATATATATACTGTGTATCTGTATATAATGCATATATAAATACTGGGGAGGAGGGGTGGGGCTGAAGCTCAGTGATAGACCTCTTAACCTTCCACGTGCTAGGCTGTAGGCTCAATGCCCAGGACCCCAAAGTACTGCCCCCTGGGACCCAGCAAGTCCCTGACTCTCTTCCCACCCGTGACTTCGTCGGGAAGCGACCTCAACAGCTAAAGCACTTATAGCTCAGAAAGGGTACTCCAGTTGTCCACCAGAAATAGCTTTTCTCTGCGGGAAGTGCTTTTCAAACTGCAAAAGGCTAAAGCAAAGCTTAGTAAAAGCGTCATAGAGCGCTTGCGGAGTAACTCTTGTGCCGGTTCAGTTGACTCCTTCCCCCGCCTCCTCATACTTTATCTCCAGTCCAGCTCCAGAAAGTACTGGCACTGTCTTCTTGACCAATTCAGGCAGGAAGAACCAACTTCTAATCCTTTCTTTGCTACTGAACTGTATCACTCAGGGATTCTCCTAGATTCTGTTTCCTCTTTGGCATAACAGAGACAAACACAAATGTGTGTGAGAATGGGGCTCCGTGGTCTGCGAGACGTCATATCATTACAGTGGGAAGGATCCCGCTGAAAATACAGTTCATGCTGGAGTCCCTGGGTACTGCAATCCCCAGTACTGCACAAACTGAGGAGGGCAGTGCGTGTCTAAAATCCCGGCTTTCTGGAGGTGGAGAACCAAAGTTCAGGGTCAACTTTGTGTAAAAACCAAAAGCAAGAGGAAATGTCTTTCAAGGCCCCACCCCCTCTCTGAGGATCTACTAGTAGTTAATGGTTGTCGGGAGGAGAGACATTATCTTCAGCGGTGGAGCTAATGGTTAGGTGCCCTTGCTCCTGCAAGCAACTCTAATGAAACTCACTGGGTCGCAAAAATTAAAAAGAAATGAGAAACATACAAGCAGAAGAGAGGCTAAGATGGAAAAGCAAGAGAGGGTAATGGAGCTGTGATCAAATATGATCAAAATACCTTATACACATGTAAGAGGGTGTCCCAATGAAGCCATGGTTAGGTATAACAAATGTATACTGATAAAAAAAATTTAAAGGGAGCCTTCGAGATGGTTGAGAGTAAAGGTGTACACCTACACACACTCTCTCACGAGGCAAAGGCAAATAAAATTTAAAAAATAAAAGTGAAAAATAAAAAGGGTTACAGAGATGGCTCAGCGGGTAAAGGCACTTGCTGCCGAGCCTGATGACCCAAATTCAATGCCCGGGACCCACAGGTGGAAGGAGAGGACCAACTCCTCCCTTAAGTTGTCATCTGTCCTCCACACCCGTTGCATGCACAGGCCTCTCTCACACACTCAAACAAATACACAGTTGTAATTTAAAAAAAAAATTTTTTTTAAATTAAAGATCAAGAAGAAGGAAGCTTAAGTCTGGGCAAGAATACTCCTGAGGAGGCAACCTGCGCAGCCCCCTTGGGTGAGCTGGAACTACAACTCCCGGCTTCCTTTGGGCGGATAAGGGCGGATCGCTCCACGGGATTGGGCCTCCCCCCCATGGGCGGGGCTCGAGGAGAGGCCAGTTTTCTTCTGTTGCCAGGGGAGACCGCCGCAAGGAGGCGGAAATTGCCGAGGGAGGCGGCACGCGGGAAGCTCTCGCGGCTATGGCGGCCTCGGCCTCCGCGACTCGCTTCTGGTGCTCGTGTCCCGAGGTGCCCTCCGCCACATTCTTCACCGCCCTGCTCTCGCTGCTGGTGTCGGGGCCCCGCCTGTTCCTGCTGCAGCCGCCTCTGGCGCCCTCGGGGCTGTCTCTGCGCTCCGAGGCCCTGCGCAACTGGCAAGGTGAGCAGAGAAGGGGCGGGGATGGCGCGCTTCCTCAGCCCGCAGACTCCCCGGTCCCTGATCTCCAGCCTCACTGCCAGCCAACCCCCAACCTCCGTACTCACCACCATTCTCCCCCCTTGGAGCTCCAGCATGTCCTGTCCATAGCCGTATCATTTCCGCCAACTCCTTCCCTACCCAGAATCGCACCCTTCCATGTTACCCCAGATCTTTGATCTCGAGGGTGAATACACTTCCTAAGCTCCTCTCGGTTTATAGACACAAACCCCATCTGCTGAAGGCCTGCACCCCACAGGAACAAAGCAAACGTCTCTCACCTTCATCGTGACAATTGAACCTTGCTTCTTGTCACCTCAATGAATGACTTTTCCTCTTGACTCTAGAATTTACTGCTGCGTCTTTACCTTAATCCTGACTCTTTATTCCAGCTCACAGAATAAGGAGCCCCTAGTAAAGTGTTTGTTTTCTCAGGGGAGAGAAATTCCTCAGATCAATTAAGTCTGGTAATCATCCTTTTGTAAAAGACAGGATTCCTAGTCTTGTTTCTTCCTCATTCTTTCCTGAGAAATCCCTGTTGCTTGTAACGTTAACAGAGGCTAAGCATTCATTTCATGTAATCCTCACTGAGATTTCATGACAGGCCATATTAAATTGCCTGTTTACCAGAAATTGAGGCTGAGTACAGAGAATCACAGAGCTAATACATCATAATATTGAGGTAGGGGCCCAGCATTTTGTTTTTAGTAAGATGATTTAGAGCTAGGTCTTTGGGTATATAATCCCCACATCTTTAGATAGATGTATACATATGTGACACATTTATTTATATGCCCTTGTACACACATGTGGAGGTCAGAGGACAACCTGACAGGAGTCTTTCTCCACCCAAGTGGGTCCTGGGAATCAAACTCAGGTCTTTGGGTTGGCATCAAGTACCTGTGAGCCATCTCATCAGCTCCCTAAGTCTTAGAGAGTTGCATGTAGAATCTTGTCATATTTACCAGTAAAATTTCAATTTGGGATGTATCCAGCAAATAACCAAACTTCTGGAGATAGTCTGAGGAGATAAGTCTGACTAGGGTGTTATGGTTTCCCGAGTAAAGCTGAAACTTCTGTTGGATAGCACTTGTGGTCAGCTAAATGCCATCGTAGGGAGGCACACACCCTCTTTCTGGGTTTTGGGGTTTGTTTGTTTGTTTGTTCCTTGTCTCTGAAACAAGGGTCTTGCTGTTTATTTACACCAGAATGGCCGGAACTCACTGTGTAGTCCAGGAGAGCCTCCAGCCCATGATCCTCCTGCCTCACCCTTCTGAGTACTAGAACACAGACATGCATCACCACGCTGACTTAACCTATATTTGTCCGAGCTTGGGGTCTGTAGAGATACGGTTTCATCAAGGACTTCAAGTCTGACCATGTGATTTTATAGTGAGGAAATTAAAGCCATGGGGGTAGGACCTTGGACTTGACTCAGGCAGCCTGCTAATGATAAAGCCAAGACCACGCCCCCTTACCGTCCTGAGAATGACTCCATTACTTCATTCATCTTCCTCTTGCATGCTATGATTCCACCCACAGAAATAGATAAGTACATGAGAGAGCCAGGTGTGGTGATATGTACCTTTAATCCCAGCACTGGGCAGGCAGAGGCAGGTGGATCTCTATGAATTTGAGGCCAGCCTGGTCTCCATAGGAAGTTCCAGGCCAACCAGGGCTATATCATAGGACCCTGTCTCAACACAAAAAAGAAATTAGAGCCCTGTAAGGTGGCTCAGCAAGTACCTTGCTGCCACTCATGAGAACTGGGGTTTGATCTCTGGGACCTGCATGGTAGAACTTACTTCTGAAGGTTTTTCTCTGATCTTGTACTCCCATATACCCACAAATAAATACATAGCAATTTTTTAAATTATGTATGTTAGCGATAACTTGTATTTGGGAGACGTGTATAAACCAAATATGGCAGACACTTATAGTCCCAGCACTCAAAAGGCTGAGGCAGGAAGACTGTGAGTTTACAGCTGGTCTGGGCCACATATCCAAACCTGTATCCAAAAAAAAGTCCAAATGTGGTGTCTTACACCGATAATCCCAGCCCCCAGGAAGCAGGAACCAGCCTGGTCTATACAGCAATGTATACACCAGACAGGGCTGCACGGTGAGACCTTGTCTCACTACAGAGAGAGAGAGAGAAAAAAGGACTTTCTTTGCTATTTTATGACATATAAATCTTGGGTGCCCCTGTAAGACTGGAAAAGCACTCTTTAAGAAGACTCTTACTTATCTGTGTATTATTATTAATGATAATTTGATGGTCCTTATAATTCACGGTTCCTTTTTCTTCCCCTGAACAGCCTCTATGGAAGGAGAGGCCAGAATTCCAGCCGAGGAGACTGGCACACAGAGTATTAAGGGCGACCCACTCAGTCTCTCCTGACACTGTCACAGTTAATTAACCCTCACACTGCCTAGTGAGGTAGGTTAATATTAATATCTAGAAAGAGGAGGGCTGGAGAGATGGCTTATCGGTTATAAGAGCTGGCTGCTTTTACAGAGGACTCAAGTTTGCTTCCCAGAGCTCCACATGGGGCAGCTCACATCTGCCTGGAACTCCAGCTCCAGGGGGCCCCAGCTTCTGGCTTCCACAGTCCGAATACAAGTAGCAGACACAGCTACACAACAATAAAAACTCATCTTTAAAAGAAAACCTGAAACAATGTTGTAAACCATTTAGCACATTCAGAAACCACTCTGGTTTTCAAAAGTTTTCTTTTTCACACATTGAAATTGGTCTTGATAACCTCTGTTCCAGGGCCAGAAACGAATGGAGACCAACATTATATACTCATGCTTTGAATCATGGGAATTGGTTTTGATAACCAGGGCTCCAGGGCCAGGAAGACACAGAAACTATATTATATACTTATGCCTTGAATCATGGGCACTTTCCTGTTCTGTCTATATTTTTTTGTTTCCTGTTATGGTTTTTGGTTTTTTATTTTTGAGGCAGGATCTCATGTAGTCCAAGCTGGCTTTAAATTCATAGTATAGCTGAGACTGACCTCGAACTTATGCTCTTCCTGTCTACCTCCCAAGTGCTTGCATCATAGGTGTGCACCACCACTTCCTGTGTGAGGTGTCTGCAGTGCTAGTAATGGAAGCCAGAGCCTTGTGCATGCTGGTCAGGCTCCAGCCCAGCCTCAGTTCTCCCTTCCGTAGCTGGCCTGAGACCTGCTTGCCCTGGTTGGAATAGCACAGCCCTGGACCTCTAACCAACACCCATCTTTAGTTTACAGGCTGGTGACCTACATCTTCGTCTATGAGAACCCGGTCTCCCTGCTCTGTGGCGCCTTCATCATCTGGCGCTTTGCTGGCAACTTCGAGAGGAGCGTGGGCACCGTCCGCCATTGCTTCTTCACCTTGATCTTTACCGTCTTCTCAGCCATCATCTACCTGTCATTTGAGTCTGTGTCATCACTGTCTAAGCTGGGCGAGGTGGAGGATGCCAGAGGGTTCACCCCAGTAGCTTTCGCCATGCTGGGGGTCACCTCAGTCCGCTCTCGAATGAGGCGGGCCCTGGTGTTCGGTGTGGTGGTGCCTTCCGTCCTCGTACCGTGGCTGCTGCTGTGTGCCTCCTGGCTCATCCCTCAGACCTCCTTCCTCAGTAACCTCTCTGGCCTTTTGATCGGCCTATCGTGTATCCTTCCTGGGAGGGAGCTGCAGAGGGAAGCTACACCAGAGGGTGAACCCACCTGGAGGCTGTAGGGTATCAGGTACACAGCCTCAGGCTCCTACACAAGCAGCCTGGGCTTGCCCTTCAGCTTGGAAAACCTGGGAGCCTTGGGCAGCTCTCTTCCCCCTCTCTGGACCAGAACTCATCTGGAAAATGCGAATATGGCTGCCTGCCCAGACCAGCTCAACTCAGCTCATTAGCAGTTTGGGCTTAATTGCACCAGTTGACTTTTTTTTTTCTTGTAAACTGAGATGTAAGGTTTCTTTGGAAGAGGGCTAGGAAGATGGCTGCCTCGATAAGGCACTTGTGAGAACTTGAGGACACAAGTCATGGCCCTGGACCTTCAAACTCCAATCCCTGCACTGGGGAGGTAGAGACAGGTGAGTCCCTAGTGTTCACGGGCCCACCAGCCTAGCCCAGTTCCGTGAGTTCCAGATCAAGTGAGAGACCCTAATACTCCTGAGGATAAACACCAAGTGGGCTGCTGGCCTCCACACACAGAGTGTTGGCTGAACAATCTGAGATGCCTGTCACCTTGATGTTAGTGGAAGGGTTAAGAGACAGACCTGGGCTTGTTGTTTTTACAGGGTGAAGACTATCAAGCTCAGGGCATTGTGTGTGATTGACAGACACTCTACCACTGAGCTACATCTCAGCCCTTGATTTTCTTTATCTCAGAGGGAGAGTCATTTTAAAAGGATCTTCCTATAAGGCTGAGGTTGGCCTCAAGCTTAAACCCACCTCAGTTTCCCGAGTGCTAGGATTGCTGGCTCACGGCCACACCTGGTACCACACCCCAGTTACAAACTTCTTGGTGTGCAGTTTTCTTTCTTTTTTTAAAAGAGTTATTTTTATTTCTGAGTAAGTCTGTGGTGTGTGCACCTGCATGCTGGTACTTGTGGAGGCCAGAAAAGAGTGCCAGGTTACCCTGAACTGGAGTTACAGGGGGTGGTGAGCTGCTGTGTGGGTGATGGGAACTGAACTTTGGTCCTCTGGAACAGCAATTTGCACTCTTAACTGTGGAGTCATCTTTAGATCCCCTGTCCTCAAAAGGTAACTTCTTTCTGAGATGGCGTCTCACCGTGGATGACCTGGAGCTCACTGCGTAAACCAGACTGGCCTCGAACTCCTGTCAATCTGCCCACCTCCTCCTGAGTGCTGGGCTTAAGTTGTAGGTATATGCAGCACACCCAGCTTGCCTCGTGTAGTTCTGGGGTAAGGTAGTCTAGTTGGGGCTGGCGCTTCCTGTGGCGGGGGAGTGTCAGCGGCCTCTCCCCCTCTTCTGCCTTCAATTTGACTTAATACACTTCCATCAGATGGCCTCACCTACTGCTACTCCCTCGACCTGTCTGAGCGAGTAGCCCTGAAGCTTGACCAGAAGTTCCCCTTCAGTGTCATGAGGAGGATTCCCTTGTTCAAGTACATCTCAGGTTCTTCTGCCGAAAGAAGAGCAGCCCAGAGCCGCAGGTAAGTGATGGATTGCCTCCCCTTTTTGGTTGCATGGTCAGTTTCAGTGATGGGACCTTTCACATGTGTGTCAGGTGCTCTGCTGATTGCTTCGGTTTTGTAAGTCAGTGTCATGGACAGCCAGGGCTGGCTTTGAACTCTCATCTGTACCTCTCTGATACCAGGCTGTAGATAGACTCCCACAACCGGCTCTCAGTCTCCTTCCTGCAGAGTCAGTGAGGGTGTGTCTGGTTCACCTTGGAGGATACAGGAGAGAAACATAGTTTCTCAGCTATGTGGGTTATAGTTCTAGTTCAGCATACAACATAGATTCCCTGCCTAGAATCACCCAGTGAGGGGCTGGGGTGTGGCTCAGTGGTAGGGCCCCTGCCTAGAATCCCCCAGTGAGGGGCTGGGGTATAGTTCAGTGGTAGAGCACCTGCCTAATTCACACGAATCCCTGGGTTCCAGCACTACAAATAAGGAAAGAAAATCTGTGCACAAATATCTTCTGAATACTGACTGCTGCCCTATTGGGGGTTGGGGGGAGACAAGCCTGAGTGGTCAAAGACACTTGCGTGTGATTCATGGATAGATCATATTCTTAACACTGCTTAGTCAGCAAACACTATGGGTAGCACTGGGCTATGGCAGTTAGCCATGTTTATACAGTATGCTCAGTAGGGCAGGAGACTTAAAAGGAGAGTTTCCACCGAGCGGTAGTGGCACACGCCTTTAGTCCCAGCACTCAGGAGGCAGAGGCAGGCGGATTTCTGAGTTCCAGGCCAGCCTGGTCTACAGAGTGAGTTCCAGGACAGCCAGGGCTACACAGAGAAACCCTGTCTCGAAAAACCAAAAAAACAAAAACAAAACAAAAACAAAAAAAGGAGAGTTTCTTGGCTCCCCCTATGGAAGCAGGTAAGGCTGTTTGGGCTCGTTTTGCTCTTAAAAACTGATAGGCAAGCCACCAGAACTTACGTGGCCTCACGCCTTCTTTCTAGAGGAGGCCAGAGAGGACCTGTACTCCAGGTTACACGGAGTCTAAGGAAGAGCCTGGTATGACCTAGGGTCTCCAGCCCACAAGTCCTTCGTCCCATACTGCCTCTGCCACTTGTGTTAGTTATTAACAGCTTGTGTCCCCTCGGAGACCCCACAGTTCCAGCACTTCCCTTCTCTGCCGCCTTCCAGAGAAGGAAGGGCCTTGCTGGGAAAGGGAG
The DNA here is from genome assembly GCF_011762505.2 of Arvicanthis niloticus. Classification (NCBI taxonomy): domain Eukaryota; kingdom Metazoa; phylum Chordata; class Mammalia; order Rodentia; family Muridae; genus Arvicanthis; species Arvicanthis niloticus. The sequence goes on from NC_133432.1 coordinate 25,891,018, forward strand.
AGCTGGCTCTGTCCTCCCACCCTCTCCCCCTCCACCCCCAATGTCTGCACAAGCTGTGTTGAGCAGCAGTAGGGTGGGGTCACAAGCCCCAGCTCACACACCCTACTGATGAGTGCAGCTGCCCTCAGGACCCAGGAAAAGGTTGTCCTCTGAATTACACTTGCCCATTGGAGAGCTGTGTCGCCTGGTGCCGGGCCTGACCCTGGACACATGGGCTGGGTAGCGCGTTGCCTCTGTCCCTCCGGTGGCTCATGCTCGCTGATTGCAGGTGTCAGGACAGAACATGATGTTTCAGGTGTCCTAACAGTCACCAAGAGCATGGTGACAGAACACGTGTGTTTAGTTTAGTAAGCTGCCATGTGGGTGGCTTTGTCTACAATTGCTCTTGTCCAGAAGGTTGGTTTGGCTTAGAGTTTGGGTGGTTTGTTGCTATAATAAAAACAAGAAACAGTTGACTAAAAACAGAGAAAAGATGCCTACAAGATGGCCTAGTGGATAAGGACATGTGCCCTAAGTGAGAGCCTGTGGTACATCCCCAGAACCACACAGTAGAAGGACAGAGGTGACCCTGGGAGTTCATGCACATGCGCGCGCGCGCACACACACACACACACACACAGAAAATAATTGTAAGAAGAAGGCTGGGCAGGCATCATTGTAATGTACATTTTTATTCCCAGCACTAAGGAGACAGGTGCCGGCAGATCTCTGTGGGTTGGAGGCCAGCGTGGTCTAGACCCAGAGAGAGAGACAGAGAGAGAAGTGCTCCCAGAAGCAGGAGTGGGCCAGTGGGCTGGGGTAGCAATCAGGACATGGCACAAACTAAGCAAGCACTCCACTACTGAGCCATTCTCCAGCCCCGAGGGGAAAATATATTTTTTATATTTTTACTTTTATTGTTTGTATGCGTGGATGTTCACCTCTCTAGTTGGTGGTGTGAACCTGGGGGAAGTGGTGCCTAAAAATGAGAAGGACTAGTCTCATGCAGTGGCCAACTTCCTTCAGAGCATCGAACGATTCACACTGTGAGCCTTGAGAAGGGTCACATGAGCAAGGTGTTCAATCACAGGGACAGGCCGCACGTGGTAAAAACACGTTACGTCCAGGCACATGACTAACAACAGTCCCACCTATGTTGTTACCTCAGGACATAGCACTGTGTACCTTGTCCCTAGCAAAGAGTCACTGTCTTTTATTCCTTTCCAGGTTGAACCCTGCACCTGGCTCCTACCCAACACAGAGTTGCCACCCTCATCTGACTCCAAGTCACCCTGTCACCCAGATGCAGCATGCCAGTGGCCAGAAACTGGCCTCCTGGCCTCCTGGCCATATGCCCACCCTACCTCCATACCAGCCTGCTTCCGGCCTGTGTTATGTGCAGAACCACTTTGGTCCTAATCCCAGTGCCTCCAGTGTGTACCCGGGTTCTGCAGGGACCTCCCAGGGGGTGCAGCCTCCCTCCCCCATCAGCTGTCCTGGCACTGTGTATTCTGGGGCCCTGGGCACTCCAGGGGCTACAGGCTCTAAGGAGTCTTCCAAGGTAGCCATGCCGTAACCAATCTGCAGAGGGGCTTCCACCATGTTGGATAGATAAAGGTCCTATCTGAGAATTTAAGAATTATTTCTTGAAGCCAGGGCATGCCAGCCTGTCATCCCAGCTGCTTGGGTGGTTGAGCCAGTGGATCAAAAGGTCAAGGCCCATCTGGGCTCCAGAGCAAGTTCAAGGCCAGCCTAGGCTATATATAACAAGACCCTGCCTCAGAATTTATAACAGTAGCTAGGACTGGGGCTCTGTGTTAGAGTGCCTACTTAGCATAATTAAGGCCCTGAGTCCTCAGCTCCACAAAAGCAAAAAGAATTACTAAGTAAATACCTCTGTGTGCCAGCTCTGTTGAGTACTGTGATAAATGTCCCTGTCTCTGGATTCCCTCAAGGCAGCTCTAGAAAGTAAAGTTTACTGGCCCAGCCGGGCATGGTGAGGAATGCCTGTAATCTCAGGATCAGAAGTTTAAGGTCATCCCCAGCTACACCGTGGGTTAAGGCTAGCCCCTGGGCAAATGTGAGAATTAGATATTAGATTAGAGTACCTGGAGTCTTGGGGCCCCAGAGATACTGTTGGGCTTTTTGGTTCCTAATCCAGTGTCCTGAGAAGGCGCTGTTGTCATCAGCTACCAGGCTGCCAGAGACTCTTGCCGTCCTACCCATCCTGCCCTGCTCAGTGCCCGTGGGTCGTTGCCTGTGTCTGGTGTGACTGTGTACCGGGCAGTCCGTGTAACATCGACTTCCCCGCAGCCATCGCTGACCGGACTTCTGTCTGACTGGTGACCTGCAGCAACAGGCTGGTGATCTACCCTGTGAGTCACCTCTGTATAAAAACCAGCCTCCAACCTGCCAGTGGTGTGTGGCTTACTGTGTTCAGTACAGGGTGGGTAGTGATGACAGAAGCTGTGAGGAGCCAGAATCACATTGAGTCTGTCACCTGTGCTCAGCAGTTGCAGTGAGGACCTGACGGGGAAGTGGGCGGGAACAGTGAAGTAGAGAGATGCGTCCAGCAAGTTAGTGAGAGACTGTCTCATAAAGGAATTTTCTCTTGAATAAAAATAAGCGGAGCTTGGTGGCTGTGCCTTTAATCCCAGCACTTGGGAGGAAGAGACAGCGGATCTCTGAATTTGAGGCCAGCCTGGTCTACATGACCAGTTCCAAGGCTGGGGGTGTGGCTTAGTGGTAGAGTACCTGCCTTACAAGTGGTCCTGGGTTTCATCTCCAGTACTTAAAAACCAAGCCATGGTATCACAAGGTGTTTTAGATATGGCACATGGCCTTCACGTCCAGGAACTATATGGCCTGCTCTGGGCTGCCTCTGAGGGTCCCTAAGTGTTCCAATACAGATGATTCCTGACCCCAAGCCCACTCCTCCAGAGAGGGTAGTCCGAAGATGGGCACACCCAAGTGGCCTTTGAAGCCCACTGGCAAACAAGCCGGTATGCCGTGACTAAAACTGGAACTGCCAGATGTGGATTAGGAGACTTGAGTTCACAGCCGAGGAGTCAGGTATCCAGGTGCATGTAGGCCGCAGTAAGGACACAGCTGGAATCTGGTGGGACCTGGGGCTTTGGACTCCAGCCATGGTTGCTATTTCAGTGGCACTTCCTGATTACAGCCAGAGGCATGCTTGTAGGCATGGTCCCTCCACTCCAGTGGGGAGACCCAGAAGTAGGTGTCAGGGTTACATGCTCTCAGTATAGATAGGCTTGTGTGTCCCTGGTTTCTCTGGCCTTACTACATAGGGTGGCTCACCGGTTAGAGCTGTGAACACCAAGCACCTAGGTTCCCTGGCGGCTGGACTGTGAGAATTGTCAGGTCCTCCTGCCTGTGTGCCCTAGCTGCTGTTGGGCTCCAGGGATGCAGAGGGACTGGTAACAAGACAATGTAGAGCAGGACTCCAGTTTCCTACTGCCCCACACTGATCAGCTGCCCCTAAATCTCCGTTCCCTGGGCCGTTATGTGATCTGGAACCAATAGTGCACAGGCAGCCTGAAGCTAGACCAGAGTGGGACCATCTGTGTCTTAGAGCCTGCCCCCAGGCTCCGCTTTCCTTGCCTTCAAAAGCAGCCTTTGCCCAGTTTCACCGCCAAGTTACCTCCCCAAGGCTCTGAGTTGAAATCTCAGTGGATGGAATCTTTCCCCTCCTCTAGGCCCGAAAAATGACCTGCCCTGGGGGAAGGAGTTTGCAGACTGGCCTGAGCTTTGATCCTGTCTCTGTGGAGGTAACCTCCAGACACGTGTTTCACAAGACCCCTAGGGTCTAGGGGATCCCAGCCTTCCCTCATTTGCCAAATCATGTGTCCCACGACTGCAAGTCATGGCTGAGTCTGTGCCTGACCCCAGCCTGGGGTCAGAGACGTGCCATGAAATATGTACAGGGCACACGGGTACAGACAGGTATGCCACTCAATAAATGTTTGTCAAAGTCTAGAGGGCCCTGCCCTCTAGTGATAAATAGCAAGGAAGTGGATAAATAAAGGTGCTGAGTTGCCAGGCAGTGGTGGCGCACGCCTTTAATCCCAGCACTTGGGAGGCAGAGGCAGGCGGATTTCTGAGTTAGAGGCCAGCCTGGTCTACAGAGTGAGTTCCAGGACAGCCAGGGCTATACAGAGAAACCATGTCTCGAAAAACAATAAATAAATAAATAAATAAATAAATAAATAAATAAATAAAATAAAGGTGCTGAGAACTGAGGAGACGGCACTAAGAAGACGGCTCAGTGGGTAAAGTGCTTGCCGCTGAGGGCCTGACTTTGGATTCCCCACACCTCCATAGAAAAACAGGCATGGCCTTGTGTCTCTGTAACCCGGGGGCCAAGAGTTAGATTCCTGGAAGTAGCTGGTTGGCCAGCCTAACCAGAACCCTAAGCTGCAGGTTCAGTGAGCAGCCCTGTTTGTGAAGATCAGTTGGAGACATTCCCATATCAGCCTCTGGCCTCAAGTGCCTGCATTGGCGAGTGTACCCACAAGTGCACGCACATACCATGTACCACAGGTACAAAAGAATTGCCGTGGAGCAGGGAATGTCGCTCAGTGGTAGAGGATAGGTCTGGAAAGCTCAGTTTCATCCCCCGCTGAAGGAGGAGAAAGTATCCCCTTCATCTGGTATAGCAGTGGGTTCTTTTTAATCCCAATGATAGGGACGCAGGAGGATTTTTGAAAACCAGGGGTTCGGGGATACATAGCCTTCTAATCGTTCCAGGAAGGGAAACTTTGACCTGTGTTTATTCAGCCCAAGGGAATACTGTCTTCTGCATTCAAGCCTCTGTCCCCTCAACTCATGCCTATCCCCAATCAGGACAGGACCAACCAGCCAGAAAGGCTTTGCCCTGCTTACCAGCTGGGGGCTGCAAAGATGCAGAATCCTGCCCTGTAGTCAGCCTCTCTTCCCAGGGGCTTGCACTGCTCTGGAGCTGCTGGGGGAGGGGAGCAGAGAGAATGGGGGCCGGGGGGTTCAACCAGAGACAAGCAGGAGCCACACCAGTAACCAGAGCAGTAATACAGCTTGGAGACTTACAGGCAAGAAGGGGTGGAAGGGAAGTGGACTAGCTCCAGGCTCAGGCAATAAAATTAGGCAAGCAGGAGTGACTGGTCACACAGGATGGTGACAGAGCTAAAGGTCTGGATGTTCTCATTTGGAGACCAGGCCTCCTCCCTGTCTACAGGTACCTGCTGCACACTCAGATGGGCGGGGTTGGCGGCCTAGGCAAAGTGGAACAGCCTGAGAGTGTTCTCATAATCAGTGAGAGATTTCCAGTCATGAAAAGAACCACATCATGGACCACAAAAATGAATATCAGATTGAGCCAGTATGGAGCAGAGTTGGAGACAATAAAAGAGCTGTCATTTTAGGGACAGGATCTCGTGATGCAGACCTGCCTAGCCAGGAACTCAATATGTACACCAGGCTGGCCTCAGACTCAGAGATTTCACCTGCCTTTGCTTCTTGAGTGCTAGGATTAAAGGAACGCACCACCACACCTAAGAAACGATTTAAAAATAAAATATTTGTATGTATGTGATTGTGGGTATGTGCAAACGCGTTCGAGTGTCCGGAGAAGCCAGAGGAGATGCTGGATATTGCAGCTGTAGGACTCGGGTCCTCTGTAAGAACACTCAACTGCAGAGTCATCTCTCTGGCCCCAAAGCCTTTGCCCCCACCCCTAGTTTTTCGAGACAGGGCATCTCTCTGTGTAGCCCTGGCTGTCCTGGAACTTTCTCTGTAGACCAGGCTGGCCTCCAGGCCAACTCAGAGACCTCCCTGCCTTTGCCTCTTGAGTGCTGGGATTAAAGACTTGCCCCACCACTGTCCGGCTCCCAAACCCCTTTTTATTAAACATAACAAATATAGGTTTGTTAAGGAAAATTTTAAAAGGGCTCCTAAAAGTAGGAGAGGCTCTGAGAGAGCAATAGACAGCTTTGTTTGCTTGCTTGCTTGCTTGTTTATTGAGACAGTTTCTCACTAGTTAGCTCTGATAAGCCTAGTACTAGTTAGCTCTGATAAGCCTAGTAGACCAGGCTGAACTAAAAAACTCAAAGATAATATCCGCCTGCCTGTGCCTCTCAACTGCTAGAATTAAAGGTATTTACTACCATGCCCAGGCCTGGCATTTTAAAATCTTTCTTCTTTTTTCTTTTCTTTCCTCTTTTTTTCTTTTTTTCTTTTCTTTCTTTCTTTCTTTTTCTTTCTTTCTTTCTTTTTTTTTTTTTTTGGTAAGGTCTCTTGTATCCCAGGCTGGTCTTGAACTCAACCAAGAATGACTTTGAACTTCTGATCCTTCTGCTTCTACCTTTTGAGTGATGGTATTACTGGCTTGTGCTACCATGCCCAGCTTATGCAGGGTTAGGGATGAAAGCTAAGGCTTTGTGCATATTAGGTGAAGGGTACCCACTGAACTATAGCCAGCCCTTCTTAACCAGATCATAAGCACTGGGTTAATAGGAGGGAAAGAGCCTGAGGAAAGTATAAGGCAGGGTGGATCAGGTGAGTGTAGGCTTCTCAAGGACACTCATTCATAAATACCCTTTTCCAGAACTGAGATTATAGACTAGTTGCCGAGGTACCTTGGATGAGAATATAGTCTGATTAAGATAAAAACCAGTCATTGTGTTGCCTGTCCTTAATCCCAGCACTTGGGAGGCAAAGGCAGGCAGATCTCTATAAATTGGAGGCTAGCCTGGTCTACATAGAGAGAGCCAAGCCAGCCAGAGCTACACAGTGAGACTTTATCTAAAAAAAAAATTAAAAAGACAGACAGGCAAAAGGACAGACAGGAAGGAAGGACAGACAGGGAGGAAGGAAAGGGAAGGGAAGAAAAACAAAAGAAAAGGTGAAACCCGGGATTGGGCTAGGAAATGCCTTTTTTGTTTGTTTTCTGTTTTTTGAGACAGGGTTTCTCTGTGTAGCCCTGGCTATCCTAGAACTCTGTAGATCAGGCTGGCCTCGAACTCTGCCTCTGTCTCTCAAGTGCTGGGATTAAAGGCATGTGCAACAAACCCTGGCACATATCTGAGCAATTTTGACCTCACAAAGTGCACAGGGAGAGCTGGAGGTGTGGCTCGGGTTAGTAGAGTGCTGGCCTAACCTGCATGAAGCCCTGGTCCCATCCTTCATAATTTAAAAATGAAAGGTTCTAAAGAGAATAAGCCATGCCAGGCTAAAGTGGCACAGGCCTTTAATCCTAATACTTGGGAGGCAGAGGCAGGTGGATCTCTGAGTTCAAGGCTAGCCTGGTCTACAGAGAGTTCCAGGACAGCCAGGGCTACACAGAAAAACCCTGTTTAAACAAACAAACAAACAAGCACAAAAGCCAGATATAATGATACATACCTCTAATCCAAATAAGAACATGCGTACATACATAAAATAAAAATAGAGAGACTCAGTGCAGATTATTGAAAAAAATGAAAGAGATACAGGGCAGCAAGTATAAATTAGTGTAGTCAAAGAAGGCCTCCCTGAAGAGGTGACTCTGTGCTGAGATCTGAAGGAGTCCAAGGACTAGCTATGAAAGAGGCAGGACAAGGAGAAGAGGCCTGCAGAGGACAGAATGACCAGGGCTGCAAGTGAGGTGGGGACAGGCTGAGTGGGGGTCAACAAACTTGAAGTGGCCAGGAGACTGGCAGGGGAGGTACACAGCAGGTGCACAATAAGTGCTTGTTGCCCTGGCAACTTATTGGGCTAGCCTGAGCTTGGGAAATTGTGCACTTGCTTAGGGCTAAGTTTCTTCAGCCCCCAGGGGCTCTCCATACCACCCATGAGAGACATGAAGTCAAGGACCACAGTTCTCAGAAGCCTGAGGCCAGTCCAGATAGCACTCAGACTTTCAAACTCAACCTCCCCGCCCCCTCTCATTCATTCTTTCCCATACACTTGACACACTCATTCACCCCACAGCATCTCATCGATTCATCCCCCACCTTTGATATACTCAGACACCCCACATTTCATTCACCTTTGCCCTCATTCATCTTCTCTTTGGTTCTCTCATCTGGTAGATACAGAACCCCCTCCCCCACCCATCACAGCCTGGCAAAAGTACCAGGAGGCCTAGCTCTGGAAAAAGTCTCTTTCCAAACCATGTGGAGCACAGCAGAGGGAGCTGCCAGTCTACCAAGGGTGGTGTTCCCTGGCCCCTGGCTTGGGCTCCCACTAGGCCTCTCCTGAGTGGACCGTGGAGAAGGCCAAATGGAGAACGCATGCTAGAGCGGACACCCTCAGCCAGGCTTGACCTGAGATGGCTCCAGGAAGACTACACAGGGCCAGCAAGGAGTGGTGGATATGTAGAGCCCAGGGTGGGAGTCCTTGAAGGCCAACCCAAGAGTCAGAGATCCTTGAGAGATTTCTTCACTTGTCCTGGTGAACGCTGTATGGGAGCACCCTATGGGAGCCAGGGAGTCTGATCCCAACCTCCCCCATGGTTGTCTACACCTTTGGATCACACACTGCAAGTAGATATAGGTCTTCACACACAGAAATGTCTGCAAAGGGGTGAGCCAGGTCTCCTGAGGTGAGCCTGCCATGTGACAAGCCACTCCTCTGCCCTGAATGACCAGAGGCATTCCTGTGGTTGGCAAGGCTCTTGGGCCTCTAGTTTGTCCTTCCCTGTCCCCACCCCACCCCTAGGGGTGACCCATCAGCTACCTCCCAAAGCTCCAGGTGCATATAAAAGGTGCCCTTCTAGGAGAGGCTGGAAGGCTGGAACTCAGGGGATGTACACCCTCACCCCCTCAAAGAATAAAGTCAGTCTCCACTCCCAGCTTCTCAACATTCCTACCATGAAAGACGGCTCTCTCTTGACTCACGTGGTAGGGACATCGGGGCCTATGCCCCGTCCTCCCTGGAGAGAAAGTCTCCTACAGGTGTGCAACCTGTCCGTGTTTACCCCTCTGCTTACCTGGTAGCAGAGACAAAAGGAAAGTGGAGACTTTGGACCTTTCCAGGGAAGATTTGAGGAGAGAGAAAGCAAAGACAGTAAAAGGCCCCAGTCAGCCTTTCTGGAGGTCCAGGGGTGAAAACAAAGAGTGTGGGTATAAACTGTGCCATGTCAGGTGTGTGCAATGAGGGCACAGAGGGGACTGTCAACCGTACAGTATACAAGACAAACACTCCTGTCCTGGGGTTGGAACCCAGGCCTCACCCTCACATGTTCGTTAGTTTGTTGTTCTCTCCCCTTCCCCTTCTTTTTTCTGCAGACAGGGTTTCTTTGTGTAGGCCTGGCTATTCTGGCACTCACTCTGTAGACCAGGCTGGCCTTGAACTCCTCAAACTCCCCTGCCTCTGCCTCCTGAGTGCTGGAATTAAAGGCGTGCTCCACCACCGCCTGGTTTCACTTTTAATTTTCAACAGGGTCTCACTAAGTTGCACCAGGGTGTCCTTGATCTCACTGTACTATGTAGGCTGGCCTGAAACTTGAGATTCTTGGGGGCTCAGTGGTTAAGAGCATGGGCTGTTCTTGAGGTCCTGAGTTCAATTCCCAGCAACCACATGGTGGCTCACAACCCTCTGTAATGAGATCCGATGCCCCCTTCTGATGCACAGTTGTACATGTAGAGAGAACACTCATACATAAAATAAATTTTTAAAAAAGATTTATTTATTTATTTATTTATTTAATGTATACGAGCACACTGTCACTCTCTTCAGACCCACCAGAATGGGGCATCGGATCACATTACAGATAACCGTGAGCTACCATGTGGTTGCTGGGAATTGAACTCGGGACCTCTGGAAGAGCAGTCAGTGTTTTTTCTGTTTGTTTGTTTTTGTTTTTTTGTTTTGTTTTTCGAGACAGGGTTTCTCTGTGTAGTCCTGGCTGTCCTGGAACTTACTCTGTAGACCAGGCTGGCCTCGAACTCAGAAATCCGCCTGCCTCTGCCTCCCAAGTGCTGGGATTAAAGGCGTGCGCCACCACCGCCCAGCATCAGTCAGTGCTCTTAACCACTGAGCCATCTCTCCAGCCTAATTTTTTTTTTTTAAGAAACTTGTGATCCTCTTGACTCAGCCTACCAAGTTACCTGGGATGCATGTACACACACAAACGCATACACACACGCTCGCGCGGACACACACACACACATCACATACACACATGAACACACAGTGTAATTCATCTCCCAGGACAGGTTTAGCCAGGGACACGCATACTCTGTAAAGGCCATAGGAGGCCCTGGTAGGGTCTCACGAGACAGTTTGTTGTCAGCCTTCCTCCCACACGGAACATCAACATGGTTTTAACACTGGTCCCCATCATATTGGGTTCTGGTTGTTGGGAACAAGCCTGTCACCCAGCAGTTTAAGTCATAATAAAAGCCCAGGTTCTTGTCCCTGCCCTCCTCAAGAGGTCTGCACCTGGGACAGGCTCAGGTTTCCTGAGAACCAGGGACTTGAGAGTCAGGTTGCAGTGTCCTCATGGGAGCCTGGAGCTCACGTGGCACCTCACCCTGGGAAGCCCTGAGCTTTGAGCTTGAGTAACAGCCCAGCCTTTCCAGAACTGGGCATTGCCCATCCCCCACCCTGCCCCACCCCAGGAAAGGGAGTCTAAGGCTGGGCTGTAGCTCAGTGGGAGTCTGATGGAGTAGCATTCCTGAGAAAGTACATTCGATGTTCAGTCCTGGCAGAAGGAAAGGGGAGGGCTTTGTTTGTTTGTTTTAAAATTTTCAACTACGTTTATTTATAGGGGTGCATGCGACAGGTTGCATGTGGAGGTCAGAGGACAACTCCTGAGAGTTGGTTCTCTCCTTCCACCATGTGGGTCCCAGGAATCAAACTCCTTGTTGCCAGGCTTGGCAGCAAGCGCCTTCACCCACTATGCCATCTCACCAGCCCTTGAGGAAACAAGTTTAGACAAGGTCCAAAGATCTGGCTTCATTTAACTCAAGGAGTCTCTGCAGGGGTCCCTGAGCCAGTGTTCCAGAGCTGAAAGGCAGAGGCACTTGTCAGTATAGACCATAGACGGCCCTAATAAGGTTCAGGATGGAAGGAGCTTGGTCCACCAAGGCAGGGTCAGTGTATTTGGGGGACAAGGTTTCTGTAGGTGACCCAGGCTGGATAGGAACTCTCAGCTCTCAGTAGGGGAAACACACACACACACACACACACACACACACACACACACACACACTGAAGACCCCCAAACTCGGGAGACCCTTCCTCAAGTCTCAGGAAATCACAACCACCCAAAGATCACAAGAAACCATACCTGGATGCAATCAGCAGAGGTTTATTAGGGAAGCAAGCTGGCAGCCAGTGGTCTGACTACATACTCGAGAGTAGAGTTTGACCCCGCCCGCCAGTCTGAGGAGGGTTTTAAAGGGAAAAACCACAAACCAGGGGAGTGGGAAGGGGGTGAGGGGTTGCCAAGGATACATAACATAAGAATAGCGAAACATTCCAGAGACACCCACCCTGAAAGGTTAATAGCCATGGAAATTACTCAGTACAATCATTTTCATTGTGTCCCACCCCGTCATTTACCAATGATTTCAGATTAACTATCTTCACTTCTTCCGGCTATAGCCCCACCTAGGTGGCTTGCATCTTTATCTGTGGTCAGGAACGTGTCTTCCTGCCTTGGGCCTCTCCCACCCATAGGTGGGCCTACTGCCTGAGGCTTGAGGAATGTAATCCATAATGTCCTTCACTCGGATGTGTCTTGGGGTAGTGAAGGCCTGAAATCTTATTTTCAGTTCCAAATTCTGGAACATGCACTTTTTCTGGCCAGGTCTAAGGGCAAAGAAAAAGTCTACATATTTCATAAAATGGTCTTTATAATTTTTCACTCTACAACACACACTTCATAATCCTTTCATTGACCCTGGAAACTCATCTTGGCTCTCTTTTTCACCTCTGTCCTTGCCATCCTGGGTCTAGGTGAACTAAAAATTCTAGAAAAAGAAAGAAGCAGATAGGGGTGAAGAGGAAGGAAGAAAGAAAGAGAGGACGAAGATGGGGGAGGGGAGAAGGGTCGCTAAAGATTCTACCAGGTAAAGGGACTTCAAGATTCTGCATAGTCAAATGTTACAGACTGTAAGACCCCCACAAGGGGACCCTCACCCAAGTCCGGAACTGCACGAACCCAAGAACACACGAGAGACCTTCTTGATGCAATTGCAGAGGAGGTTTAATAGCAAGGGCCCTCAGGCCGGAACATATCTCACGCAGGAGATAGAGGTTCCGACCCAGAACCCAGGTAATTTGGGATATTTATGGGTAGGGGTTGGGGGGAGTGGGAAAATTTGGCGCGCTTACATATGATTGGATATTTTAAACATCAGCAACTTGCAGAAGTGGCTACGTGTGAGCTGGCAGATGACTACTTACTTTTGACCATGAAACCTTGGAATTCTCAGAAAGGGGGAGAGAAAAGTAAACACCAGATGGCCCATTATTCACTTGGGCTTATCTGGGCATGTCTTTTCATTTGGGTCACCCTGCCCCTGCAGGGGCTTAATATTTTTATTATGACTATATTTAACAAATTGTTGGTGGTCTTTGCTGACCATGAATTTTTGTTATTGTTACAATGCTGCTTTCAAATTTTGTTCTCACATTCCCTACTCCTTTTGTTTTAAATAACTTTAATCTTAAAGTTAAAGATCAGTATCTTCTATCTTGTCTCTTATAATCTCATCTCTTTGTCTTAACATCATTAATTGAACAGTATCTATTTTAGTTCTAACAAAAGCTAGCAATCTATTTATGACACATGGGCCTAAAACCAAAAGTAAAAAATAATTATTATCAAGAGACCGGCCACAGCAGAGAGTAGGGTCATTGACCAAGGGGACTTATTGAACCAACTTTGTTGTGCCTCTCTATCTTTCTGTCTCTGGTCTAACCTTTCTCTAAGTCTCTGCATTGAGTCTCGGACTACTCCAGTGTGATCAGCATAAAAACAACAATCTTCTTTGAGGGCTGCATATAGTCCTCCATTTTTAAGAAACAGCAAGTCTAATCTTTTTCTGTTCTGCAGAACAATATCTGAAAGGGAAGTACTGATTGTTCTAAGGCTCTCAAATCTATATCAATGGCAGCTCTTAGCTATTAGAAATAACAGGGTGTCTGTATTAGTGTAGCAGTACCTGTTCTCACACCTGCGGCCACTCCAAGTCCCAGTATGATAGCTAGGGTCAAAAAAAAAAAAAAAAAAAAAAAAAAAAAAAAAGGCTCTCTGCAGAAGAGTCTAGGGTGTATCTCAAACTCACATTCAAAAGTGCCTTCAGGGTGGTAATAAACTCGGGAGACTGGCTGGACAAGTATGCAATAATCTTTGACCTCATCAAAGACAGAAATAGATATATAAAGGGTTAATCTTGAACTGTAAACTCACCATTTATCAATCTTAGGCACTAAGTACCTGTTATCAGGGCTCCTTGGGCTCTATTCTATTGACTAGGGGGTCTCAAAACATTTCTTTTTCTTTGAAACACACTTCCAAAGTTGTCCTCTGACTTTTACACATTTTGTGGCACATAGCTGTCTACATACACATAAAATCACATATATAATAAAGAGAAATTGTAAAAAGGAACAAATCTATATAACTCTAGATTCACATTTCAATTTCAATCTTGGAATCACAAGTTGTCATTTAACCTTGGGTGTACACACTAAGTCCCACCCTCCAAGGCAGCATTTTCCCTGTGCCTCTGGGGTGGTCTCAGGAGTCAAGGCCTGCAGTTCTTTAGCCTTGTAGAATAGCAGAAGACCTGGAGCTAAAGAGTAGGGGGTTGTTCAGGCATCTGGATCTTCTCCAGTTGGCATCAGTCACAGGTGGTGATGGTGAACTTCAAGGAGGTCGGATGGTCCACAGCACCAGGAACAGTCTCTTAGTAGCCTGAAAAATCATTTCTCACACAAAATGGACATTCTGGGTATAGAACAAGGACAAGGGACAATCTCCAGCCAGCGCCAGTTCCCAGGGGGAACTTAGTTTTAGGGTTCTGTATATTCTCTCTACCTGTCCTGAACTTTGGAGACAGTATAAACAGTGGAGCTTCTAATTAGTCTCTAATATTTCTGACAATTCCTGACTTATCTTAGAAACAAAGGCAAGTCTGTTATCTGATCTAATTATCTCATATACTTGAAAACCTCGGGAAAACTTCTATTCTAGGCTGTTCTCTTCTAGGTATTTTCTTATTCACTTTAAGTCTCATAAGCCTTTACTTGCTGGCATATCCTACACTATCTTATTATTTCTTTAGCCCAACACCTGAAGTCTATTATACACTTTAAATCTCTTAACTGCTTGGTTGTACTCATATCTTAAGAGTCAATCTGTGCATTTAGCCTGGTAAGTCTTTTGCTTTCTGGGGAGTATAGTTCTCCCTTCTTGTGTGCACCATTGTCTCTTTTTTTTCTAGATAGTATCTGGCAGGATGGCTAGCAATCTAAGTTCTTTCTCTTACTCTGTGCTTTAAGTGAGGCCATCTCTTAGGCCCACAACTGGAACAGGCTCCCGTATCAAGCCACTTGATCTGTCCAGTTATTGCCTCAGGCCACTGAGTCTCCTCCCTTTTTGGTGTCCTGGGCAACGAGTACTCACAGTTGCTGGCTTCATCAGGGTTTCATCTCTTGGTATGTAGTCCTGCAGACATAGGCTGTGGCAAAAGCATACCTGTTGTCCATGCAGATGTTGGTTTTCTTGTCAGCCCCAAGTTCCAACGTTGCTCTCTGCACCGATGATCCCAGGGGTGGGGAATCAGCTCAGATGACATTTGTGTCCACCACAGTAGCGCTGGCTTGTCTCTGACCAGCATGGAGAAAACTGCTCCCGTCTGTAAAGCACGTTACCTTGGCTCCCGGCTGGAGTCAGTAGGAGGAGCCTTTCCTCTACCCGTGAGTTCTTGTCAGTTAGTTGCAGCCTGTCTGGGCCCCAATCCTGGGGAGTAAGTCTCAACCCGACAGAGGGTAGGAACAGTCTAGGGTGACCATAAATGAATGGGATACCCAGTCCATCTCTTAGTCCACCATTTTCAGGTAGTCCATAAATATATTTTGGCCCATTGGCCTGGAGGAGGACTCTGTCTATCTTAATCACTGTCTTCACACAGAGCTAATATCTTCGCCATTTGGGGTGTTTTTCAAGGCCTGGGATTTCTTGGCCCTGGCTTCTATTTGTTAGGGCCCTCTTGGACCTCAAAGCTGGCTCCTTTACTTGCAATGTGCACACTGGTCTTTTTTAAAGGAGTTTCTTGTCTCTCTTTGATTGGAGTCCCTCTTCTTTGCTTTCTATAAATTCTTTCCTGTCACCTTTCTTTTTCTTCACCTCTCTCTAGCACAGCAACTTACAGTAAACCTTTTATCTTTTACTCCTCTTCTCCTTTCCTCTACTTCTTTCCTCTAGACTTACACTAAACCTTCTCTCACTTGTTATTACTATCAATAATTTTAACCCTGTCTATGATCCCATCTATCTTATTACTTTTCTTTACTCTACTTTTTACTTTTCTCCCTGATATCATTTCTCTCTAGCCTCTGAAACCTTGTCTACACTGACAGAATGTTTCTAGCTCTCTCAAGATCTGTCAATGGAATCTGGCGTGGGCCTTTGGGTGTCCCTTACCTTCTGTAACCTGCTGTTGACCACAGCCTGATCAATTGATGAGGTCCCCATGTCTGAGGGAACATTCTTTCTCCGGTGTCCTCCCTTGCTCTTCACTCCTGAAGACCAGAACCTACAAAGGATCTTGTGGAAGAAAGGCTCTTATCTTATTTATTACTTTGATCACCTGTAAAAGCAGTAAATAGTCTTTTAGAACTCTGTACAGACTAGTGTATCTGTGAGGCTGCATGACTGCTGTTCACATCACACTAGAGACCACAACCTAATTCAGTCTGCAAACAGTACCTTGTCCACAGGTGTAGTGTGAGCTCACCTCTGAAGCTCTAAGAAAAAAAAACCAAATCAGAATGAATAGCCTTATCTATAGCATTTCACAGCAAGGACTATTAAGATGACACTTATTTGAATTTAACTTTTAACAAAATAGAAACTTTGGTTGCCAGTTCTATAAAAACCTTTTAAAAAGTTATTTCTGATTAGAATATTGTTTTAGAAGTGATACACAACAAGAACAGGAAAGTAAACATTTTATATCTAACGTATGAGCACAAGTCTTCACCACTTTTTCAATTTTATCTTTTCTGAACTCTCATCTTTGAACCAAATCTTAATGAAAGTCTCATATAAATAATGAAAGTATCTCAGACAGCAATGGCTAGAAAGTCTATCAAAACTAAAGCCTATATATATATTTTTCTGACTCAGGACAGCCTGTAACTTTTTAGCTGTAATTTAAGAAAAAAAGCACTCCTTCACTTATTAAACTGGGAAAATCCACTATCAACTTTCTTATTACAGAAGCCAAAAAAAACTGCTGGCCCCCTTCCAAGGGCTGCTTATGAAAACAGTAAATTCTTTTCAAGGTTCTTTCTACTGGTGCCCCTCTCCTGGCCACAGAGCAGGGCGAATTATCAGTTTTTCTTGTGTAAATTAAGACTGTCTCACAAGTAAGTTTTAAACTAAATTAAGTAAGCAGTTTTAACCAGTTCTTTTTTCTTTAAAAAAAAATAATAATTATAACTCTCAGGTGAATAATCTTGCTGAGGCTGTTTTGTCCAGCATGGCTCAAGGAAGATGTCTCTCTCCTCCGCCAGGTTTTTTATCACCTGGGCTCTACCTATCTTCATGGGCAGCAGGTGGAAAGCTGCCAATTTATTACAGCAGTGACCTTCAGGGTCCCCTGCACAGCCACGCACACCCAATTAGGTAGCTGTTGCACCCTACCTCCTCCGTAGCCTCCGCTAACAGCAGAGAAACAGAATTTTCTCTTGGCTATAAGCTGTGGGACAGGACCTGCCTGTCTCGCTGCTCTGCAGCAGCACTCACCAGCTGCTCCATCTCTTTTTCTGCCAGTGGTCATGTTATCTCTTTTTAACTCAGGATGTTTTACACAGTAGTTTCAGTCCAGAAGAAAAGAAAAGAAATGACGATCGTCAGTCAGAGTCCAAGAAC
This sequence comes from Arvicanthis niloticus, assembly GCF_011762505.2. Lineage (NCBI taxonomy): Eukaryota > Metazoa > Chordata > Mammalia > Rodentia > Muridae > Arvicanthis > Arvicanthis niloticus. The sequence continues at coordinate 25,908,083 of NC_133432.1, forward strand.
ATATAAACCAAAAAACACAGATAGCTCACCCCTGCCACGAGCGGCACAGAAAACACAGATAGCTCACCCCTGCCACGGGTGGCATAAACAACACAGACAAACACACCCGGCCATGTCTGGTCTGATAACACCAGTCAAACGCGACCTCAGACGGAGAAGCACACCACATCTTCTCCTCCAGAAGGAGCACTCCGTCTCCCAGATTCAGAAACTCAACGGTTGAATTCCTCAACCGCCCGGCCGAATCCCTCGACCGTCAGATGGTCAAATCCCTTGACCTAGCTGGCTCTCCCAGCTCTTCTAGGGCGTCCCCCAGGGTTGCAGCCTGCGGCCTGATACACGCGTCCGCTACCACTGGCCACTAAGTCCTGACGGCCTGTAGTGACAGCTGCCCAAAACCAAAACCATGGCACAGACACAGAAACCAAAACACAGAGACAAAGACAGCAGCAGAAACCAAAACACAGAGACAAAGACAGCAGTGCTGCACTCAGACACACTCCACTCATACAGACCTACCTCCAAGGGGTTGTCGTGAGTCCTGGGGTCGTGCACTTCCCGGCCAATGCACCAAATGTAAGACACCCCCCCCCCCGCAAGGGGACCCTCACCCAAGTCTGGACCTGCACGCCCCAAGGACACACGAGAGACCTTCTTGATGCAATTGCAGAGGAGGTTTAATGACGAGGGCCCTCGGGCCAGAACCTCTATCTCCTGCGTGAGATATGTTCCGGCCCGAGGGCCCTCGTCATTAAACCTCCTCTGCAATTGCATCAAGAAGGTCTCTCGTGTGTCCTTGGGGCGTGCAGGTCCGGACTTGGGTGAGGGTCCCCTTGCGGGGGTCTTACAAGACCAGGGCCAGAAGTCAGCACAGTGTGATTAGGAGCACTTGCTGCTCTTGCAGGGGACCAGAGTTCAGTCCCCAGCACCCAGGTTGGTGACTCATAGCTTCCTGTAACTCTAGCCCCCAGGGATTTGATGCCTTCTTCTGGCCTCTTTCGGCACTGTACTCATATGTGCACATATGCACACACATGTGCACATACACACACTTGAAAAAAAAGGAAATCGAAAATAATGTTGCAAACCAGAGCCAAATAAATCCCGGACTGTTTTCAACCCCTTTGAAAGCCATTCATACTCATATTTGTGTCTGACCTAATGACCTTATGACTATTGTAGTCTTATGTGTCCTTAGCAGACCACTAGCTTTCACCAATCTAAAAGCTAAGGATATCATCAGATTGTTTCTGAAGCCTATAGCAGTTTCCTTCATCTACTGCAGGCAGCCTGTGATTCCCAACCCTGTAATTGGTTGCTACATTGACTTATTTCTTTGTTGTGTAACTAATAACAGTCACATGTAACTACAGTGACAGTTTTGAAGTTTTGGTGTCTTTGAAAAAACACAGAAATATTATAAGAATATGTTTTCATTTTAATCACCAGTGTGGGAGATGAGGTACCTTCAGACTGTCCACAGCAGCTGACTATGGTGGAAGAAAGAAGAACTCACAAAGTAACAAAGACCCCCGAACTTGGGAGACCCTTACTCAAGTCTCAGGAAATCACAGTCACCCAAAAATCACAAGAAACCATACCTGGATGCAATCAGCAGAGGTTTATTGGGGAGAGTTGGCTAGCCAAGGTCAAAACTGCTTGTCCACACAGGAACAGAATTTTGACAAAAGGCCAGCAAGCTGAGGTGTTTTTTTTTGTTTTTTTTTTTTTTTTTTTGTTTTGTTTTGTTTTGTTTTGTTTTGTTTTGTTTTAGCATGGGGTGGGGAAAGGAAGGAATTTTCGTGTGGTTACACATGATTGGTTGTTTTATAAATTTTGAACATCAGCAGGCTGTAACACTGGGAAAACCTCAAGTGTGTGTGTGGGGGGGTAACCAAGAATAGTGGAAAGTTAGCTAGTACTTCTTGGAACCACCCAGATGACTTGCATCTTTCTCTGTGGTCAGGAATGTCTACTTGCTTTGGGCCTTCCCCACCCTGAGGCTTGAGCAATTGTCCTCTGATTCAGGGATAATGCCCTCCACCAGGAATGTGTCCCGGGGCAGTGAAGGCCTGAAATCTTACATTCAGTTCTGCCTTCTGGAACCTGCATTCTCTTGCTCAGGTTTAGGGTAAAGAAAAAGCCTATATATATTTCATAAAATGGTCTTTATAATTTTTCACTCTACATAACAAAGACTGGCTACATGTAACACTTCTATTGGAACATGGAATTTGAGCAATCAAACTCCGTTCCCTCACATTTAGCTCTGAAATAAATGATCTTTTATCCTCTGTGAGGTGAAGTCTGTGCTTTTGACTTGACTGCACAGAGTGAGGAGGACCCCATTTCCCTCTCCAGAGAGCAGCTTACCAATACTACAACCTTCTGGGTCCTTGGGAGGAGCCCTCTGGATTCCACTGTGGGAGACAAGAAGTCGAAGTGCTTTCTCTGCAGGGCACAGGAACATCACATACTGGTTCTTGGTGTCCGGATGTGGGCAGGCAACCATACTAGCCTATGGTGGGACCTCCTCCAGCTTCCTTGTTTTCCAGCTTTGTCCTTGATGGAACACTGAGTCCTGGCCTGGCATCTGGAGACAGCTAGCCGGAGTCATTCACAAGGACCCAAGGAGAACGGTGAGCTGTCACATCCACACAAATGAGGGGCCAAGGTGCAATGTGGATATTTCTCCCACAAGTCAAGTGACCTTTGCTTATCTGATGAGAAAACAGTGACAGGGACCAGACCCTCGGCTGCAGAGAGACCTGGATCTTCCCTGGCAGGTCCCTGAATCCAGGGCTCAGGTGAAGCCCAAGCAGCTTCTATCCCCACGGGCCCTTCCCAGAGGCTCCCCCAGTATCTACAGGGCTCACCCTGGGCTCATTCTGCTCTTAGCTTAACTGTACCTTCAACAGAGATACCATCTATGATCATCTTGACTGTCAACCTATGGGCTTTAGATTCACCATGAAAACAAACCTCTGGGCACCTCTGTGAGGATTTAACAAGATTGGTTGAGGTGGGAAGACCCATCCTAAGTGTGGTTGGTACCATTCCATCCACCTAAGCGTGGGTGGTCCCAACTGACAGGATGCAAAGGCAAGAGCTTGAAGGGCATTGACATCCATCTCTCTCTGTAGTCAGACTGTAAATATATGTGTGTGTGCCTGTGTGTGTGTGTGTGTGTGTGTGTGTGTGTGTGTTTGCATGTGCAGGAGTGCACACATATGTATGTGTGTCTGTGTGTGCAAGAGAGAGAGAGATACAGAAAGAGATAGAGAGGCAGAGAGAGACATAGGAGAGAGACAGAGGGAGGGAGGAAGGGAGAGAGGGAAAGAGGGAGGGAGGGAGGAAGGGAGAGAGGGAGGGAGAGAGGGAGAGAGGGAAAGAGGGAGGGAGGGAGAGAGGGAGGGAGGGAGGGAGGGAGGGAGAGAGAGAGGGAGAGATGGAGGGAAAACAACTGTGGGTATTGATTCTCCTCCTTCCACTCCCAGGGATTCCTGGAACTGCCTTGCACCTGCTCAGCCATCCCAGTGCTCCTCTGTCACCTCTGACTTGCAATCCTCCTGCCTCAGCCTTTCAAGTGCTAGAATTGAGTGTGTAACCACACCCAGCTTTCTTTTAGTTCCCACAGCACCTGTTTCCGCCTAACACTGGCATCAATTCTTCCCACACAGGAATCCACCACTGAATTCCCAGTGTCTAACCTGCTCTGCTTCTTTCTCATCTGACCCAAAGCAGGCATCTGACAAAGAGTGGCCAGATAAGTGTGGTAACTCTCTGAGCTGCTGCCCCGTCCTGTCAGCTGGTATTGCTGTTGAGCCCAGAGAACAAGACTGTTGAGGTGCGGGCTGTTGCTATGTATTGCAAGGCTAAGTTCTAGACATGAAGGTCTAGGCCAACTAGTGACTTCTCCTGTTTACAAGCTTTTGTTGTGAAAACCTTGTTCCTTGATTTAAAACTGTTGTTAAATAAAATTGGCTACAGCCAATTACTGGAGGGATTAGAGGTTGTTGTGTTTGAAGTGACCTGGTTGGAGTGAGGAGAGAGGGGGTAGGGCGGGGGGAGACAGGGACATGGCCGGGAGAAACAGCAAGTATCTGGGGTTCACCACGGGGGAAGTAGCCAGGCCAGCAGTTAGAAAAATAGATTAAGGGTTACCTCCCAGTAATTGTCAGAGCCAAACAAAATAACCATAGTCTGCATCTCATTTATTTGTACACGAGTCAGGAATAAGCTTAAATTGGTTGCACTATGTGTTAGTTGTTATTAGAAGTCTGACCGCAGCAAACAGACCACTCCAGATCACACAGTTCCAAGCGGGGCGGGGAGGTTTATTCAGGAAATAGGGCAAAGGTGGGGGGAAGAAGATGGAAGAAGAAGAAGAAGAAGAAGAAGAAGAAGAAGAAGAAGAAGAAGAAGAAGAAGAAGAAGAAGAAGAAGAAGAGAAAGGAAGAGAAGTAGAGGCCAGCCATGACCACGTGGAGAAAGAGGAAGAGAAGGGGGGAGGGGACAGAGAGGCAAGAGGGTAGGAGGGTAAGAGATTAAGAGAGAGAGGAGGGGGCAAGCAGCCCCTTTTATAGTAGACCAGGCCTACCTGGCTGTTGCTAGGTAACTGTGAGGAGCAGCATACCTGGCTGTTGCCAGGTAACTGTGGAGGTGGAGTTTAGACAGAATACTAACATTCCCCTGTTTTGGTTTAATTAAAAAGAAAAATTAGAAAGAGGTGACGGTGAAGCAGGAATAGGGTCGTCGTGATATCTGGCTGCTTCCTGCTGGCATTGGGATGAGTCTCTAGGGGGAACCTAGAAGAATGGGTATCGGGAATATTTGTCCAGTCTTAGGAGAGTTGGCTGTTTCCTGCTGTCCAGGGTCTGTGGAGTCATCTGAGGATAGGTCAGAAGGAACAGGTCCAGTAGAAGCAGCTGTGTATGTGACAGGAGATGAAACATCTGGAGGTTGCTTCTCTGGAGCTGTTCTAGATGTGCCTGGACTTGACAAGATGTAGGGAATAAGATTAAGTACATTTGGGGAAAAGAAATTTTTTCTAAGATGTACATTTGAAACCTTTTGGAATAGGTAGTAAGTGGGAACTTTAGGCTTATGTACTTGTCTGGATGGCATCTACTTGGTCCGTGAGAGGTAGATCTGAGTGGGTTTCCTGTAGCTTATAAGTTTACAAAAGAGATAGCAGCATGAATTAATAACAGGAGCAGTCTTTAAGATGAACCTTTGTTGGATCATATAGTGGAATGTTTTATTAGAGGTAGGCAAGTTTATAGGAACTCAGATAATATTAGGACAGTGGCATAGCAAGAAGAGGAAATATGAAGCATTTAATTGATGGCAACTGAGTTTAGTTAGTGAGGTAACAGATTACATCTGTGAAAGCCAACTGTCAATGTAGTCAGAAGTCTGAGAAAGGGTAAACAATAATCTACCAGTTATATATTATTTTTAAAAATGACAGAGTCCACTAGCCAACAGTTCCCATGGTCTCCATAGTCTCTTGGGTGAAGTCAGTTTGACTTCCAAGCGCAGAAGACACAGGGCTTTTTCTCTGTGGAATGGATACGTGTGACATGAGAAATGACTTACCTTGGATTAGCCAAGTCATTTGACTCAGGGCATCCAGTTTAGTCCACTGCATTTGTTAGTGACTGTATCATCGCATACAATCCAGGCTGTATCTTCTAGGTGTCCAAGTCTTCTGAAACCATTTTGGGTCAACTGTTACTGAAGACCCCCATACTCGGGAGACCCTTCCTCAAGTCTCAGGGGATCAGGACCACCCAAAGATCACAAGAAACTATACCTGGATGCAATCAGCAGAGGCTTTATTAGGGAAGAAACCTGGCAGCCAGGGGTCTCACCACGCACTCGTGCAGGAGTGGGGTTCGACCCCAACATCCAGTCCGTGGAGGGTTTTAAAGGGAAAGACCACAAACCAGGGGAGTGGGGAGGGGGTGAGGGGTTGCCAAGGATACATAACATAAGAATAGCGAAACATTCCAGAGAAACCCACCCTGAATGGTTTATCATGTCACTGTGTCCCACCCTGTCATTTATCAACTATTTCAGATGAACTATCTTTACTTCTTCCTGCTATAGCCCCACCTAGGTGGCTTGCATCTTTTATCTGTGGTCAGGAATGCCTTCCTGCCTTGGGCCTCTCCCACCCATAGGTGGGCCTACTGCTTGAGGCTTGAGGAATGTAATTCATCCAGCAAGTGTCCTGGGGTATGAAGGCCTGACAGTTCCGAGTTCTGGGACCTGCATTTTTCTGCACAGGTCTAAGGGCAAAGAAATCTACACATATTTCATAAAATGGCCTTTATAATTTTTCACTCTACATTATAGGCTTTGGGAATTCTGTCAGCCATAAACTTAAATATAGTATTAGCAGACTTCTGACAAGATTGAGAGCCATAAGGATTAATTGTAACTGAATAGAATTTAATAGCAGTAGTAAAAATCTATAAAGACAGGATAGGAAAGAGTCTTAAGTAACTTTGGCAGGTTCTATAGGTAGAGAAAAGCACATTTTAGTATTAGCAAGGAAACATTTGGGTAGGACCAGAATAAGAAAGCTGGCAACAGTGGTATACAGTCAAATGGCTGGTAGGTTGGGGCTGTGGGCCACAGGTCATGAGCTGGGGTTGTGCTATGGGCCCGCAGCTGAGGGCATAGGTACTGCAGGTCAGGTCCGCTGTGGCGGCAGGGCGGGACTTCCTACTAGCAGCCGGAAGTCACTGCCCAGTGCCTCTGGCAGCTAGAGTCTGCAGTGGGCAAGGAAAAGTGTGTCACAGCAACATTCATGTTAGCTGTTCTTGTGGCAGAAGGCACCACTAACACTCACTTTACAGGTCCTGGGCAGAGAGGGAGAGAGAGAGAGAGCCTCCCTCAAGTGTGCAGGCAGCCAAGCCCTATGTGCGGGTGGTTGCACACATGGGGAAGCAACTCCCAGAGAGGGTCCCTGGCAGGGTGCAAGGAGTAGACCCAGAGCAGAGCTAAGGACCAGAAGGGAAGGGAGCAAGCAGGGTCGTGGATGCGCTGCTTTTCAAGCAAACTGGCTGAACTAAATGGTCGCAGGTGTCCGAAAATGATGGAGGAGCAGGGGAAGAGGCCTACATCAGCAGGTGGCGGACTGACCCTTGGGGGAGACACGCTAGGGACTAGAGCTTGGAGCCAGTGCTCCTGAGAGAGAGAACAGTCTGTACAGGCCCAGCCTGGGATACTCAGCTGCAAGAAAGAAACTGTCTCAAGAGGAGAGAGAAAGTGTCTCACCCAAGGAGAGTTCTAGAAGGAGGGTCAGGGAAGAAAAGGGTTAGCTCTGCTCTGAGCTCAAGAAATCTTTCTTGGGACCATGAGGATGGTTACTCTGATCAGTGGCGGGTGGCTAAAAAACCTGGGGTGGGGAAACAGGCAGAACACATGGAGGGATTAGAGTGGAGGTAGATGAATGCTTGGATGTAGGTAACCTCTTTCCATTTACCAGACTGCTGTGTGTATGTATGAAGACCCTTTAAAATGACTGGGCCTAGTGTGCCATTAGGTGGCCACTTTAAACCATTATCTAGAGGGTACTGAATCTAGAATTTATTGCAGAGATGTATCAATTTGGAAGGCCTCAAATCAGGCGTTAATTTTAGAGATTTGAGGTTTTTCAGGAGACAACCCAGTGGGGTGTCTGGGAGTGCGGCTGAAGACAATGTAGCGCCCATTGGGCGACGGGAGGAGGGGGGGTGGAAAGGGGGGTGGAGAGGGTGTTAACTGAGCTATTCATATCGGCTTCCCGATAGAAAAGTCGGTAATAAATCAGGCAACTGCCTAGATAATCAGGTCGTCATGAGATTACCTAGGGGCCTTGGCAAACTCCTGGAGATCACCGAAAGCAGTTCAACCTGATACCAGGATTTCCGGCAGCTGCAAGAGCTTGGGGGGAGACTGTAAACTGCTTTTGAGTGTGGGGGAGTCACCCAGTGGCCAATGTCCTAAGTAGTAGTTCAGCTAGGAGGCCAGTCATATGGACTGGGGCAGTCAAATGCCAACACCTCTCAGCCCAGGGAAGGCTGGCCAGGCCTTATCTGGGCGTCTAGGGTCCCTCTCGCCAATTGGAATCTTCTTACCAATCAATATGTGGGTGTGTGTTTGCAGGCTTATGCAGTCTGGTATCAGGAAAATGGAACCACGAGGTCTGTGTGGGCCTGTCTGGCTGCCTAACCCACGTGGCAGAGTACCATCTGGTGGACTGCAGCTGGAGTTAGTCTGTAGCAGCGGTGGAAATTTACATGGTTGGTGATGGCAGGTAGCAGTGATGGAGTCCACGTGGCAGTAGAGGCAGGCCATGTGGCACCGGTCCTGCCCAGTTACAGCAACCAGCAGCTGCGGCAGCCGGCAGCACGTTGGTTCCCGAGGTTTTCGATCTCGGTCCAACGCATCAGTGTTAGTTGTTATTAGAAGTCCAACCGCAGCAAACAGACCACTCCAGACTACATGGTTCCAAGCGGGGGGCGGGGGGGCAGGTTTATTCAGGAGATAAGGCAAAGGTGGGGGGAAGAAGATGGAAGAAGAGAGAGGAAGAGAAGGGGGAGGGGACAGAGAGGCAAGAGGGTAAGAGGGTAAGAGATTAAGAGTAAGAGAGTAAGAGATTAAGAGGGAGCAAACAGCCCCTTTTATAGTGGGCCAGGTCTACCTGGCTGTTGCTAAGTAACTGTGGGGAGGAGCATACCTGGCTGTTGCCAGGTAAGGGACTAGGGAGATTGCTTGATGGGTGGGAGCTCCGGCTGTACAGGCATGAGGACCTGAGTTCAAATCCCTAACACCCACAGAAAAAGCTAGGCACAGCTGTGCACACTTGTATGAACCCAGAGTTAGAACTGAGGGGTGGAGACCCAGGGCTCTGGGGCTTGCTGGCTGTGGGGCACTGAGCTGAGAAACAACCAGGTGTCTGGTCGAACGAGCTTCTGAACCCCGGAGACCCTTTAGGTAGGATATTCAGCTCTGTTCCTGGCCCCCTGGCTCTCTCAGCTTCTGCCCTTCACAGCCCCTCCCACAGAGAGGTTGAGAGGTCTACGACCATCGACCATCGGGTCATGTAGGAATGGTGCCCCAGGATCTCCTCACATGCATATGAGGCATCCCCAAAAATCTCAGATTAAGCCAATGAGGTTACCTGCTGCTAAAACCTTCACCCACCCCAAACTGTATATATTGAGCTTAATTGAGAAGTAAAGGGCACACAAGAACCATCCTGTTGTCCGAGAACTTCCGTCGTGGACCCTCCCCACTTTGCCAGCTAGCCGGCTCCAGAGCTGTTAACACTGGGCAAGGGATCTACTGCCTTTCCCTGCTACCTGGCCTGCACTTCCTGGCTTAGCAAAGAGCTGTAACACTTCAGAACCCGCTGGCTCTCCCGGAACCTGCCTGGGATGCCAGGCTGCCTCCTTGTCAGCTAGTCGGCTCCTTATCGGCCTAGCCTGAGCCTGGACCGGTTCAGCGTGGAGAGACAGGGGCAACACCTGGGAGAGACCGGTCAGCAACAGGGCGCCAGAGGCATCGGCAGGGGCAGGCAATCTCCCCTCCCTGCTCGCACCCTGTCCCCAGCTGGGAGATCATCATGGGACACCCTCCAGAACAAGGGTCCTACAGCTGGCCATCAACGTAGCTTGAGGCTCAGTGAGCGACCCCGTCTCACAGGAACGTGGTAGAAGGTGACAGAGTAGAACACATGATGTCCTCTTTTGGCCTCCACACGTGCATAGATAAGCATGAATACAGCACATACATCAGGAGAATATACAAAATACACATACACATGAAGTGAGAATTAAACTCCCTGTAGTGGCTCACCCTGGTCATCGCAGCCCTAAGGAAACTGAGGCAGAGAGGATCAGAAGCTTAAAGCAGGCTTGGAAAACTTAGTGAGGCTCTCTCTCAAAATAAAACGTGAAAAAAAATGTGTGTGATATGCTCAGTGGTAGAGCCCCTGCCTAGAATCCCCCAGTGAGGAGCTGGGGGTGTGGCTCAGTGGTAGAGCCCCTGCCTAGAATCCCCCAGTGAGGGGCTGGAGTGTGGCTCAGTGGTAGAGGGGACCAACCTATCATGCTCAAGGTCCTAGATAACATGTTAATATTGGGGTGTCAGTGGAGGCACGATAAAATGGCATTCAGTGACACAAGCCTGTAATTTCAGCACTTGAGAGCCTGAGGTAACAGGATCACAAATTCAAGTCCAGGACATAGAGAAGCTGTCTCGTCTCACTAGCTAAACAAAAGGAAACAACAACCTGCAATAAAAATGGAATCCAGATGGCAGAGTGCTAGCGCTGGCTCCCGAGCACTCTGTCAGAGCCGCTGGGGTCCAGAAGATGTCATCATCAGTACAAACAGTTCCCAGGGCTCAGGCAGGTCCAGACTGCCTAAACCTGAGCTTTCCAACTCCCCTGATCCATCCTCTGTAGTGACCAGCAGTACTGTCCTTTCAGTGGACAGTGGCTGGATAAGAGTTTTAGCGGGGAGAGGTACAGAAGTCCCCCCAAAAGCTGTTCAAGAAAGCGGGAGCCACATCATGAGCCAGGGAATTGAATGTGAAAAGCTAGCTTGTCTATCAGAATAATCTGGTTGCAAGGAAGTGTGTTCACGCGTGTGTGTGTGTGTGTGTGTGTGTGTGTGTGTGTGTGTGTGTGTGTGCATGTGCACTCATCCCTCTAGCCCCTCTTTGGGGATTCTAGGCAAGTATACATGTCTGTGGCTTCATGTAACCAATCCCTGGACATAAACAAAGAGTTCCTTGCCCGGATCCCAGGTCCCCCTCTCAGAGCCAAGGGAAATTCTTGTCCAAAACCCAATTTCTCCCTGTCTAGACCACACACTAGGAGTCTCAGTCCAAAACTCTCAGGACAGCTGCAGAGACTGTGGACCTGTTCCCTGAGAATGGGCCATGCCAGGGTGTCTGCCGTAGGGCAGCTACTGACAGAATGGAAACACAGAGTGTGGATATGGGACTGGAACAAGAACACAAGAGTGCCAGGCTAGTGAAGGCTGGACAGAGTTTGGAATGAGAAAGGGAGCCAGTGACCCATGGGGTTGGACAGTGGGAATTGGCAAGGGCACAGTCCAGCCTGGAATTCTGGGAACTCTGAATGAGAAGTTGGCCACCCAATTTGTAAAAGAGGCACAGTCATTAGTAATTTGTTAAATGTATTGACCTGGCTTGGCCCCCATCCTGTGCGTGCGTGCGTGCGTGCGTGCGTGCATCTCACTGTGTCTGTCTCTATGTCTTTCTCTGGCTCTGGCTCTCCTGTAGCTCAGGCTGCCCTTATCTTCCCTTTGTAGCTGAGGATAACCTCTGCCTCCCCCTGAGTGGAGTACTAGAATACTGGGATCACAGACAGACACTACCATGTAAATTCTGTTTTTAGCTTTGTGAGACAGAGTCTCACTATGTAGCTCGTGCTGTCCTAACTGGCTATGAAGTCCAGCCTGGCCTTGAAGCCAAAATCCTTCTGGCTTCTGCCTTCTAAGCATTGGCATCTTTTAAATATTTAGTTTTGAACTCTTTTAAAAACGGTTTCTTTTTAATTAGGTGTATGACTGCTCATGTCTGAGAGTGCAGGCTGCGGCCTGAGGGGCCAGAGGCATTGGATTCCCCTGGAGCTGGAGTTACAGGTGGTTGTGAGCCACCCTAAGTGGGTGCTGGGAACTGAACTTGGGATCCCCTGGAAGGGCAGCAAGTGCTCATAACTGCTGAGCCATCTCTTTTGTTTCTTGGTTGGTTTTTGTTTTGAGACAAAGTAGCACAGGCTAGCCTGGAATTTGGTATGTAGCCAAGGCTGGACCCAGAACTTCTGACTCTTCAGTCTCTATTCTCCAAACGATAACATTACAGATGTGCACCACTGTAATCTGCTCTTATTAGAACTCTTGCCTAGCTGTGCAGACATTATGAGCTGCTCTACCCCACTACCCACTGTATGTCTTGAGGGGTGGATATGAAAGACCCCCAAGAGGAGAGACCCTCACTCAAGTCTCGGGATATCACGGCCACCCAATAACTCACAAGACACCAATCTTGATGCAAACAGCAAGAAGCTTTATTTCGGGAATCAGCTAGCTGAGGTCGAGGTTCAAATTGAGGAGAGTCGACCCCCAAGTGTAGAATGTGAGGGGTATTTAAAGGGAAAAACCAAAAAACCAGAGGAGTGAAGGGGAAACCAAGGAAGAATACCATAAAAATAGTGGAAAGTCCCAACCTATTACTTAGGGTGGGGGTGTGGGAAACATAACCTTGTTCAACTATATATTTTGTGGTCAGCCAGTTCCTGGAACAACCCAGCTGACTTGTATTCTTGGTTCTGCCACTTTGTGGTCAGCTAGGTTCCTGGGACATAGCTGGCCTGGCTTCATTCTATCTGCTAGGGGTCTCAAAAAGTTTCCATTCCTTTCATTCTCTACCTCCTCCATCCTGGAATGTGTCTCCGTGCTTTGGGTCTTCCTCACCCGCAGGTGGGTTCTCTTCCCTGAGGTCTGAGGAATGTTAATCAGCCTCCTCTCCCTTCCTCTCCTGAATGTTAATCCAGCAAGTGTCCTCTGACTCAGGAATAATGCACTCCTCCCGGAATGCAGAATGTATCCCGGGGCAGTGAATTCTAAGACCTAAAAATCTCACATTTAGTTCTGCTTTCTTTGTGGAACTAGTGAATCGGCTGGCCTACATTTTTGGCTCAGGTCTAGGGGTCATAAAAACTTTCTATACTTTTCATAAGTTTTCTATATCTTTCATTTCCCACTTCTTCTAATGCATAGTTTTAATTATAAAACTAAATTTCTGTATCATCATAACCCTCATTTTCTTGTCTTGGTAAAGTTCGATATTGTTGGCATAATATTAAGATCTGGACAGCACTCTAGGTACAAGCTGAATTAATATATAATAATCTTTGGTATCATTAAAAACACTAGTAGCCACACAGGGTGTCAATCCTGTATTGTAGGCCCACCACTTGTCAATGTCTGGATATAGATATCGGGAGTCGGAAGTTTTAGGGCTCTGTAGGGTTTCATTATCTAGATATTGATAAGCAGCAGGAGGATTACCCAAACAAGTCCCCTTCCCTGACACCTCAGTAAGAGTCAGTTTACTCTTGCTGTCCCAAGCACAAGCATCATGGCTGGTGAGTGATTTCAGTCCTGGAATCACAAGCTGTCATTGTATGCACCCTAAGCCCCACCCTCTAAGGCCGTATCTCAGATACAGTTTAGATTCAAAAGTCTCTGACATTTGGATAATCTCTATCCCTGTGCCTCTAGGGTGGGGATATCTCAGGAGTCAAGGCCTGCTGCTCTTTGGCCTTGTAGAACAGCAGGTGATCTTGAGCTTGAGGGGGTTGTTCAGGTGTCTGGCTGCTCTCCAGTTGGCATCAGGCACAGGTGCTGGTGAAGTCAAGCAGTTACTCCATCTGCTTCAGGTCAGGATGGTCATCAGCATTAGGAACAACCTCTTAATAGCCCGAAAAGTCATTTCTGGGCGTGTGCGTGTGCGTGTGTGTCAAGAGCTAGAGTCAAGGGAGTAGGGGTCTCACACAAGAGGGGCATTCTGGGTTTGGAACAGAGACAGGACAAGGGACACCCCCCCCCAGCCAGTGCCAGTTTCCAATAGCAATTTAGTTAAGATCTCTTTTTAGGGTTCTGTCTATTCTCTCTACCCGCCCTGAGCTCTGGGGAAAGTATGAACAATGGAGCCAATTAGTCCCCAATATCTCTGCCAATTACTGACTTACCTTAGAAACAAAAACAAGACTGCTATCTGATCCAATTACCTCAGATACTTGAAACCCCAGAAAGATTTCTTTTAATATCTTCTTGGTTATCACAGTAGCTGCTTCCTGTTTGGTGGAAAAAAAAAAAAAAAAAAAAAAACCCAAACCATCTCTCCTAGGTATTTTCCTATTTACTCCAAGCCTCATAAGCCTTTGCTTGCTGGCATACCTTACACTGTTTTATTATCTCTCTGGCCCAAGACCTGAGGTCCATTATATGCTTTAGATCCCTTGACTGCTTGGATGCACTTATATGTCAAGAGTCTGTGTATTTAGCCTAGTAAGTCTTTTGTTTGTTTTCTGGGGAGTATAGTTCTCCCTTCTTATGTGTACCATTGCCTCTTTTTCTCTAGGTAGTAGTTGGCAGGATGGCTAGCAATCTGAGTTCTTTCTTTTTCTCTGTGTTTTAAGTGAGGCCATCTCTTAATCTAGTCTCAATCTCCAGTGGGTGTCTCTTGCAGGCCCATAACCAGGACAGGCTCCTGCATAGCCATTGTTTAAGCCACTTGATCTGTTTATTGCCTCAGGCCACTGAGTCTCCTCCCTTCTGGTGTCCTGGGCAACGAATACTCACAGTTGCTGGCTTCATCAGGGCATCCAAGAGATCTGAGATTTCTTCTGATGTGAGCTGTCCTCTCTTTTGGTATATAGCCCTGTGGGCATGGGCATGGGCATGGGCTGTGGCAAAGGCGTGCCTACTGTCCATGTAGATGTTGATTTTCTTGGCTGCCCCAAGTTCCAAGGCTGCCTTCTGTGCCGACAAGCTCGGGGGTGGGGAGTAGGATTTCAACCCAGATGACATGTGTGCCGTCTACCACAGCAGCTCCAGTTTGTTTCTGACCAGCATGGAGAAAACTGCTCCCATCTGTAAAGCAGGTTGCCTCAGCTCCTGACATGGGCCAGTAGGAGAAGTGTTTCCTCTACCTGGGGGTTCTCCTTTTTGGGCCAGTTAGTTGCAGCCCATCAGATAGGAAGTATATCTGGGCCCCCATCCTGGGGAGTAAATCTCGACCCAACAGAGGGTAGGAACAGTCTGGGATGACCATAAATGAATGGGATACCCAGCCCATTTCCCAGACCACCATTTTTCGGGTAGTCCATGATTACATTTTGGTATCAATGGCTCTTTGGAACCAAGATCTTTTCTTGGAAATGGGCCGATCGGCTTGCAGGAGGACTGAGTGTTGAATCCCTGTGTCCACCAAGAGTTGGGTGGGTCCAGGCCCCATCTACCGCAATCGCTGTCTTCACACAGAGCTAATACCTTAGCCATTTGGGGTGTTTTTCTCAAGGCCTTAGATTTTCTGACCTTGGCTTCTATTTCTTAGAGTATTCTTGGGCCCCGCAGCTGGCTCCTTTACTTGCAATGTGCACTGGTCTTTTTCAAGGAGTTTTCTATCTTCCTTTGATTGGATTCTCTATTCTCTGCTTTTTCTTAACTACTATAGCCAAGCTTTTCTGTAAACTCTTTTCCTGTCACTTTTCTTTTTCTTCATCTCTCTTTTATCCTCTTTTTTTCTCTTTCTCTGCTCTTGTTCTCCCTGATATGGTAGACTTCCTCCGCAACTTACACTAAACCTTTTAATTACTTATCTTGTAGTCCCTCTAGCCTCTGAAGCTTCTTTGTGGTATCCAATAGCCTTGTCTATACTGACAGAATGTCTCTGTGAGCTATTCTAGAATGGCTGTGGGCAGCTCATCTGATCCCTGCTTAACCTCATGTGCGTTGGTCAAAATTAGTGGGGTCTCATGTAGCTCTCTCAAGACCTGCCAATGGAATCTGTCATGGGCTTTCAGGTGCCCCTTACCTCTGCCACATGAAGGTCTCGGTCAGATCTGGTCAGAAGTAACCCGCTGTTGACCACAGCCTAATCAATTGGTGGTGTCCTCATGTCTGAGGGAACATTCTTTTTTCCCGGTATCTTCTCTTGCTCTTTAGTCCTGAAGAGCACTCCTGACAGCCAGAACCTACAAGGGTCTTGGGGAAGAAAGGCTTTTATGGGGGGGGGGGGGGGAAGGGTGTTCTTCCACTAGATTTATCTAGGTGACTATATTGGGCACTTGGTCTGGGTGCCCGAGAGATCCTGGCCTATCTATTGCTTTGATCACCTGTACAAAGGTCTTTATGGGTGGCTACCCTAAGCAGAGAGTAACTAACTTACTTTTTACTCTAAATTTGTATCTATACCAAAATGGAGGCCTATTCCTTTGGCTCTCTGACTCAGGACAGCCTGTAACTTTTTTCAGCAGGCGACCTGCCCGACCTGCCTGCAAGCAGTTTCATTGGTTCAGCGTTTCTAAGCTGAAGTCACATGACTTGTCTCAGTGCTACTCACTCATGTTTTATTTATATATATATATACATATATATATATATATATACATGTATATATATATACATATATATACACATATATACACATATATACATATATATGTATAGACACACACACACACACACACACACACACACACACACACACACATATATATATATATATATATATATATATATATATATATAATCTCAGGTGAATAATCTCGCCGGGGCTGTTTTGTCCAGCTGCCATGGCTCAGGAAAGATGTCTTTCTCCTCTGCCAGGTTCTTAATCACCTGGGCCCTGACTATCTTTTTGTAGATGTCCTTGGATTCCTTAGCACCAGCCACAAAGAGTGGGGAGCAAGAACTGCAGTCACTGTGTTCTTCCCTTCTGCTGCTGGTGGCCACTAGAAGGGACCAGAGGCCAAGGTCCCCACAGGCGGCAGGTGGGAAGCTGCTGAGCTGCTATAGCAGTGACCCCGAGGTCCCCAGTTCAGCCACGCACACCAAACTAGGCAGCTGTCTCACGCTGTCCCTCTGCCTCCGCTGACAGCAGAGGGACAGAGCTTTCTTCTCTTGGCTGCCAACTTGTATGGCCGGGTGGTTCAAGGGCGCTGCACTAGGGGAGCCATGAGCTGTTGCCTGCTGAGTGCGGACTGGGTGAGGGTGCCCTCCATACAGTGTTACCTGGAGAACACCCTAAATGCGGTGAGCGGGCTGCCGGAACCCAAACCATGGAGCCTGCCCGTCAAAGAACCTGCCTCTCTGCTTCTGCAGCAGCTCCCTTGCACTGGCAGCTCTATCTCCTTCTCTGCCGGGGGACCACATTACCTTGTTTTAACTCAGGATGTTTAACACAGTAGATTCAGTCAAAATAATGTCAGTCAAAGTCCAAGAACACAAAGAACAACAACCAACACACAATTTGCCAAGAAAACAGAGATAAACAATACAGACAGCTTACCCCTGTTATGGGCGGCACATAAAACAGGTGATATAGACAGCTCTCCCCCCTGTCACAGGCACAGAGACCAAGTTACACAATCAGGACATTGAAAGCCTGTCTGTGGAAGACTCCAATAACCAGCCAACATGGCTAGTCTTCACTGGACCTAATTTACTAACAAAAACCCGTCTCAATCTCGGGTGCCAGCCAGAAGGGATTCCAAGTCCTCCCTGGCACCCAGATGGGAACCTCCCAGGCATCCCTGGGGTCCCTGTCTTCCTGGGACGTTTCTCAGGGTGCAGCAGCTGGTGACCCACCAGCACGTCTGCCGGTCACCCGTTTGTCTCCTCCCAAGAGAGAAACAGCTGCCAAACCAAACCGAAAGTGCACTTTTCAGAAACCAAACAATTCAGACGGACAGGCACACGACAACAAGACAAAAGACCGTGGGTGAAATCTTACCTCCAAGTGGGTTCTTGGAGATTAGGGTGGTCAAAAATCCCAGGACGAGCCTCCAAATGAAAGACCCCTGAGAGGGGAGACCCTCACTCAAGTCTCAGGATATCACAGCCACCCAATAACTCACAAGACACTAATCTCGATACAAACAGCAAGAAGCTTTATTTTGGGAATCAGCTAGCTGAGGTCCTCAACTTGAGCCTCAGCCTCAGCTAGCTGATTCCCAAAATAAAGCCTCTTGCTGTTTGCATCAAGATAGGTATCGTGCAAGTTATTGGGTGGCCGTGATATCCCGAGACTTGAGTGAGGGTCTCCCTTCTCGGGGGTCTTTCAGATACGTATGTGCACACACGTGTGTATCTTCTGCTAGGAGGAAGAAATGGATTTAGGGACGGTTGAGCAGGGAGAGAAGATGTATTAATCCTGTTTTTGTTACTCTAATACAGCGTTCCTCAACCTTCCCAACACTGCAATCCTTTAATACAATTCCTCATGTTGTGGTCATCTACAACCATAAAACCATTTTCCTCACTGCTTAAGTGTAATTTTGCTACTGTTATGAATCATAATGTATTTTTAGAGATGGAGGTTTGCCAAAGGGTCACGATCCACACTTGAGAACCACCTCTCTAACTGAATGTTTGAGTAAGAGGCTGGAGAGATGGCTCAGAGGTAGAGAGAACTTATGGTTCTTCCAGAGAGACTCCCAGCACCCACATCAGATAGTTCATAACCACCTCTCACAGCAGCTCCAGGAGGGTCTGACAGCCTTAGACTCTGTGACACCTGCAACATACCGGTGCAGTCTGTACAATCTATGGACAGGCACATGGTGGTTAGGTCAAGGGTTTGGAGTTAGAGTTAGGGTAAGGGTAGTAGTATGTGTAGACCCTAACCTCAAACCCCCTAAGCCCTAACCTTAACCCCAACTCTAACCATAACCCTACCATAACCCTAACACTATCACTAAACCTAAACTTTACCCTTAACCTTACCCTAAACCTAACCCCAACCCCACCATAAACCCCAACCCAAACCCCAATCCTAAATCTAATCCCTACCCTGACCCCAACCCTACCCTAATTCTAACCCTAACCTTAATCAAAAGTACTCACGAGTGTATGCACACACACAGGCACGCACACACATATACTGCAGGCACCTGCATGTACATGCACATATACACAGTTAAAAATTTAAAAAGTGTTGGGAGCCAACTTTTAGCAGAAAGCGGCTATCAGCTTTGCAGCCATCTTGAGCCATATACCCTGACATGAGACTTGGATTACAATAGCCTACAACAGCTGAGCACACTCTGATAACATCTTGCTTTAGATACCTAGGACTTTCCTTGGGTGTGTGAGATTAAAGGTATGTGAGATTAAAGGTGTGTAACTTAGAGATCAGATTTAGAGACAAGACCTAAGGGCATGATTAAAGGTGTGACCAAAAGGCATGGCTTAGAAGTGAGACATATAAAGGAGAGAAACAGACAGAAGACAGATGAGAGAATCAGACACTTTAGAGAGAACAACTTAGAGAACAATTTGGAGTAACAGAGATGCAGACACTAGGAGTAGGAGTAGACATTAGACACTCAACAGAGTGAGAGAACAACAGGAGTACAACTAGGAACTAGGAACTAGGAACTCAAGACTTGGACTAGGGAGAGAGACTGAAGAATAAACAGGATTGAAACACACTCTGGTCTCCATTCTTCGAGTCCATCCTCACTCTCTCTCTTGCTGAACCCTGACCCGCAGACCGGAGCGGCAGCTTGGGCCGGGAAACAGTGGCCGCCAAGCGCGGAGTGGAGAGAGCCTCAACATTTTTGGCCGCCCAAAGTGGGCCAGCCTAGGCCCCAATATTTTTGGCGCTCAAACATGGGCTAGTGCAGGCCTCAATATTTTTGGCTGCCCAAAGTGGGGCAGCTTGGGCCACAACAAAAAAGTGAATTTCTGAAAGGGACTGAATTAGGCGGCTTTACAGAGCTCACCTTTAGCTCACATTTTGGGAAGCCCGGAATCCACACAGCCCTGCACTGTGCAGGTGTGGCAGTGTTCCTCACACTTGAAGGAAGTGTGGATGCACATCTGACTATGATCTCTCTTTTTATAAATCAGTCAGGATTTAATTGTTTGGTTTCCTTCCTGGGACAAGGGACAGAGGTGCACATTTTACATATCAAAGCAGACTTGGCCTACAGGTTCTCCCAGCATCCCTCAGTCCCTACTTGGCATACCCTGCCCCCAACCCTGAACTTTCCAGCCCAGGGGTTGGGCTGTCCTTCCCCCAGAGGCTTCTTCCTATATAATCCAAACATTTTGTGCCCTCTCTCCCCCTTTCCCTCTTCCCACTCTCTCTCTCCTTTTCTCTCCCTCTCTTCCTCTCTTTCCCTCCCTCTCCCCTTTCCTCTCTTCCCTCTCTCTCTCCTTCTCCCCTCCTCCTCTCTCCCTCCCCTTCTCCCCTCCTCCTACCTCTCTCCCTTTCTCTGCTCCCTCTCCCTTTCTCCTTCTCTTCCTCTCTTTCCTTCTCTCTCCCCTCCCTCTCCCTACCTCTCTTTCTCTTCCCACCTTCACTTCCTCCCTCCCTCTTTCTCTCCCTCCCCCTTTCTCTGCCTCTCTCTCCCTCTCCCCTGTCTCTCTGCCTGTATTCCCTTTCTCTCTTTCTCTCCCCTTTCCTGACCCCTCTCCCCATGATGTCTTCCCTGGCCTCCTTCCTTGGGGCCAATGGACTTGTCCGCAGCTTCCCAGTAAACCTGCCTTAATCTATCAGTAGTCATGTGTGCTCCTCTTTAATGACCTCATCTTTAATCCTGAAGGAACCACCTGTGAACATGACATTTGGATTGTCCTTAGTGACTTAGCAGGAGACTTAGCTCGGGACTCAGCCAGCAACTGGCAGCCAGAGGTGTTGAGGACCACTCTGCCCCATGCTGGGGGTCAAAATGTCCCGGACTGCTCTGCTGCTCCGGTCCATGGGTCAGGGTCTAGCAAGAGAGAGAGTTGGGGGAAGAAGGGGAAGAGACTCGAAGAATAGAGACAAGCCAGAGGGTCTGTAGTCAAGTCTCCTTTACTGTCTCCCATAGACATATTCACACCTCCTATTGACACTATTACAAGGAAATCCTGGGTATTTATAAGCACAAGCAGGAGAACACAGGTGAAAACATTTTACCATGTGCACCATGCAGCTGGGGTCACTAAACAGCAAAACTAGCTATGTGGGATAAACAAGATGTTTGTCAGAGTGTACTCAGCTATTGTAGGCTGTTGAAAAACAAGTCTCTTATCAGGGTATATGGCTTCAGATGGCTGCAAAGTTAATCTAGCCGCTTTCTGCTAAAAGTGGCTCCCAACACAGAGGCACTCCCTTAAACCTTAGGGGCCTTTCCTCAGGTAAAGCCAGATCCATGCCTTTGCTGCAACAAAGAATTCAGAGGCTGAGGCGGTGCTTCCATTTATGAAATGCTTGTAGGTCAAGAGGGCTTTAGCTCAGATCTCCAGCAGGGCCTTGTGTGGTGGCACATGCTTGTAAGTCACCATCTACGGGAAGGTGGATACAAAAGAACCCAGGGTTTTTCTGATCAGTTGCTCTAGTCAATTGATAATGAAGAGGTCAACTCAGGAATTTTGGAAAAGTCATGGGGCACTTGCCCCTCCAGAAAGGAGAGGCTAATTAACATTCCTCAGACCTGGGGTGGAGGGGAACCGACCTTTGGGTAGGGACACATTCCACAGGATGGACCTTGGCCACCCACAGACAAGGGAAGTCCTTGCTACCTCATTCCCTAAAGACCAATCAGTTTAAAAACTTTCTGCTAACCACATTGTGCCTAGTGGCTGCTGCCCTGAAAACTGTATAAAGGTTCACTGAATGAGCTGCGTGGGGTCGCCTGTCCTTTTGGATGCAGGATGACCCCAGCATGCTGGAACAATAAAATTCCTCTTGCTTTTGCATCGATCCCTGGCTCTGCGTTGTTCACTCAGGGCGTCCCAGGTAAGCTGAGGCTCAGCAGAGTCTTACAGTAAGCTGCAGCTTCAGTGGTAGATCCAGTGTTAAGTAATGAGGTAGAGAGCAATGGAGAATGACATCTAGCCAGGTGGTGGTGGCACATGCCCTTAATTCCAGCACTCAGGAGGAAGAGGCAGGTAGATCTCTGAGTTCAAGGCCAGCCTGGTCTACAGAGCAACTTTCAGAACAGCCAGAGCTACAGAAAGAAACCCTGTAGAGGAATTTTAATCCAGCAACATGGTTGCTCTGGTAAGGGATCACATCCAAAGACCTTCTGGATCTCTATGGTCAAGCTGGAATATAGACATGCCCTCAGTACACACCTTTAGTCCCTAACAAGGAAGGTGAGGTCTGTTTGTAGACGGAAACAGCTATGTTGGAAAGTGATCTCTAATTGAGGGGCAGACAAAGGACGAATCAAAGAAAAATTTGACAGAATGAAACAGGTTAGGATACACCCAACTCACACAAGAAGAGCTCAGGAGCCAGGCTGTGGTGGCACACGCCTTTAATCCCAGCACTTGGGAGGCAGAGGCAGGTGGATTTCTGAGTTCGAGGCCAGCCTGGTCTACAGAGTGAGTTCCAGGACAGCCAGGACTACACAGAGAAACCCTGTCTCGAAAAAAAAAAAGAAAAGAAAGAAAAAAACCTCAGGAAAGAGAGGCTGCTTAGGATCAGGTCCAGGTAAACCTGGCCAAAAGCCAGGGCAGGGGAGGTCATAGGTCCCATCAGGGAATCTACTATTGTTGCTTTGCCAAATGGACTTGCTGCCACACTGCCTTCCAAATGTTTTTGCAGCCCCCCCCCCAACCACCTAGGGTTTCTCTGTATAGCCCTAGCTATCCTAGAACCCCCTTTGTAGACCAGGCTTGCCTCTGCCTCCAGAGTGCTGGGGTTAAAGATGCATGCCATCACTACCTGGCTCTAAATGTTCTTGACCTTGGCCAGCAAAGCTTTTTCTGAAGTGGGTAGTGGTCAAGGCAGAGAGCTGTAACTGATAAAAGTGCTAAGTACAGCTGACTGTTGAGTGCTCAAATCCTAAACGGGGCATCTCTCTCAGCGCCCCTCCCCCAAGCCATCTCAGGAGAGAAGGTGGAAAGGATTTAAGAATCAGAGGAAGGAAGAGTACTGCCAAATGCTGACTTCTGGATAAGACACAGCCATTGCTCACATTAAACTCACAGCAGCTATGGCCACCTATGCGGGATCGACCCAGTTAACATTCCAGCGTGGATAGGGAGGGGCCGATAAGGCTCCACCCCTAGTTAGGGAGCTACTGGCAGTTGATGGTTGCTGGAGAAGCGCAAGCCGGTCCTCTCTGGAGTCAGGGATGCTGGTAGGTTGCTCACGCTTCAGTGAATGGCTCCACATAAATGCCCAAGTGGGCAACCCTTAGTAGAACCAGTGAGTTATTAAAAAAAAAAAAAAAAAAAAGACTTGAACTTGGGAGGGGACATGTTGGGGGGAGTCTGGAGGAAAGGGAGGGGAAGATGGGAGATGGATATCATCCAGATACATCTCTTTATCGCCTTCCTTAGTGTCTTTCTGACAAGCTAGTTCAAAGTGCAGCTGTCTCTGTTCTTTTAGGTCAGTGAAGTCCCCCATATAATTCATATTGCATCCTTATATTTTGCATAGTTGAGAAATGATAATTTTTTTTTGGTTTTTCGAGACAGGGTTTCTCTGTGTAGCTCTGGCTGTCCTGGAACTCACTCTGTAGACCAGGCTAGCCTCGAACTCAGAAATCCGATTGCCTCTGCCTCCCAAGTGCTGGGATTAAAGGCATGTGCCACCACCGCCTGGCAAGAAATGATATTTTTTTGAATTTATGTTTTCAGAGTTCTTTCCCACAGCCTTAAGGGCTGTCCTGAAAGTCTCAGTGTTCCTGGGCTTATGTTGCTTCTAATTATCAGGGCGTCATTAACCTTGGCAGGGAGAACATTCCTCAACATCCTTGGGAAGGAGAATGTTTCCTGAAAGAGGAACATGAAGTAAAATATAATATTTTTTTTGCACAAACAAGCTTCACACCCAGCAACCATCAACACTTGTGGAGGCCCACCTCCTGCTGGCTCTGCTCTAAGGGTGGGAAACCGTGCCACACTGTCCCTTCCAAGGCCAGCAGGACTCAACAACCCTGTGCCAATATTTTAACATCCTTGTCTGAAAAATCTCTCTATAAAAGAAAGGTTATACGTCAGCAACTAACATGGCAACTACAGCTGATTGAGAATTCTTGATTCACAGAGGCTTCAAGCAGAACCCAGCACAAGGGGTCCTTTTCTTTCCTGTCTGTGTCCCCATAATTTTCTATTTGTCTATCCTACCTTGGGATCAAGTCATTCTCCTGTGTGTGTGTGTGTGTGTGTGTGTGTGTGTGTGTGTGTTTGGTGGGGGGGAGGGGAATTATTGGCATGCACCACTATGGTCAGGTAGCATTTTTATTTAGAACATGAAAGAGCTAAGATTTAGAGATAAAATGAGTCCTTTGGACTCCCACCTCCCCCAATAAGCAGGAATTGGGAGCAGGGGGTCTGGCTGGTTCCAGAAGTCTTGGAATACAAGACTCAGTACAGTACCTCAGAGGCAAAGGTTTCAAGGGTCAGCCTAGCTACAGAATAAGACACTTTGGGGGAGGAAGCATGCCTATCTCGCTTAAGGCTACAGTTATGAGCACTGGCTCTCCCGTTTTCATCCTGTAGACACCTCTACTGCAAAGATGGTCAGTGTGCCTAATACCCAAAGAAACTTGTATGAAGTATGGCAAATGTCAGGCTCACAGAGAAACACAGCAGTGATGAGGGACTGGAGAGATGGCTCAGTGGTTAAGAACATGTGCTGCTCTTGCAAGGGACCCAAGTTCAGTTCTCAGTACTCTTGTTAGGAGACTTACTTGTAACTTCAGCTCCAGAGAAACCAACACCATCTTCTGGGCTCCACAAACATGTACATATATGGCATACACACATACTCACATATATATATAAAAATAGTAAAAACATCTTTTTAAAAAACATCTTTTTAAAAAAAAGGGGGGGGGGGGGCGCCCGTGGTGGTGTACAGCTTTAATCCCAGCACTTGGGAGGCAGAGGCAGAGGCAGAGGCAGGAGGATTTCTGAGTTTGAGGCCAGCCTGGTCTACAGAGTGAGTTCCAGGACAGCCATGGCTATACAGAGAAACCCTGTCTCAAAAAAACAGAAAAAAAAAAAAAAAAAAAAAAAAAAAAAAGCCTGTGATACACGGGGGGCCTGTGATATGAATGCAAGATGAGTCTGATGGACAGGCAGAACCAATTTCATGAAAGAAGCCCACAACCACAATGAAGCCTGTGCTCAGGCCTGAGTGTGGTGAGCCTGAAGCAGAGCCAACAGGACACTGGCCCTTAAGAGATGCAAGCATTTTGAACTGGGAGGAGACCAAGAGAGACAGAGCCAAGTGATCCAGTTCTTAAATGTCTGTTACATGAGAAGAAAATACCAAAAAGAACGGGAAAAATTACTGGTAGAGGGGAGAGAGAGAGAGAGAGAGAGAGAGAGAGAGAGAAAGAGAGAAGCAGGTGTGCCTTTAATCTCAGTACTATGGAGGCAGAGGCAGGAAGATACCTGTGAAGTTCGAGGCCAGCCTGGTCTACATAATGAATTCCAGGCCAGCCAGGTCTACATAGTGAGACTTTGAAAAAACAAGAGAGAAAAAATAGTGGAGAGGAAGGAAAGAAAGGAGACAGAAAAGGAAGGAAGGAGAGGGGAGGAAAGGGAAGAGAGGGGAGGGGAGTCCTTGTTCCCTGATGCAGTGTTATGAGCCTCCAAGGAAGGACTGTAGGGAGCTGGACAAGTTACTTGTCCCCTGTCAACCCCTCCCCATTAAGCTGTGCTGAGCCTAGTGGGAACCATGAACTTGGTATGATGGGACTCTGTGGGGTTTTCTGGGTTTTTTTGTTTGGTTGGTTGGTTTTATGAGACAGGGTTTCTCTGTGTATCCCTGGCTGTCCTGGAACTCACTCTGTAGACCAGGCTGGCCTCGAACTCAGAAGTCCACCTGCCTTTGCCTCCCAAGTGCTGGGATTAAAGGCGTGCACCACCACTGCCTGGCGGTTTTCTGGGGTTTTGAGACAGGGTTTCTTTGTGTGGCCGAGGCTGTTCTTGAACTCACTTTGTAGACCAAGCTAGCTTGAACTCACAGAGATCCACCTGCCTCTGCCTCCTGAGTGCTGGGATTAAAGGTGTGTACCACCACTGTATAGCCTCTGTGGTTTTCAGGGAGGGCCTTGGTCATTTTACAGGCAGCTCCAGTAACAAGTCCAGCCTCCTCGGGGGTGCCAGGCAGGGCTGGGATGGGGTGTGTCTCAGGTGCAGAAGTCTTAAGCCACACCTTCGAGCTCCTCCCCCACACCACACCTCTCTGGTTCATAAAGGTCCATGGAGAAGCTTAAGTCCTGGGAAGCTGAGGTAACCAACCATTAGTCCAGGACCTGCCTGTGCATCTTGGCCCTGCCTAGTATGCTCACACCCATAGATCTACCTACATACAGGTGGGTACCTCCTCAGCTCCAGAACAGGGCTGCATGGATGGGTGGTAAAACAGAGCTCCAGGAGCTTCTGCAGTCACACCCTTCTAATGAAAGAAAGCCTGTTTCCAGGGACCAAAGCTAAGCTGGGGTGACAGTAGTTGTGTGCCAAGCTCCCAAATCCTGCCATCGTAGAAGAGGGCAGAAACTGAGGTAGGTTCTTATCCCAGGTCTGGATGTGGAGCAGAAAAACCTTAGCTGGAGATTCCCCATGGGAATCTTCCCTGGTATGACCCCAGGGAAGATGCTTCCACTTCCCTGGGCTGTTTTCTCATAAAACCAGGAAATCAGGTTTCTTTCTTCCCTGCTGATAATCTCCACATTAAGTTTACTGAGGGTCTGGATTGGGGGGGGGGGGGGGTGTTCCTCCAGCCTCTCCTACTTTTTGTCCCTCTGACCCTATCTATAATCAATCCTCCATGCACTTGCTCTGGTTCCCAGCCACAAACCTCCAAACTGGAGGGCTCATGACTTTCAGTCAGGACTCTGTGGGTCACAGAACCTCTAGAGCATATTGACTCTTGCCTGGGGGCAGCCACGTAGGCGAGACCAATGAAGGGACTGTCTTAGACAGGGGTTCTCAACCTGTGGGTCGCAACCCCCACAGGGGGTCACATTTCAGACATTTACATTACAATTCATAACAGTAACAAAATTACAGTTGCAAAGTAGCTATGAAATAACTTTATGGTTGTGGGTTACCACAATGTGAGGAACTGTATTAAAGGGTCACAGCATTAGGAAGGTCAGGAACCACTGGTTGGAGTGAGACACACAACTGGTCTGTGTAAGCCTGTACTTACAACCCAATCTCTATATCCCCAGAGTATTTTCTGTCTGCAGAGAAAAATTAGGACCTGGGAGTCACTTTTATTTCTCTAGCTCTATATCCCCAGGACCATATGTATTTATGGTAAATGTTTACAAAATCCACACATAGACTGTGGCTCAGTGGTAGAGCACCAACCTAGAATCCCCCAGTGAGGGGCTGGGGGCGTGGCTCAGTGGTAGAGCACCAGCCTAGAATCCCCCAGTGAGGGGCTGGGGGCGTGGCTCAGTGGTAGAGCACCTGCCTAGAATCCCCAGTGAGGGGCTGGGGGCGTGGTTCAGCCACAGAATACTTGCCTAGCAAGAACTAGGGCCTAGGTTCCATTCTCCCAGTACAGGGAGCAGGAACTCAGTAAAATGACACCCTGTCTTCAAACCTAGGATGTGTTCAGCAGGTGTACATTGGTTGGGTCAGGTATGAAGAGGGTGTTTTTAGGACTCTGCACTAATCGTTTAGAAAAACAGGATCCAGGGGAGAAAGGCCAGACCTGCTTTTTCTTCCTCTTTTTTTTTTTTTTTTTTTTTCTTCTGTTTGGTTGAGTCCACCGTGTCAAAACAACTAAAATAATCCTGTAATTGTCTCCTGATTGGATGGGAGGGACCGACGGGTCAAGTTTCTTTCCTTGTTGAACAATGACCCGACTGCCACCTAACTTTAGAGGCAGAGGGTTTCTTGGAGGCCCTGAGAGCTGCCTCAGGGGTGAGAAGTCTTCCTAAGACCAAATGTGAGTATTGATCCCCAACATTAAATTGTAGGGGTGTCTTTGGGGAAATCTTAAAACAGTTGAGCACAGTTCAAGAGGCTGAGGCAGGAGGATCAGGAATTCAGGGCCATCCCATGATATAAATAGCAAGATCTTGTTTCAAAAAGTGGAGGAAGGGAGGGAGGTGGCAAGGTGGCCCATCAGGTGATGGTACTTACATCCCAGCCTGGTGACCTCAGTTGATCCCTGGGACCCACCCGGTGGTGAGAAGTGACCCCTGTGGGTGGGTCTCTGACATCCATATGTGTGCCGTATCATGCATGCGCACACCTGCACACACAATAAGTAAGTGTACAATAATGTTTTTAATAATGTTTTAGCTGGAGCTGTAGATCAATGGCATGCAGCAGGAGGCCCTGTGTGGACCCTCTCAGAACACACACAGAGAATTCTGAAAATCAAAAGCAGTGACTGGTGATGAATATTTTATTGTCAATTATCAATGAGCCAATTATCAATCATAATGTCAGTTATGTCTATCAATTATCTATCATTTATGTATGCCCCGTGTCTGTTCTCTGTCATCTATCTTCTATCTGTATTATCTATGTATCTATCTACCTCTCTGTCTATCCATCCATCCATCCTTCCCTCCAAGCCAGGGTCCCATATAGTCCAGGCTGGCCACAAAGTTAAGCAGTCAAGGGTAATCTCGAACTTGGCAGTAGCATGCATCACCATACCTGGTTTTATGATGCT
Source organism: Arvicanthis niloticus (assembly GCF_011762505.2). Lineage (NCBI taxonomy): Eukaryota > Metazoa > Chordata > Mammalia > Rodentia > Muridae > Arvicanthis > Arvicanthis niloticus. The sequence goes on from NC_133432.1 coordinate 25,936,499, forward strand.
GCTACCTAAACCCAGTGCTTCATGCATGCCAGGCAAACACTCACAATGGTGTGGTAGCCCACGGCTATATTCCTAGCCTTCAGAAAGCTGAGATTGGAGGACTGCTACAAGTTGAAGGCCAGCCTCGGCTACATGTGAGTTCTGGGCCAAGCTGGACAACACCCTGAGACTATGATCAACAGAGTGACCTTATTTTCAAAGGGGTCAGGAAAGAAGAGAGAGGGAAAAAAAGAAAAAGGAACCTCAATGTTATTATATGTGCTTTGGTGTGTGTGTGTGTGTGTTACTAAGGATTGAACCTCAGGCATGTAAAGTGCTTTGCTAAGCTATACCTCCAGCCCCTCACTGGAGGATTCTAGGCAGGGGCTCTACCACTGAGCCACGCCCCCAGCCCCTCACTGGGGGATTCTAGGCAGGGCTCTACCACTGAGCCACGCCCCCAGCCCCTCACTAACAGACTGGATGCCACCACTCTACTACTAAGCTCCGCCCCTAGGCCCCGACTGGGGGTTGCTAGAGAAGCATTCTACCACTAAATGTCATTGGTCAGCCCTGTTCTTACTATTTTGAGACAGGGTCTCACTAAATCACCTATACTGGCCTTGAATTCACTCTGTAGCCCAGGCATGCCCTGAATATGTCCATCCTCCTCCTTTAGCCTGCCAGGTGTATGGGATGACAGGCCTGTGCTACCAGGCCCAGCTCTCTGAAGGTCTCCTGTTGAATGCTTGGCCTCTAGTTTTATAGGCAAGGAGAAGCAGAGTGGTGCGACTGTCACGCCCCAGTGGGTGCTTCTTCGCTCTGCCTCTGCACTGAACCCTGGAGATTAGCTTCCTGGACACCAGAGTGTGACCCAGCCAGCTGCTAGATGAGCTGGCCAGCTGGAGATTTGCTGTCTGTAGATACCGCTGGGGTTCCTGGGGGACAGTTAGGAATGAGAAGGGAAGACAGGGAGAAAATAGACCCCAGATGTTCCCAAGGGCCATCAACAAGTCACCTGCACCTGAATTATCATGTCTCCCTAAAAATGCCACTGTCTCAGCAGGGTGGTGGTGGTGCAGGCCTCTAATCCCAGTGCTAGGGAGGCAGAGGGTAGGTGGATCTCCGTGAGTTCCAGGCCAGCCTGGTCTACAGAGTGAGTTCCAATACAACCAGAGCTACACAGAAAAACCTATCTTAAAAAACCAAAAGCCACTCGTAAACTAGGGAGCCAGCTCAGAGAGCTCCATGAGCAATGGGCTTGCCTGCCTTGGAAACTCGACAGCTGAGTTTGAGTCCCAGAGCCCAGGAGTGGTTGTGTGCACTTGTAATCTCAGTGTTTGCCTGAGACAGGCCAGCCAGCCCCACTTAGCCTAGTCTAACCAATGAGTCCCAGGTCCCAGTCAGAGATACTATATCATGAACAAGGTTGACAGCTCCTGAGAAATGACACCCAAGGATGACCTTTGGTCTCCACACACATATGAACCTACAAGCATGCCCATCAATTTGAGTCTGTCTGTCTGGGCTACTCTCGTGAGTTCAAGGCCAGGCTAAATGACTTAATGAGACCTTGTCTTTAAAAGGAAACAAACAACAACAACAACAAAAAAAGTAGGGAGACTGGGGAAATAGCTCAGTGGTAGAGCATTTGCCTGACATGTGTGAGACCTCAGGTTCAATCACCAGTATGAACAAAGGAAACACCTGCCAATCCTTAGGGTGTGCCACCAGTCACTAATTAACAGTCTCTGGATGCAAAGCAGAAATGGAAATGATGGTGGTGTGTGTAAGCATTGTGTGTGTGGATATGTGTGCATGCATTGTATGTATGGATATGTGTGAATGCATTGTGTGTAGATATGTGTGTATGTATTGTATGTGTGGATACAAGTATATGTACTGTATGCGTGGATGTGTGTGCATGTAGTATATGTGTGTGTGTATGCATTCTATGTGTGGATGTGTGTCCTTGCCTTGAATGTGGATGTATGTGCATTCATTGTATGTGGATGTGTGTGTGCACATATTGTATGTGTGAATGTAGACACACATCTGAACAACCTTGGGTGTCAGTCATTACTGACAGTCCCAAACCTGAGCACAGCTGAAGAGAAGGCAGTTGCGACGGTCTAGTACAAAGCTCAATGCTTGAACTAAGTCAACCTCCCTAAAGTGTTGAAATCCCCCCACCCCTAGACCTTCAGCCCCAGCCTCCCTCCCTCCACCACAAGCCCAATTCCTCAGAATCGTGTCCAAAGTTCAACAATCAAAAGAGGCAGGACTCAGAGGAGAGAACAAACAGCTTTTAGCTATGGGTGATTCTGTTTCCAGGACCAGCCTGACTGGGTGAGATTGGATAGATTCTGAGGTGGGTTCTGGGCTGGGTGGATGGGTGGGTGGGGTTTCAGAACACAGTCCCAGGCGGGTGAGAGAAGGATTGGATAGTTTTTAACGATGACCTCCTGAGTAGTGGTTCTCTGAGCACAACCTTCTTCCCCCACCCCCTCTTTGTTCCTGGATCCGTTATGCAACCCAAGTTTCAACTCTGGGTTTGTAGGGAGCCAAGGGAGGCTCCACGGGAAATTGGGGGCTGTCCAGGGCCTGGGGGGGGGGGGGAGGGACCTTGAAAGCCACGCCTTTCCTCCAGCATCACCCTTCACGTTTGTGGTCCACGTGCTGTTAGGCCAAGAAACGCTGCCCTCTCTCCTCAGTGTAGCAAACAATCCCCTGATTGATTCTCTGTCCCAGGATCTCCCGGGCTACAGCAGAATGTTGCTATGGCAACTGTAACCTGCTGTGAAAGGGCTTCTAAGGAGTCTGTCTCTGCTTCTGCTGTTAGCGTCTCCCGCGGTTCTTAGCCCAGCCACAAGCCTCCGAGCTTGTGCACTCTGAAGAAATGAAAGTAGACGGCAGAGTTGGTTAGTGGCCCCCAGGAGCTGGTGTCTCCGCTAGACCAGATCTCAGAACTTACGGATGTAGTTAAACGAAGTGTGGTCTGTCAGCCATGAGTATCCTCCACACCCGGAAAAGGTATAGAGGCGTTAGCCCCAGCATTCTAGAACAGAGGCATCTCAGAGGATCAAAAAGCCAGAAAAACAGCCCAGTGGGTAAAGGTCCTGGCTGCTAAGGCTGAGGATTTAAGTGTGATCCATGGATCCCACAAGACAGAAAGAGAGAACAGATTCCCACATGTCTCCCGACCTCCGTATGCGCATCATAGCATGTTCCGAAGTGCACACGCACAAAGCTGAAGGCTAGGAGTTGCGGAGATGGCACACGCATGAAGACTTGAGTTTTGATCTCCAGAGCCACAGCTGGGGAGGCAGACACAGGTGGATCCTTGGGGCTCCCTGGCCAGTCAGTCTAGCCAAATCAATGAACAGTAGGCAGTGAGAGACTCTATCTTAAAGTGGAGAGGGACGGAAGACTTTTGAGTTTGTCCTAGGACCTCCACATGTATGTGCATACACAGACACACACATGCATGTGCGCTTGTGTGCACATGTATAGACACAAGAAAGTTAAAGATCAGCAGAGGCTACCGAGTGAGCTCATAATTCCCTCCAAAATTATCCCCCGGTTTCCAAGGCCCTAACTCCAAGGTGGAGACTTCTTGTCCCAGATTTGCATACAAAGTGGGGTGCTTTCTTTCAGATGGGCCGTCCACCATGAAAACCTTTGGCTTGGTTTAAGCTTACTTTGAGGGTGTTGAATTACATCTGAATAAATAGCCACCTTTAGACATAAGCACCTAATCCTCCCCCCACACCCAACAGAGATTATGGGATCATTTTTAAAGTGTGATACCAAGTAAACCTATCTATGCTATCCATTTCCTGTGAATCTACCACCTAACGTTGCAGGTTAAAGATGATAAACAAAGCGGGTGGGACTCGCTGACCTGTAGCACAGTGGGAAGGAGCCCCGAGGAGTGGAGCAGAGAGAAAGGAGGGGGATGGGGAAGGGACTCATTTCCCAGGGGACCCTGGAAGAACCTCAGCAGGTTGTGTGTATTGGATGCTTTAGGGAAAAGAATAGGAGTGGCCAGGGAGCTTGCTCAGCCAGCAAGGTGCTTGTTGTATGTTCTTGTTTGCTTTTCTGTTGCTCTGATAAAAAGAGCAAGCAGGGCGGCGGTGGGGCACTTGGGAGGCAGAGAGAGAGAGAGAGGCAGAGAGGCAGAGACGGGAATCTTTGTGAGTTCAAGGCCAGCCTAATCTACAGAATGAATTCCAGGACAGCCAAGGCTATACAGAGAAGGTCTATCTCAAAAAAAAGTGCTTGCAATACTTGCATAAAAAAAGCAGAAAGTGCTGATGTTTGCTTGTAATCTTAGCACTAGGGAAACAGGGGTTCCCCTGAGCTCTGAGCTCAGTCAGCCTAGCCAAATATGAGAGCCCCAGGTCCCAATGACCTACTCTATCTAAAAAAAAAAAAAAAAAAAAAACAAGGTCCAGGGTGATCTCTGACTCCACATGCATGCAAACCTGTATACATGAGGGTAGCCTCTCACACTGAGAACAAAGCTGGAAATTATTCATGGAGTTCAGGATTTTCTGAGGTCAAAGTAGGGCAAGAATGAGGGAAGCCCTTATGTTACTGGAGGTCAAGAAAGGGAATTCCTAGCCCTGTCCCTCCAGCTGTCTTCCACCCTGATGGACTAGAGAAGGTGACTCAGCAGTTAAGAGCACTTCCTACTCTTGCAGAGGACCTGAGTTCAATTCCCAGCACCCATTGCAGCTCACATCTCCATGTAACTCTAGTTCCAGGCAATCAATCTGACGCCTTCTTCTGAACTCCCTGGGCACCAGGTGTGCACATGGTGCACAGACATATACACTGGCAAAACACTATACAATATATATATATATATGGATGTGGGCAGAATTCTCTTCCCATCCCATCTGATAAGAAAGCTGACTTTCATCCAAGGAGAAAAACAGAGCAGAGCTCTGGCCAAGGCCAGACATCTGATTAGGCTTGTGAGTGGATTTTGGCCCTGGATCTCTGAACTTCATTGACTGCTGTTGCCTGGCCTTGAGGGGTCATCCCAGCCTCATGGGGCTTAGTAACCCTACAGGCTCATTTATCTCCAATTCTGGGGAAGCAGAGACAACATTTGAAACTGGACTTACCTACATAGTCGCTTTTATTTCCTAGGGTGCTCCTGCGTACTCTGCAATAGAGGTCAGTTCTTTCCTCTCATCGTGTGAATTCTGTGATAAAACACACGTCACTGGGCTTCACGGCAAACATCCCTAATTTGCGGAGTCATCTTGCTGGACCCACTGGTAGCATCTAAAACATTGGGTTAGAGGGCTGATGTGAATGTGCCTGCCGTTTGGGCTTTTATGTTCTTGGAGGGGATTGAGCTTGGATCTCACAGATGCTAAAAGCTCTACCAGTCTGTCCTTAAACACGCATGTGTGTAGGCCAGAGATCAATGTCAGGTATCTTTTCTCAGGAGATTTTCACCTTTTAAAACGTTTATGTTGAGCGTTTTGCCTGAAGGTGTATTAAATATATCCCATGCTCACAGTACCCGTGGAACCCAGAAGATATCATTGGATCCTTTGGAACTAGAGCTATAATGTTTGTGAGTGGTCACGTGAGTGCTGGGGACCAAACAATGGTCCTCTGGGAGAATTGTCAGGGTTCTTGACCGCTAACTTGTTTTCTGAGACACGGTGTCATTAAACTTCAATCTAGGGGGAGACATACACAAGATGTACCCCTAAAGTCCTAACAAGGAACTAAGGAAATAAGGCATGACTCTACCGAAAATCAGTCTGGGGAACCAACTATTTACAGGAGAGTGGGTATTCCTCCTCCAAAGGCCACACTGGAAAGTCTTCGTCCAGCAGGAATGGAAACTTCTCCGTAACCACATAGAGAGTGTCCTCTTCCTTAGTCTTCCCCAGTCTATACACAGTAGCCTCCTCCTCCAGCTCTTGCATGAGTAGTATACATCAGGTATACGGAGTGGGAAGATACTCAGGTGAGGATCTTGTGATCCCCGCCCCCTCCAGGAAGATCACTTTTTTTTTTTTTTTTTTTTTTTTTTGTCCGAGACAGGGTTTCTCTGTATAGCCTTGGCTGTCCTGGAACTCACTCTGTAGACCAGGCTGGCCTCGAACTCAGAAATACGCCTGCCTGGAAGATCACTTTATATCAATACTGTTTATATCAATACTAACAGACAACATTCCCAGCAGGGAATGATCCCTTTGCCTAGAGGAGCAGCTGAATTCCTAAGATGGTGGTTGCCTGCCTCAAAGGACACTCACAGCCAACAACAAGCCTGATGTTTGACAAGAGGCTAAGTTAATGTTAGCCAGCAAGCTCCAAGAATCTCTACTTCCCAATAACTGGGGTTACAAGTTCATATCAATCACCACAGCATAGGTGCCAGGGCTCTAACTCAGATCCTATGCTTGCAAAGCATTTTACTGAGGGAACAACTCCCCAGCCCTGGTTTGTACTTTTTTTTTTTTTAGAATAAGATCTTGCCAGGAGGTGGTAGTACATGTCTTTAGTCCCAGTACTAAAGGCAGACACAAAGGCATAGGCAGGTGGATCTCTGAGTTTGAGGCCAGCCTGGTCTACAGAGTGAGTACCAGGACAGCCAGGGCTACACAGAGAAATCCTATCTCAAAAAAAAAAAAAAAAAAAAAAAAAACAAAACAAAAAAAACAAACAAACAAACAAAAACAAAAAAACCAACAAAACAAACCAAAAAACCCAACCCAAACCAAAAACACATAGAGCCCTGGTTGGCTTTGAACTCACAGAGATCTTCCTTCCATTTAAGGTAGACTACTCTGCCTTCTGGTTTATACTTTTTGAAGCCCTTTGGCATCTGTGAGGGACGTAAGCACAATCATGCTCACCCAGAGCCCTCATTTTCTTCTCTTACAAGGACCAGTCACTCCTTCTCAGCCAAACATGGGGACATTTTCTTGATTGGGGAAGAGGTCTGTGTAAGATAGCCTTAGAGATGCACCGTGACCTTGGAATGCCTGAAGCGTCTATGTGCCTGTGAAGGAAAAGAGGCCAGAATGTGGAAGATACAGAGAAATCTGGGGCCAGACACAGGGCTCCTGTGAATCAGAGCTGGGTCCCCTGGTTGGGAGCATAGAAGCTGTTCCAGTATGAGAAATAGTGTCACTCCAAAGCAAGAGTGGAACAGACACTCGCTGGATGCTGAGGTGGGCACCATAGAGAGCAGATCCCAGATCAGACACTGAGGAAAGGCAGGCTCTACAGGGAGCGCTAAGCGGGAATGGATAGGCTATGTTGGGCCAGCCCACTGTTAGTAATCAGACTGGGTCACAATATACCTAGCTGGGGATCTTGAAATACCTATGTCCCAGTTTCTTCTCTCCCTGTTACTGTAATAAAATACTTTGATAAAAAAAAAAAAAACAATCTAAGAGAGAAAAGGGTTGCCCTGGTTCACAGTTCTAGGGCACCTTGCACCCACAGTCAGGAGTAGGGATGAATGCAAGCTTCTTTCCCCCTACTTATTTATACGCCCCAGGATCCGAGCCACCACCAGCAATGCACAGAATTCTTCCCATCTTAGTTAACCAAATCAAGACAGTCCTGCGCAGGCATGCCCTGGGGGCTGTCTTGCTGCTCATTCTTGGTTCTGCCAAGCTGACAAGTAACATAAACTGTGACAACCTACTAGTTAGAGGCCTTGAAATATCTACTAGATGAGATATTGTCACCTGGAGAACTTAAGACACTTTCTAGATGGGAAGTCTGAGATAACTATCAGACTAGAGACCTTGAAACACTTAGGCTGGAAACCTTAGGGTGAAACCCTTCTCTCCTACTCTGAATCCGAACTCTTCTGTCAAGTGTATATTTCAGAAAGATTTGCTATAATATGTAGAACACATTATATCTCAGCAGTAGAGCCCCTGCCTAGAATCCCCCAGTGAGGAGCTGGGGGCGTGGCTCAGTGGTAGAGCACCTGCCTAGAATCCCCCAGTGAGGGGGTGGGGTGTGGCTCAGTGGTAGAGCCCCTGCCTAGAATCCCCCAGTGAGGAGCTGGGGGTGTGGCTCAGTGGTAGATTTCACGGATGATTGGAGACCTTGTATACACAAGTCCAGTGAGAACATAATGTCAACACTTTTTGTTGACTCGAGCTTCAGGTTCCAGCTACAGACCATGAACAGAAAACCTGTTTCGAACACAGATGCTGTGAAGCTTAAGAGCACAAACAAAGGTCCTGATAGTGGAAGCTGAAGGTAGAGATGGGGACAGAGGCAGGGGCAAGGGCTACATTGCATAATGTTAAAAGATAGTGTGAGTCTGACCAACTGCTCACGGCTCAAGAACTAAAGGTCCAAGGCTGCCGCCTCAGTCACCGTGACTCAGAAGAGCTAAGTTAGATAATTGAATGATTATAGCAGGAAGATATTGAAGTGGGGGGGGGGGGAGCTGTGCTTTCAAGGACACTAATCAAGAGTAAGACTTAAACAGTTCTGGTCTTCATAGTGAGTTCTAGGCCAGCCTATATATAGCAAGGGTCTTATATAGCAAGACCCTGTCTCAAACAAATAAGCAAGCAAACAAAAGCCCCAAAGATTTGACAACTTAAGAGACAACATCTAAAATATCAGTCGTAGGAGGTGGTGAGGTGATGGGGTGGATAAGGGTGCTTGCCTCCAAGCCTGACGACCTGAGGGGTTCAATCCTTGGAGTCCATGTGACGGAAGCGATTGTCTTCTCATCTCCACACTCATGCTGTGGTACATTCATACCAATTCACACCCTTCCCTCCCCCCCACCCCCCCCCCCCCCGTCCCCAGAAGTAAAAATATTCAACACACATACACAACAACAACATAAAGGTATTGAGCTAGCCCTGGTGACACAGACCTGTCATTCCAGCCAAAAAGAGAGCTGGAGATATAACTCAGTGTCAGGTTATGCACCTGCCTAGCTGCTGGAAGGTTCTAGAATCAATGCTAAACAAAATGACAAACTGGCTTAGGGCATAGCCAGTCAAAAGTTGTTTCTGCAGGGGAAAAAAAAGCTGATTCATTAACTTGGAAACAAAAACCAGTAGAAATCAGGAAATGGGGTAAGAATTGATCCCATCTGGGGATAAGGATAAGGAAATGCTGGGCAGTTGACCACTCCCAAAGGCATATCTTTTGTTTTTTAATTGAGAAATATAAAATATGATTTAGTTTAAAACTATGTTTAGTCATGTCTTTGTGTAGGGAGACACATGCTAGGACACATATGTCATGGTGTGGAAATCAGAAAACTACCTGTTAAGAGTCAGTTTGTACCGGGCGGTGGTGGCGCACGCCTTTAATCCCAGCACTTGGGAGGCAGAGGCAGGTGGATTTCTGAATTCGAGGCCAGCCTGGTCTACAGAGTGAGTTCCAGGACAGCCAAGGCTATACAGAGAAACCCTGTCTCAAAAAAAAACAAAAAACAAACAAACAAACAAACAAAAGTCAGTTTGTTCTCTCTACTTTGTCAGGTCCTGGGGATCAAATTCAGGTCATCGGCTTGGCTGCAAGCACCTTCACTGGGGGACAGTCTCACCAGCTCCCCAATAAAGTAGGCCAATTAAGTCATGTCAGTAATGAGCTCCCTTCCCTAACCTTTTGTTCCTCAAATAACTGGATGGTTAACTAACAGAGTTAACATTAATAAACCTGCAGACCTGTTCCCGAAGGCCTCTACCTACCATGTCTCCTTAAACATCTGCATCTGCTTATAGGGCAGCAAAAGCCCACAGCTTGACCAACTTGTAGTTCACTCGGTCTTCTCTGTGTGATGTGGGGAAATTTCACGTAGTTAGTGTTAGGTTTCAAAACTGGGACAAATGGCCGAGGTGTCTGCTTAACATATTAAAGTGGACCTGGCCGCTCTTAATATGCTCTTAATTATGGCATACTCTTTGTTTGTGGTTGCAAATATTTTTTTCCCAGTTGGTTGTCTTGAAACTGTGCTATGTTACTTTTCACACACATTGAGTCTTTGTTTCTTTTGCATCCGTTTCATTTGTTTTGGGTATGGCGGGACTTGTATGGTGCAATGGAAAGAACGTGGAGGTCAGAGGACAACCTTTGGCATTTGATTCTTTCTTTCTACTGTATGAGTCCTGGGGATCAAACTCAGGTTGTTAGGCTTAGCAAAAAGTTCCTGTACTTGCTAAGCCATATCTCACCAGTCCCATTCATTTTTCTTCTAGATTAGATCTCATTATGTAATCTGGACTGGCCCAAACAACGCCCAGCTTCCGTTTAGTTCCTCCTTCTCCTCCTCCTCCTCCTCCTCCTCCTCCTCCTCCTCCTCCTCCTCCTCCTCCTCCTCCTCCTCCTCCTCCTTCTTCTTCTTTTTTTTTTTTTTTGAGACAAAGTCTGATAATACAGAGTGGCTTCCAATTCCTCTTATAGCTCAGGCTATACTTGAACTCTTGACCCTCCTGCCTGTAACTCCCAAATACTGAGATTACAGATCTGAGCCGCCACAGTTATTGTTTGATTTTATGGGATTTCTTTCCTCCTCCTCCTCTGTCTGAAACAAGGTTTTTCTATATAGTCTTGTCTAGCTTGAAATTCAGTACATAAACCAGGCTAGATTTGAACTAACTGGTAATCCTCCTGCCTCTATCTCAGGAGTGCTGGGATTAAAACTACTCGCCACCATGCCTGGCTTTTCTGTCATCTTTTTAAAAATGTCATTTTGTCCGTATAGTATCTGAGTGTGTATGAGATATGTATCCACTCTACAGGTCCCCTTCACCCCCAGCCTATTAATAGCGTATTTTTAGAAGGCAAGGTAATCACCGGGACAGTAAATGAAATGTCATTGGCTGGGGAACACAGGAGAAACTAGAGGCACATACAGTCTGGAAGCTTCTGGAGTTACTCAGGTGAAATGTGAACATAGGTATACTGGAAGCAGGTGAAAATCAGCCAAGGGCGTGGCTCAGAGGTAGAGCCCCTGCCTAGAATCCCCCAGTGAGGGGCTGGGGGCGTGGCTCAGTGGTAGGGCCCTGCCTAGAATCCCCCAGTGAGGGGCTGGGGGCGTGGCTCAGTGGTAGAGCCCCTTCCTAGAATTCCCCAGGGAGGGGCTGGGGGCGTGGCTTGGAGACAGAATACTTAAGAATACTTATCTAGCATTCAGAGGCCCTGGGGTTCAGTGGCCAGCAGTGAAAAAGAAGGAAAGAAAGAAAGAACACACACACACACACACACACACACACACACACACACACACAGAGAGAGAGAGAGAGAGAGAGAGAGAGAGAGAGAGAGAGAGAGAGAGAGAGAGAGAAAGAGAGAGAGAGAGAGAGAGAGAGAGAGAGAGAGAGAGAGAGAGAGAATGTATTTCTACTCTAAAAGCAGAAGAAGGAAGTAGGAAGTCTGAGACCCAGTTGAACGTATGGGGAAATCTCCAAAGGGTGTTGAAAGGATGACACAGAGTTATCAGATATGGATTTCTTCTGAAGCAACCCCTGGGCTGCTGTAAGACTCCCCTGTTGCTCATTCTGCTGGTTGGACTGGGCCAGCCCTACCCTGTGGTCTGTAGAATTTACCAAACCTGTTGCTGGGTTTGATTTAATGTCCGTGTCAGACTGGTTCCTTCCTAGACAGCTGTAGGAAGTGTAACGTACATTACAAAAGTCTCTCTCTTTTTTGGGGGGTGTTTGAGACAGGGTTTCTCTGTGTAGCCCTGGCTAACCTGGAATTTGCTCTGGAGACCAGGCTGGCCTCGAACTCAGAAATCCGCCTGCCTCTGCCTCCCAAGTGCTGGGATTAAAGGCATGCGCCACCACCGCCTGGCCACAAAAGTCTCTTTATGGAGGATTTTACTATTACACCATTTTATTGTTGGTTGCCTATTTTAAAATTTTCTTGCCAGACATGGTGGAGTGAGCTTTTAATCTCAGCCCCAGGGAAGCAAAGGCAGGTGGTTTGAGTTGGAGGCCAGCCTGGTCTCCAGAGCAAATTTCAGGTTAGCCAGGGCTGCTACACAGAGAAACTCTGTCTTGTGTGAGTGAGTGTGTGTGTGTGTGTGTGTGTGTGTGTGTGTGTGTATAAGTCAGAGAACAATTTAGCAAGTGCCTTACTTGTTGAGGCACCTCACAGGTGAGTCCCTGGTTTTTTTGTTTTGTTTTGTTTTTTGAGACAGGGTTTCTCTGTGTAGCCCTGGCTGTCCTGGAACTCACTCTGTAGACCAGGCTGGCCTGGAAGTCAGAAATCTGCCTGCCTCTGCCTCCCAAGTGCTGGGATTAAAGGCGTGCGCCACCACTGCCCGGCAAGTCCCTGTTTTTAAACATGGGGAAAGGCTGAAAATGATAGAGCATGCCTGTAAGGAGTTCAAGGCCAGTCTCGGCTGTATTGCTATATGGAGTCCAGTTTGAGCTACAAAAGGCTCGATCTTGAAAAAAAAACAATAAAGCTATAATATATGAATGAATGATTATGTATTAATTAATGAATATGGAGAATGACCTTTGACAAAACTTGTTCACTGGTCCAAGAGGAATTTGTGGCAGAATTTCTCTCTTTTCCTCTTCCTCTTCTTCTTCCTCTTCCTCCTTCTTTCCTCTTCTTCCTCTTCTGCTCGTCTTCTGAGATAGAGTCTCACTATGTATGTAGCCTTGATAGGTCTAGAGTGCTCTATGTAGACCAGGCTGGCCCTGAACACATAGAGATTCACCTGCCTCTGCCTCCCCAAGGCTGGGCCATAGCAGAACCGTAACAACTTATTTTTATTGCATTTACTTATTTATTTGTGCATGTGCAAGTGCCATGTATATGCCAGAGGATGATCAAAGGGAATCAGTTCTCTTCTTTATTGTTTGTCCTGAGCATAGAACGAGTCAGGCTGAACAGCAAACCCTTTACCCAGAGAGCCGACTTGTTGACTCAAGAACATTTACTAAAAATAGTAACGGTCATATAGATAAAGCTATTTAGAACGAAGGTTCTGCCACCCCAGACCTTATGTTCCTGTCACCCCAAACCTCCAGGGGGCAGAGGTGGGATTCTTAACTCCAATACAGGCGACACTTCTGTTCTTTTGATTTTTTGAGAGTTCCAAGTAAGTAGCTCAGGCTGGCTTTTTTGAGAGGTACAAGTAAGTAGCTCATTGTAGTTGAGGCTTATTCTCCTGTTTCAATCTTCCGAGTGCTGGGATGAGAGGCATCAAGCACGGCTGCTGGCAGCCAGATTTCCGAACCCCGTTGCCTACGCCTCTTCCCTTGCCACTTCTCTCCCTTAAACAGGTTAGTTTTCAAATCTCAGTGGGGGACCCCCCCGGGACCAGCGGTGTCTCTATCAGCCTAGCCATTTTCAGCTGACAAAAGACATGAGATCACAGGTGAGCTGAAGCCAGCATCAGGACGCCACACGAAGTGGCGCACAGCCACGACCCCGCATTGACCCAAGAGACGGAGTTCGGCTGCCAAGGGGAAAGGCAGGGTCACGCAAGCACAAAAGTCTGTCATAGCCTTGCAGGCGGATAGCCAAACCTCAGATCTAAGTCCAGGAATGGGAGGAGCTTCTTTGAGAGGAAGAGGGGGCGTGGCCCCAGGATCAGCGCGAGGTCTGGGGGCGGGCCTTCTCTGAGGAGAGAAGAGGGGCGTGGCCTAGAAACAGCATCTGAATTGAGCGCCGCTCGGCTGCCAGGCGTGCCTTTTTCCAGGAGAGATGAGGGGCGTGACCTAGGAGTTGAGAGCTGGGTTTAGGGGCGGGGCCCACACGGGCCGTACCAACAGCAGGGATTTAGAAGGGGAGCAAAAGAAAGAGAGCCTGCCTCAAGAGCGCGCGCGCGGCTTTTGTGGGCGGGGCCTCGGCGGCGTTGGCCACGCCTCACCCCCGCAGCCTCCCGGGCGGTGGTAGCGCCCCAGTGGTGCGGGCTTGCGTCCGGCCCCACTGCCTCAGAGACCTACAGGACCGCGCGCGGTGTGTGATCTGGTCCGTACTAAGGAGCTCAGGGTGAGTGAGGAATGGGGCACCTCAGGGGAGCTCCGCGATACCGGGTCACCTCTTGTCGCTGCGATTATCCGGTTTGTAACTCCGGGGAGGGTTTTTAGGCCGATCTCCGCGCGACTCACCCGGTGCGGAAGACGAGACTTCCCACCTCGGCCCTTCTCCTGGGATGGCGCTTCCCACCACGACCTAACCTGTCGCGGGGGCGTATTGAGGGTCGTCCTCTCCATAACTGCCTTCACTTGAGGGTCGGATCTTTGCATCTGCGGGTGGGGATTCGGTCCTCAGGACTTCTTTCAGGCAAAGCAACATTCCCTCTTCAAGCCTCAGTTTCCCTACCTGTGAGACGGGACTTTTGGGCAGCGGATTATGAAGACTACTCACTTTAGAATGAGCTCCATGAGGGCGAATAGGACCCGGCAACAATCAAGTGATCTCAGTGGAGGTGTCACCCCTGCGTGCATCCTTGGGGCAGTCCCCCTCTCGGGACAGTGCCTGCGACACACCTTTGTCGGGCTCGCTTGAGCAGCAGTGACATCCTGAGCTCTTGGGAGCAACTGGGTGAGAGGTTGTGATCTGGGCAGCAGGAGCAGGGCATCTTCCAGGGAACTTCTCTCTCTCTCTCTCTCTCTCTCTCTCTCTCTCTCTCTCTCTCTCTCTCGTTTTTCTTTTCTCAAGACGATTCAGCATTGTGTAAGCTAGTGACCCGGACTGAGGATTTCAGGGGACATTTCAGTGAAAGCGCTGTGTGTTTGCAATAGATCCATCAAACTTAAGTGGGTCGCTCTGAGCCTGGCCATGCTGCTGAAATAATGAAAACACAAAGGGAGACTCAACTGGTGGGGGTGGCCCTGGGTTCAAGTCTTACCACCTTGGCAGGACACAAAACTATTTTGAGCCTCTGTTATGTCCTTTGTGGCCCAGCTACCTGACCCTAGGGTTGACTTTGTGTGTGTGTGAGAGAGAGATAAGATTTTGTTATGAAGCCTAGGCTGGCCCGCATCTTGCTATGTAGCCCTTGAACTGATAGATTCTCCTGTCTCAGCCTCCTTCGTACAGAAATTATAGGTATGTGCCACCTGGCCTGACTAGGGTTGTGACATTTTTGAGAACAAGTGATAATCCTGGAGCTGTTCCAGTACTTAGGAGGTTGAAGCAGGGGAATTACTTGAGCTCAAGGTCAGCAAGTTCTAAGTCAGGCAGGGCTGTCTATTGAGACTATCTCCGGAAAATTGAAGAGAAGGAAGAGGCTGGGATCCTGGCTAGTGGTATTGAGAACTGGGCTGGTCTAAGCCAAGTGGTTATCTAACCCTGGAGATTTGTTCTTAACTACACAGGGCATGAATTTCTGGAGCTGTTTGTAGCTTTGGTTCATTAAACACACACATTAACTCTACCCCCACAGGTCCCCTGTGAATGTTGATCTTTGAGTTGGCTGCTAGTGGGAAAATGGCCCAGAGAGCCCAAGTCCCAAAACCAGGGATCACCGAATAGTCCACCTTGGTTTTGTTATTATTCCGGTGGCTCCTTTAAAGAGTTCTCACTTTCTTTGGAGAGTGAGCGGCTCTTAATTCTTAGAACTCTGATACTGGAATTGGTTTCATTGAGCACATTGCTCTGTCATTCTCAAAAAGTGGCCAGAAAACAGGCCCACACTGGAGAGGATGGAGTATTATCTCACGACCCTCACATCTGGCATTTGAGAAAGTAAGAGGTAGGTGTAGACTGCAGAAGATTCCAGAGATGGACTTTGGTACCTGGAAATCACAGGCTTGATGGCAGCCAGGATACCTCAAGTAAAGACATCTTGATAGAGGGAGTTTATAAACACACATCCACTGGAGATGTCTGTGGCCTGATAAACCTGAAATTATACGCCCATTCATTCTGGGTGGAGGTTTTCTTAACTCCTTGAAAATCAGGATCTGCATTCGTTTGGAAGGTCTCTGTGTACTTAGCAGCTAGACTGTTTGAAAGGAACTTCCTGCCAAGAGCAAAACATTTACTTACTAAATCCATGGCACATTTCAACATGACAGTATTAAATCTAGTTGTGTTGAGACAGGGTCTCAGGTGTTCCAGGCTGACCTTGAATTCCCAAGCCTCCCGCCTCTGCCTCTTAAGTGCTAGGACTAAGAGCCACCTGCACATAGAATCTAGTGCTTAGGGATGTCCCCTCTTTGTGAGAGCTTACCCAGTTGTCATCCTCTTTGTCATTCTCGAGGCCTGCTGTAATGCTTGACACACCGGGCCAGGCCTGTGGGCTGCAGCTCAGTGAGATATAAGTTTCCTTAGTGTATTTCTTCTTTATTGATTTTCATACTGGTATCTATTATATATTGAACACATTCTTTCACATACACCCTTGAGGCTCTATTCTCTCTTTTCCCATTTACCATGTGCTAGACACTTTACTAACCCACTCAAGATCTCCTCTCAAAAGAAGAAAAACAAAAAGATAAAATGTCACAAAGCACAACAGAGTACATACCATCTTGTATGTCTTATTACATATTTTATAATATTTCTTTCTAAAAGAAACAGATAATTTGTATCTTAGAGACAGAAAATACCTTTCATTGGGTTTTTTGTTTGTTTGTTTGTTTGTTTTGTTTTTAACCCCTTGTTCTTTGTTTTGTGACAAGGTCTTGCTAAGTAGCCCTGGCTGGCCCAGAACTATACTTACAGAATTTAGGCTGGCCTCAAACTTGTAGCAATCCTCCTGCCTCAGACTCCCATGTGTTGGGTTTACAGGGGTAGGCACCAGCTTCCTGATGCCAGACCCTCCTTCTTATTTATTTGACATGGGCTACAGTGCAGAACTTGTCTTTCCATACACTTCTGTTATTTGGCATCTGACAGAAATCTGGACTTGAGGCAGCTGGTGTAGAAGCAGTGGGCCAAAGGTAGCTTATCTGCTAAGGCAAACTGTAGGTAGGCCAGGCTCTGATTTCTTCATCAGTAGGGTTGGAGAAAGAAACCCTGTTCCATCGGTCTCCCAGATTAGCTCAGAAGCTTACTTACTTTTTATTTTAATTAATGTTACATCTCACTGAGCTGTGACCCACAGGCCTGGCCCAGTGTGTCAAGCGCTTATGGCAGGCCTCGAGAATGACAAAGCGGATGACAACTGGGTAAGCTCTCCCAAAGAGGGCACATCCCTAATGTTTTTTGTTTTGTCTTTAGTTGTTGGTTTTTGTTTTCTTTCTTTCTTTTTTTTTTTTTGTCTTTTGTTTTTTCCTCATGCAGCTCAAAGTGACCATGAACTCACTATATAGTTACAGATGGCCTTGAACTCCTGGACCAAGTTAGGGCTCGCTCTTTCTTTCTTTCTTTCTTTCTTTCTTTCTTTCTTTCTTTCTTTCTTTCTTTCTTTCTTTTTTGTAACTAAGGTCTTGCCTATAAGTAGTAGTCCTCCCACCCCAGTCATTTTAGGAGTGATGGGCTTCCAGATGTGCACAGCCATGCCCAGGTAGAAGGCTGCTGTTGATTCTTGCTGTTCTTGGCAGGCTTAGGTCCCTGTGGAATGACACTTCAGAGGCCCTCAGGGTGGGTGGGTCTGTGTGGGTTTTGGTTCAGTCCCTTGAGAACCTTGCTGGGAAGGGAAGCAAACAGAAAACTAAATATTTATGGTAGAGTAAGCCAAGTTTCTCCCTGAGGTGACAGGCGTGAGGTGCTTTGTGGTACTGAGTATTCGGTGGCCACTTGGAACGGAACATGAGCAATGGAGCCTGCAAGAGGAACTGTCTTGGCAGGCAGGGAACTGTGCCAGGCTCTTGGTAGCTAGTGCCCTTTGAATCTTGATGAGTCAGTAGGGATCCTGGTACACACCACCTCTGGGATGCCTAAGATATGGGTGGTGGGAGGCCAGGGTTGCATGGTAGGTCCTACCTGCACAAATTTTATGAAGCGTGTGTGTGCTCAAGCATCAAGAGTTAACCTTGGGTGACATCAGTCTGTTTTTCCAAGACAACGTTTTTCATAGACCTGAAGCTGTCCGATTTGGCTGGGATGGCTGGTCTGCAAGCCCCAGGGATCCACCTGTCTCAGCCTCTCTAGCACTGGGATTTTTCAAGTGCATACCGATAGGCTGTTTTTTTCTTTTCTTTTCTTTTCTTTTCTTTTCTTTTCTTTTCTTTTCTTTTCTTTTCTTTCTTTCTTTCTTTTTTGTTTTGTTTTTCAAGACAGGATTTCTCTGTGTAGCCCTGGCTGTCCTGGGACTCACTCTGTAGACCAGGCTGGCCTCGAATTTAGAAATCCACCTGCCTCTGCCTCCCAAATGCTGGATTAAAGGCGTGCGCCACCACTGCCCGGCTTCTTTTTAATGCTAGGTTTTAGAAATTGAAACACTTCAACAAACAAGCTTTCTTCCTGCCCCCACCCTCGTTTTTTTTTTTTTTTTTTAATTAAATTTTTTAAAGTTACATTTATTTATGGGGTGGGGGCCTATGCCATGATATATATGTGGAAGTCAGAGGACAGTTGGAGAGTCAGCCTCCTGGTACCATGTGGGACCCAAGGATCAAACTCAGGCCATCAGTGATGGTGCGAGTGCCTTTACCCACTGAGCTTCTTTCTCTGACGTTTTTGTTATAGAGTCTTAAGTGCTGTAATCCGGGATGGCTTTGCACTCAACACAGTCCTCTGACTTTTGCCTATCAAATGCAAGGATGCCAGAAGACAGCATTAGTTCTAGAGCTAGATTCCGGTGGCCATGGGTTCCGGCAGCCAAGCCTGGACCTCTACAAGAACAGCAAGTTCCCGTCATTGTTGAGCCTTCTCTCCAGTCCCCATCAACCCTGCCTTTTTAGACTTAAGTTTCATTCATTCTGAACATGAAAACACAAAAATTATATGTATTACTATATAACCTGGTGTTTTGTTTTCTGATTTACTATTGTCATATATTATTGACAGCAACCTCTTATTCACTGAGCCATCTTGCTTACCCACTTATTTCAGTTTATTTTTAAAAGATTTACTTTATGAGTGTCGCTGTCCTCAGACACACCAGAAGAGGACATCAGATCCCATTACAGATGGTTGTGAGCCACCATGTAGTTGCTGGGAATTGAACTCAGGACCTGGAAGAACAGTCAGTGCTCTTAACCACTGAGCCATCTCTGCAGCCCACTTATTTCAGTTTTGAGATACATCTTAGGTGGAGGTCAGTCTCAGAATTATCTTTTGATTGGCATGCTGGGGGCCGAGACCTTCTGATTTTCTTTGTACGACATAGCTAAGAGAATTCTCTGTGCTTTCCAGAAGCTCAGCAGTTTCTGACTGGGGATGTAGCTCAGTAGGTAGAGTGCTTTCCTAGCATGCAGGAAGCCCTGGGTTCTATCCCCAGCGCTACATAAACTAGTGTATGTAGTGGTGCATGTCTATACGCCAAGATTTAGTAGGTGGAGGTAGACAAATCAGGAGCTCAAGACTATCCTGGGAAACATAGTAAGTTGGAAGCTAACCTGGGCTGCATAAGAGCCTGTCTCATAAAAGGAGGGAGGGAAGGAAAAAGAAGAAAAAGTATAAAGGATAATTAGATATTACTCCAGTCTATGGTGCCTTAGCAATGATCTGTTCTGAGAGTGGACAGGTGATAGCCTTCAGTAGAGCAATAATCTGGGAGAGTTTGGCTTTTGTTTGCCTGATTGTATAGCAGGGAGAATAATAGACAAGGTGTGCCTTCCAAGGTGGAATGTACGTCATTTTCCTTGTTAGTGAAAGTTACAGGTGGCATTGAGTCATTTGACTTTATGTACCCTGGTCATAGCTGCACTGGCTGTGGCCCTCCCCTGCCTAACCCCTTCTCAGAGTTCAGTCTCCACATCATCTCTCCCTGGGACAGTTCATGTTCATAACACCAGGAACTCGTATGGCTTTTGATCTTCACAGTGTGTATTGTGTACTGGGTTTGTATAAAGGTTCACAGGACCGGGTAGATACATAGAAACTCTTGGTAACCTTCCCGGTACACAGATGCAACGATTGAGGGTCACCCAGGGACGCTTTTCAACACAGCAAACAGATGAAGGCCCTGGGATACACAGATTGCGTTAGCCACTTGTGCCAGGCTCCTCTGGGGTGGGGCTGAGGGAGGTACGCATTTCAAGCATCACAGGGGTTCTGACCTGGGTTTGTGGACTGGTGAAGAAAGTGGTGTGTCGGCTTTGTTTAAGGGTTTAGTGACTGTTTATGAAACCACAAGCTCACTTAGGTCAGTGGGGGTCCCTTATATAATGTGATCTGAGGCCTGGGCTTGGCTTAATGGAAGACAGTGCCTGTTATGGGTTTGCTCGCTGGCATTTTATTTCATTTAATTAATTAATTAATTAATTAGTAGAGAGAGAGAGAGAGAGAGTGTGTGTGTGTGTGTATGTGTGTGAATTTGTGTGTGTGTTTTCATCTGCCATGGCATGTATGTTGACGTCAAAGAACAACTTTGTGAAGTTTGTTTTCCATTATGTAGGTCCTGGGGATTGAACTCAGGTCTTCAGACTTGGCAGCAAGCACCTTTTCCTACTGACCTATCTCACTGGCCTGTAAATATTTTGGGGGCCTGGGGATATACTTCAGTACTGGAGCACTTGCCTACTGTGTGGAAGGTCCTGGGGTTCCATCTCCAGTACTGTAAAGATAAATAAAGTTATGCAATGTGATCTGGAGGTCATATAGTACTTCCAACAGCCATAAACTGCCACCAGTGTGATGTAGTGTTCCTGACAGTAGCCCTGCCATTTTTCTGTTTCTGGCCCTCAGAGCTCTCAAGGACAAATGTTACTTTCCCTTTTCCTTTTTATTCTGGGTCTGCAGCTGCCATTAAATCTTGTTTGGTTTTGATCTTCAAAGTTCATTCTATAATTGCATGATCTTACAGTAGCTGTTGTGCTGGTCCCCAAATTGGCCTTTTTTTTTTTTTTTTTTTAAAGTATTTTTATTTGTTATTAGTGTGTCTGTGTTTATGGTGATATAAGTGTGTGAGTATGCGCCATAGCCCAGGTATGGTGGTGAGAGGACAGCTTTGTGGAGTCAGGTCTCTCCTCCTACCTTTCCATGAATCCCAGGGATCGAACTCGCATTGCCAGGCTTGCACAAACACATGCATATATCATTTACTCACTGAGCTGCCCACTTTTCTTTCTTTGAAACAGGATTTTTGCCCCGTTCACTGCTGGCCAGGGATTTCTAATTCTCTGCTTCTCTCTACCTACTTCCCAATATCTGTCCAGGCTACTATTGCTAGATTGATTCCCCCAACCCACAATAGTTTTAAAGATTTCTTTTTATTTTTATGTGTATCAGTGTTTTGTGTGTGTGTGTGTGTGTGTGTGTGTGTGTGTGTGCATGTATACCACAATGTGTTCTAGTTCTGGTAGAGTCAGAAGAGGGTGTCAGATACCTTGGAACAGGAGTTATAGATAGCTGTGAGCACGAGCCTGCTGAGAACTAAACCCTGTCCTCTGTAGGAACAATACATGCTCTTAGCCACTGAGCCATCTCTCCAGCCCCTGCTAGATTGATCTTGAAGAGGGTTTTTTTTTTTTTCTTTTCTGATTTTCTTTGTTTCTTTGCTTATTTATTTATTGAGATAGGGTCTTATGTAGCTCAGGCTAGACTTAAACTTGCTCTGTAGCTTTTATTTGAAAATGTAAAGTACAAAATAAAGTGGACTTCAGCAATTCTAAAAAAAAAAAAAAAAAAAAAAAAAAAAAATTTCTCTGTAGCCAAAGCTGTCCTCGAACTCCTGATGCTCCTGCCTTCACCTTTTGAGTGCTGGGATTACAGGTGTACACCACCACACCTCACTTGAATGCTGCTTTTTCCCACGCCTTGACCACTTTGCTTAAGCATTTTTGTGTAGGGACAGAAGCAGGTGATCTCTGTGAGTTCGAAGCCAACCTAGTCTACAAATCAAGTTCCAGGACAGCCAGGACTGTTACACAGTGAAGCCCTGTCTCCATAACAAAAACAAAAATGAATTTTCGTGTTTGCGTTTGCCGGGAGATACTGGGGTGGGTATGAAACCAGGGATTTACATGTGCTGGTGCATTCTCTACTTTTAAGCTATTCCTCTAGCCTTGCTCAAGAGTTTAAAACTCTAGCCTCCTTGTCTGTTGAATAAATATTTTTTCTTCTTTGTTTACGTTTTATAAAGTAGCCAGTGACAAAAGGAGTCTAGTAGCCAGGCTTCGGCCCCTGTCTGTAATCCTAGCTCTTGCCTGAGGTAGGAGGACTCAAGTCTGAGGCTAGCTTGGGCTACATAGCGGGCCAGTGTCTCAGAAAATGAGATGAAGTATTCTCCCCCTGTGGCAATATAGATGGAATGGAAGGTGAGTTGAGTTATTTCTGTGAGGAAAAGCCAGTGCCTGGAAGAGAGCCAGAAGATGATAAGCGCTCCACTGATAGTTGTAACTAAACGAAGAGGTGAGTGAGTGAATGAGCGAACATTGCATCGTTCTCCAAGGATATTGCTGATCTCTGTCCTGTGTGTTAGCTGAGCCCAGATGTCTAGTTAAGTCAGATTTTTGAAGATGGTTATTTTAGGGTACAGTAGCTATGGATTTTTATTTTTTGGTTTTTGTTTTTCAAGACAGCTCTGGCTCTCCTGGAACTCGTTTGGTAGACCAGACTGGCCTCAAACTTAGGGATTTGCCTGCCTCAGCCTCAGCCTCAGCCTCAGCCTCCCAAGTGTTAGGATTAAAGTCATGCACCACCACCACCCAGTTATTTTTACTTTTTGTATTAAAAAAATGTGTGTGTGTGTGTGTGTGTGTGTGTGTGTGTGTGTGTATCACATACATGTGAAGGCATCACATCCCCTTCAGCTGCAGGTACAGGTGTGTATAAGCTATGGGATGTAGGCGCTGGGTACTAAACTCAAGGCCTCTGCCGAGCTGCAAATTCTCTTAACCTCTGAGCCCTCTCTCTGACCTAGTTCCTTTCATGGGACCATTTTATAACACTTAGAAAGTAACAAATAGGCTGGGCAGTAGTGGCACACGCCTGTAATCCCAGCACTTGGGAGGCAGAGGCAGGTGGATTTCTGAGTTCAAGGCCAGCCTGGTCTACAGAGTGAGTTCCAGGACAGCCAGGACTACACAGAGAAACCCTGTCTCGGGGGGGGGGGGGGGGGGGGGGAGTTACAAATATACACGAGGCCCATGTTCTCCTGTGGCTCAACTGGTTTGTAAGTTTATCCAATCCCACATGCTCTTTCTAGCAAAACCAAGAGTTCAGCAGGACTTGGGTGGGGTGGGGGTAAGGTGGGAGGGGCAAGTGGTTGTACCAGATGAGGATCAAGAGAAGTGATCGGGCTGGAGGGATAGCTCAGTGGTTAAGAGCGCTGGCTGCTCTTCCAGAAGACCCAGGTTCAACTCCTAGCACCCGCATGGCAGTTCACACCTGCCTGTAACTCCAGTTCCAGCGAATCTGACACCCTCACAGAGACATACATAGAGGCAAAACACCCATGACCCATTCACATATTGAGAGAAAGAGGGTGGGATATTGAATTAGAACCACTGACCAGAGCCATTCACTCACGGCAGGAAGGCAAGCCAGGCTGTGGGAGGGACTAAGTAGCTAACGCCTTCACATGAGACAGGTCCCCTCCAACTCGGGCAAAGTATCTCTTCCCACTCACTGCCCTAGATTCCCAAACTGTAAGCCTTCGTGCCACAAGGCACCATTCCCGCTCCGCCCTTCTCCCATGCCCAGAGTTCAACTGAGCCTGAAGCCCCATGCCTTTAGCTACATAGGTCTAGGTAGAGTACCCTTTGCGTACCAATCCTCCATTCTTTAGAAGAAAAAAAAAGACTGTTTTTAACTCTGAGGGGTGGGGTAGGATGTACATGTGAGTCCACTGTCCAGTAGAGAGCAATGGCTCCCCTGGCGCTGGGCTTCCAGGAAGATGTGAGCTGCAGGATGTGGGTCCTCTGGAAGAGCAGCTCGTGCTCTTAAACTGCTGGGTCAGCTCTCCAGCTCCTTACCCCTCCATCCTGTGGGATGTGTTATCTACTACTCTGGTCCCAGCTATTCTCACATAAGTGTAATCCCTGCATCTCAGAGACAGCGCGAGCATGAGCAGTTGCTAGCTTCTTTTGCCAATGATCCTTACATAAAGGAAGGCCCAGGGAAGAAAAGTTACACCTGCTAATAGACCCACTTACCTTGTGGCTTCAGTGGCATCAGTAATGTCACTGTGTATCCTGACTTGATACAACTGTATATCCTTGTATACAACATGTTGTCAGACTTGGCAGCAAGCACCTTTACCTACTGAGCCATCTCTCTGGCCCCTGATGGGCAACCTTGTAAATGGTTTAGTAACTATAGATGGTTTTATAGACATCACAAGATAGTCTTCTATCCTGTGGTTGGAGGAGGGTCCACTTATTATTGATGTGTTCATGTTGTAGACTTAAAACACACAGTAGGACTCTCTAGATGCTGGTACTCAGTGCTGGACATCAGCTTACAGAGATAGGGTCTTGAGCAACCCAGGCTGGCCTTGAACCTTTCTGCTTCCACCGTGGCAGTGCTGAAATGACAGGTGTGCACCCCCACACCCAGTGCATCCTCAGCGACAGCAGCTTTTAATGCTTAGCTATGGTCTAATGTTAATGTGAAATGCAAACAGACCCTGGGGTGGGGTGGGGTGGGCCTCAGAACAGCACTGACTGAGACCTCAGTGCAGTGGCAGTCTTTGGCCTGACACCTTGATATAAGTCTGGACTCCGTTTTTGTTAAGTCTCACAAATTCTGACTTGTAGAAGAGACGCCTAGAAGCCATTTTTGGGTAGAAGAGAGGCTCCAGAGGCTCTGTCTCTCTCCCAGTCACAGGAGAAGCACTGCTGCTGTTGAAGACATAGTCTGGAGGATAGTCACCACTAGAACCCCTGGCACCGTCATGAGCCAGCCATCAGCTCGCCTTGTCTTCAGTGATAGCTAGGATGGCAGCAGAAGTATCAGAGTCCCACAGGGTCCTTGTATCTCGCCCTGGAAGTTGCTGGCTAGGGGACCGTGGGTAATTTGCTTGGCTAGGTGTTAGTCTGCAAAATGAAAGATAGTATTTCTCTAAACAGGGTTGTCATATAAGAGAAAGGACTTATAGAGTCCTTACTTGAGGTGGCAGCCGATGCACAGTAGGTATAAATGAACGTTGGTGTGGTGAGCTGGCACTGACATGGCGTTTTTTTGCTCTAGTAGAGCTTTCTTCTGCAGTCTGCTATTTGTTTATTTGCAGTACTAGGGTTTGAACCCAGGGACTCCTGCATGCCAGGCAAGCACTATACCCTTGAGCCACTCCTCCAGCCCCTCACTGGGTGACTCCAGCTGAGTTCGTTCCCAGCCTCTTGCTTTTCTGTTTTGAAACTGTGTTAGTAAGTGGTCCAGGCTAAACTTGAACTGTATAAAGCAAGCCGGTCTTGAACTCTCAGCCATCCTCCTGCATCTGCCTCCTGAGTGCTTAGATTTGAGGTGTGTTTAACACCACACTTGCCCCTTAATCCTGCACGTGTATGTGTGTGTATACAAGTATTGTGTGTGTGCGAGAGAGTGTGTGCGCGAATGAGTGTGTATGGGCACATGCAGAAGTCAGAGGAAACCTTAGTAAGTGTTCCTCAGGAGCTGTCTGTCTTGTGTGGCATGTAGTGTTTGCTTGCATGTTCATCTGTCTATCACTTGTGTGCAGTGAGCCCTGGAACTGGAGTTCTAGACAGTTGTAAGCGGCCATGTAGCCCTAGGAATGGAACCTGTTATCTTCAGGGGAAGCAGGTTCTCTTAACCAACTAGCCATATCTCTGGCTTCCCATCTTGGTTTTGTTTTGTTTTGTTTTGTTTTGTTTTGTTTTGTTTTGTTTTGTTTTGTTTTGTTTTGTTTGTACTTACCATTAGACTGGCTGACCAATGAGCTCCAAGTATCCTCCAGCTGGTAACTCCTTCTCCAAATGAGCTGGTGACCTCTCCTCTGGCCTTGAACACCTGAACTCACATGCACATAAGCACACACACACACACACACACACACACACAATTAAACATGAAATACATTTTTTTTTGTCTTTTTTTTTTTTTTTTTCAGAGCTGAGGACTGAACCCAGGGCCTTGCGATTGCTAGGCAAGCACTCTACCACTGAGCTAAATCCCCAACCCCCGAAATACATATTTTTAAGAATAACTACTTTACAGTAGAATGCACAAGCTAAACTTTCATGACACAGGTCCTGGGGATGGGACGCAGGTCCTCAGGCTTTCGGCAAAAGCAGTCTCCTCACTGAGTCATTTCCTCAGCCCTCACTCTTCAATCTTAGTCAGTGTTACCCTTACAGGAACTTGCAGAATATCACAGCGTCTCTTTTTATTTCTCACCAAGCTTTCCCAATGTTCACGTCTTACATAACCACACTAAAATGATCAAGAGCCGGAAGTAGCTTTGGTACAGAGTGGTTAATTAAGGCAGACACACTGGCAGACTTCCTTTGTGAAGGGCCAGCGAGTACATTCCTGATGTTTGTGAGCCGTAAGATCTGACAGCTGAGCAACTGCTCTTTTATTTAGCAAAAAGGCAGCTATAGGTGGCATGTGATAGAGTGGGCACTGGCGTGCTTGCAATAAAAGTCTTCGAGAAGGTAGGCTTTGCGTGCAGGCCAGCCTTGCTGATGCATGAGGATGCCTTGTTAGAATGGCTCCCCCTCCTTCAGCTCTAGACAGCTAATGGCTGATCTTAACTGTCAACTTGACAGACTAGAACACCTGGGGGATGGGCCTCTGTACATGGCTTCCAGGTTTATCTTGATTATGACATCAATGTGGGAAGATCCATCTTGACTGTGGGTGAGCCTATCCCATCATGAACTGTATAAAATGGAGAAAGGGGGTTGGAGAGGTGGTTCAGTGGTTAAAGGTGTTTAGTGCTCTTACAGAGGACCTGGGTTCACTTCCCAGCACCCAGATCACACCGCTCACAGCAGTCTGTAACTCGAGCTCCAAGTGATCTCAGAGCCTTTTCTGGTCTCGAACACCTGAACTCGTGTGCACATAACCACACACATATACACACAACTAAAAAGTAAAATAAATACATATATATTTTTAAATGCTGCTTTAAGATGGAGAAAGTGAGTTGAACACTAGGCCGCATCCAGTGTTGTTCTGATTATGGGCATATTGTGAGTAGCTGCTTCACAATGTAGCCCAGGCTGGCCTTGAACCCATGCTGATTCCTTCTGCCTCAGCCTCCCGAGTACTTGGACTACAGGCCTGAGTCACTGCACTGAGCTTGTTTACCTGGTTTCCATCTGCCCTTCGTGCCTGCCATCCTACCTCTTGGTCACCTACCATCTTGTCTTCCTGTGGTCAAGAAATCTGCCATGACATCTGGAGCTTATTGTAGACTCACCCAATCAGGAGCTGGGCCTCCGCTATCTGGCCTGTGTATTTTGGGCAGGGAGTATCTTCTCTCAAGAAAGGCAGAAGTCCGCTCTGGCTTGGTTTGTTCTTTCTTCTGGGACACAGGTGTCCTGGCCTCTTTTGATTGTTCCCTGTAGTTCACAGCTAACATATGCGCCCTCCCAGCTCCAGGCCTCTCTCTACACAGTCGCACTGTGTCTTGACAGTGATGAGTTGTTGGGAAGCAACTGCTTTTTCAAAGCTAATTTGACAGTAAGTCAGAAGCCTTAAAAATATTCCCTTTGGGGGCTGGAGGGATGGCTCAGTTGTTAGGAGCACTGCCTGGTCTTCCTGAGGTCCTGAGTTCAATTCCCAGCACCTACATGCATATATGTATATGTATCTGGGTGGTATTATTGGTGGTGTATTTGCATGTGTATAGGTATGTGTCTTTGTGTTAATGTGTGTATTTATGTATGTATGTCTGCACATATGTGTATATTTATCTGTGTGTATGTATGTATGTCTATATGTATCAGTGTCTCTGTATGTGTCTGACTGCATATGTCTCTGTGTTTATATTTGTATGTCTGCACCTATGTGTGTGCCTATGTATGTATGTATGTCTGTGTATCAGTGTATGTCTGACTGTATGTATCTGTGTGTCTGTGTATGTGCATTTGTGTATTTATCTGTTTGTGCCTCTATGTATGTGTTTGTGTGTGAGAGATGTTGGGGATGGATCCAGGGCCTCACATAGTATTCGATCACTGGGTTCATTTTCTATGTAAATTTCAAGACATTTTCACCTGTAAGTACGGTGCAGCAGAGAAAGCCACTGTGGGGGTCACCGAGTCGCAGCCCCTTTTCTAGCTGAAGTCTGCTCTCCAGTCTGAGATCACACGGTAGACCTAGTCCACTGCTCCTCCTCTTTGATCTGGACTCCTTTTGTCTTTCATGACACTGACATTTTTCAGAAAGTAGGGCTGTGTCTTTGTAGTCAGTCAGTTTGGATTCGTTTGGTATTTTCTCATGGTGAGAATCCCGTTAGGTGTGCCTGTCACACTGGGCCTGTCAGTCACCTGTCATCCATTCATTAGGTTAGTGCTAGCCATGTTATCTGCTGTGATATTCAGGTTTTTCTTTCGTGTTTGGTTTTTGAGACAGGGTCTCACTCTAGCTGTGGCTGTCCTGGAACTCACTATGTAGATCAGGCTGACCTTGAACTCTCAGAGATCTGTCTTAGTGCTGAGATGAAAGCCATGCACCACCATGCCTGTCTTTAGATTTTCCCTTTGTGATCAGGCTTTTTCTTATTAATCATCAAAGTTCTGTTGGGGGAGGGGCAGAGGCTGATGTCTGTCTTCCTTGATAGTTCTCTGCTTTAGTTTTTGAGACAGGGTGGCATGCCCTTAATCTCAGCACTCAGGAGGCAGGTAGGTGGATCTCTGTGAGTTGAAGGCCAGCCTGGTCTACAAAGAGAGTTCCAGGGCTACAAAGACAGACCCTGTCTCAAAAATCCAAAATACAAAACAACAACAACAACAAGACAAGCCACAGTATGACTAAATATGTCAGCCTTTGGACAGGGTATATATCTACATGTGTATATATTATGTGCTGTTTATATATGATAGAAGAGGAAAATTCTACAGAGAGAATTACCCCACATAGGGTGAGATTCAGGATGGAGATTTTGTCTTTGAGCATGTAACCTTGTTTTGATTTTTTTTCAAGACAGGAATTTTTTGTGTACCTCTGACTGTCCTAGAATTCACTCTATAGTCCAGGCTAGCCTCGAACTCAGGGGTCCACCTACCTCTGCCTCCTGAGTACTGGGATTAAAAGTGTACGTCACTACAGCCAGGCACCTTTTTTTTTTTTTTTTTTTTTTTTTTTTTTCATGAAAATATTTTATGTGGGGTTAGAGAATGCTTGTGGGAGTGGGTTTTTTCCTTCCACTGCGTGGAACCCTGAGATTCTTAGCTCATCGGACTTGGTGATGAGTGCCTTTATCCCCTGAGCCCACATTCGGGCTGGAATCTGTAACTCTTGACCAGAGGGAGGGGGACTTGACTTCAAGGGGGGTAATCCATTTGTGGAGGCTGGAATGCCACTTGGCAGAAAGAGTGGGTGTCAGGGCAGGAAGGCCTGCAGGCTGGGATTGCCAGAAAGGAACAGGTCTTTTGTCCATGGAGATTTGGCGGGATTTGAGGAGTCCTGATTTGAGCACTTTGGAGGCAGGCAGCGCAGACAGGACATGCTGTTCATTTACTTCTTCACAGTCTGTTAGAGCAGGATGCCTGCTTCTGAGCACAGCACAGGATGCACTTGGGACTGCTGTTTTTAAGTGTGCATGTCTGTGTGTTTGTGTGTGTGTGTGTGTGTGTGTGTGTGTGTGTGCTCGTGCTCGAATGGCCAAGGAAGCCAGATCTGGAGCTGGAATTATAGGCATTTGTGAACTGTTTGACATGGGTGCTGGGAACCTAACCTGAGTCCTCTTGGAAGAGCAGGAAGTGTTCTTAACCACTGAGCCATCTCTCCAGCCCCTACACTTTGCTGTTTGATACAGGCTGTCTCACACGCCTGGAACTTGCTGAGTAGGCTGGCTGGCCAGGGAACCCCAGTGACTTGCCTGTCTTTGTTCCCTAGTGCTGGAATTACAAGTGCATATGACCACACTGAACACTGACTTTTCGTTTGTTTTGTTTTGTTTTGAGACAGGGCCTCTCTTTATAGCCCTGGCTGGCCTGGAATTCATGATATAGACCAGGCTGGCCTCAAACTCCCAGATATCCTCCTGTCTCCCCCAACCCTGAGTTCTGGTATTTCAGTCATGTGTCACAGGTAGGGCTTATGCAGTGTGGATGGACCCAAGAGCTCCTGTATGCTGAACTTGCTAACTGCATCTGTGCAGGGAGAGGACTTCCTGCTAGGTCACGCTTTCACTGATGCCTCTCGTGGCCACCTTCCTCTTTCATGGCATTGCCTCAGCCACGTGTCAGTCAGATGTTTCCAAATTAAGCCCCGTTATGTAGGGGAAAGGCCATCACCCAGGGACATTGTACACTTGGCTAGAAAAGGTTCTCTAGGACACTAAAGTCAAGGCCTGGCTGGATTGGCACAGGAACTGTGGACGTTGACCTTCCTGGAGAAGGCTTCTCAGGCTACTGCTCACCTGGTTCTCCCTCTCCTGCTTCCTCAGGGCTCTTTGGTCTGGCCTCAGTCCATTGTCAACGATCAAGTCTCAAAGTGCTACCTGTCCGTCCCTCCCTAAAACACTGCCTCTTGCTCCTTACTGAATTCTCACCGAATACAGCCAGCCCGACAAATCTGTGCTTCCAGTTCTGTCAGTTAAAAAAATAAAAAATAAAAAAATAAAAAATAAAAAAATAAAAAATAAAAAAATTCTGATAGCCTTGGCTAGCCTGGAATTTGCTATGTAGTCTAGGTTGGCCTCGAACTCAAATCTGCCTGTTTGGTGTGTGCCACCACACCGAACCTAGATTGTACTCTTGGAAGTGACTGATGGCCCATTATGTATTTCGGGCCATCAGTCACTTCCAAAGAGACATTATGTGGAAGTCACGGATGGGATGGTGGTCCAGTGGATTTTCTAATGCGGACCCAGACTCTCCCAGCGAGCAACCGGAGGCATGGCTGATCAAGACCCGGATTCCCATCCAAGCAAAACCAAGGAGTTTTCTGTGTGCTAGGGTCTAGGTCTGATGAACTTTGCTGGAACCATGGTTTGAACTCAGAGAATGTAGGGTTTTGGTTTTTTGTTTGTTGTTGTTGTTGGTTTTTTTTTTTTTTTTTTTTGAAATAGAGATCTCATTTCATGGTTTACTCTTGACCATCTAGAAACTATAGTAAAACAGTGTGGCATTCCTTACAGTGTATGTCATGTTTGTTCTGTTTAATTGACTCTAATGCAGTATAATCCTCACAGGTAATTTTAGATTAATCTTGTTTAAAAAAAAAAAATCAAGCCCAGGTATGGCAGTGTACCTTTTTAATCTCAGCACTGGGGAGGCAGAGGCAGGAGGATCTCGGTGAGTTCAAGGCCACCCTGGTCTACAGAGCAAGGTTCCAGGACAGCCAGGGCTACACAGAGAAACCCTGTCTTAGAAATAAAATAAAATAAATATTTAAAAAGGAAAAAAGAAAATCAAGTTCACAGCAAAAACTACCTTACTGTGACAGGCAGTGGTTAATAAAGTTGTTAAAGTTAGTCTTCGTTCACAGAAATTTCCATCTAGACACACAGCAAAAAAAAATAGTTAGGCCGGAGCTGGGCACACAGCTAATGGAGAGCCCGCCAAGCATGCAGGGAGCTCTGAGCTTACTACCTAGCACCACACAAACCGGACACCTCATACCTATCATCCCAGCACCCAAAGGTGGAGGAAGGACGATCAGAAGTTCAAGGCCAGCCTGGGCTACATGACCTATTCAAAAAACAAAACAAAACAAAACGGAAAAAAAAAAAAAAAAGAAGTCAAGTTAAACTTTATCCCTGCCATGCTTTTAAGCTGCTTCTGAGAGGGACAGGCTGGCTGTTCAGCTCCTGGCTCTGAAAATCTATAGACTCCAGAGCGGTGAAGCATTGAGACCCTGTAAAGTGCAGGTTTGGCGTTCATGACTGCGACCTCCTGGTTTAAATACTCTCAATGCAGTGCTTGTACACAGTAAGATGGTGATAATCACAGCCTTTGAAAATTTGTCTAAGGTAGTGATGCGACCCTTTAATACAGTTCCCCATGTTATGGTGAACCCCCAACCATAATGTTATTTTCATTGCTACTTCATGACTGTAGTTTTGCTACTGCTATGAACTGCAAATATCCAATATGCAGGATATATGATATGCAACCTCTGTGAATGGCTCAGTCAATGCCCCCCCCCGGGGGTCTCAACCCACAGGTTGAGAACCATTGGGCTAAGACTTTCCTTGTTCCAATTTCCCACTCTACAATTGGCTTTTAGACTATGGTATAACAACTCTTAGCTGAGCTCACCTCAGCTAGTATTAAGCTACGGTTTCTTTTGTAGGTAGCTGTGCTGGCCAGGTTTTGTCAACTAGATACAAACTAGAGTTACCCAGGAAGAGACTAGCATCATCTAGTCTGTGGGCAAATCTGTGGAGTTTTTTGTTTGTTTTTGTTTTGTTTTTTGATAAATGACTGATGTTGGTATAAGAAATCAGGCTGAACTGAGCTGTTGGGCGGTGGTGGCGCACGCCTTTAACCCTGGGCAGAGGCAGGCCGTCTCTGAGTTTCCAGTGTCTTGGAAAAACAAAAACAAAACCAAAAAAAAAAAAAACAGGCTGAGCAAGCCAGTAAGCAGCATTCCTCCATGATTTCTGCCTCTACCTCTGCCCCTGCCCGGCAGTACCCGGATGCCAGAAGATCTGGGGAGACCAGCTGAGGAGCCATAATCCTCCAAGATTGGGTTTTCGCCTGGTAGAGAGACTGAACTATCTACCAGAACAACGAGTTGGCACCTTCTTTCCTCTAAGTCCCAGCAGGTGACAGAAGAGTCCTGCGGAAAGAGAAGAATCAAATAAAACCTAGGGTCATTCAATATAAGATTCAGAACAGCCAGGATCCACCATGGCGGCTTATGACTGTCATCTCAGTGCTTGAGATATAGAAGCTGGAAGACGGGAGGTCTAGGTTGTCATAGTGACTGTGAGGCCAGCCTGGGCTACATGAGACCCTGTTTTTACTTATTTATTTTTTTGTTTGTTTGTTTGTTCGGTTTTTTGAGACCGGGTCTCTCTGTAGCCCTGGGAGGCTGTCTTGGAGCTTGCTATATAGGCCACATTACCTCGAAATCAGAGCTTTCCGCCTCTGTCTCTCCCAAATTCTGGGATTAAAGGCTGCACCACCATGCCTGACTTGAGACCATGTTTGTTTGTTGGTTTGTTTGTTGAATCCAATATATAATCTTTAAAAATCATATCCAAGAAGCAGGAAACACTCAGCTTGAATGAGAAAAGGTGATAGGCACATACAAACAGGAAGATACCAGCAACATAGAAACAGGAGCCAAACAGAGGTTGTAGAACTGATGAAAGTGGCAGGGGAAGCCAGCTGTGTTAGGGCACACTTGTGATCCCAGCACCTGAGGCTAGCCTCAGCCACATACTGAGTTTGAGGGCAGCCTGGGCTACATGAAACCTTCAAAAAGCAAAGTGGAAAAAAGGACTAGGGATGACAGTTGCCTAGTATCACAAGACTCTGTTCCATGTTCCCTTCTGTGTCTGTGTTAAAGTACTCCAGACAGAAACAGCTCAGGGGAGAATAGGGTTCATTTCGCCTTATACCTCACTGCCCCTTATTGACAGAAGTTAGGACAAGAACTCAGGTGGGAAGTTGAAGCAGGAAGTGGAGGGAGGAACACTGCTTCCTACAGCTTAGCTAGCTTTATCATATACGCTAGTACTGACTGCCAAGGGAATGGTGCTACCCACAGTGGGCTGGGCTCTCCTACATCAGTTAGCAATTAAGATTGTTTCCCAAAGATGTGCCCACAGGCCAACCCAATCGAAGCAGTTCCGAAATGAAGACTTTCTTCTCAGATGAATGCTAGGTCAGGGTGACAATTAAAGCTAGCCAGGACTGACTGTGGTTTTTTTTGTTTGTTTGTTTTTGTTTATTGTTTTTTTCTATCCCCTAATATGGGGCACAGAGAGAAGTCTGAATATACCATCAGTGAGCTTGAAGATAGAACTATATAGACTCTCCAGTCTGAACTAAAGGAAAACTGGATTTGTGTTGAGAGCAGGAACACCCGAGGCTTGTGAGAGAATAAGTCTTGAAGGGACTGGAGAGAAGGCTCATTGGTGCAGAGTGCTTGTATCCACATCAGCCTGTAGCGCCAGCTCCAGGGAAATCCTACACTGGCTTCTTTTTATTATATACATTAAAAAAAAAAAAAAAAATAGACCTTAATCCAGAAGCAGAAGAGAGGATAGGGCTGAAAAAAAAAAAAAAAAAGTTCAGTAAGTCATAGCTAAAACAATCCTCAAAGTGGCAAAAACATAAAACTGACACATTCTTTTTTTTTAAAGATTTATTTTATGTATATGAGTACACTGCGTATATGAGTACACTTTCACTGTCTTCAGACACACCAGAAGAGGGCATCGGATCCTATTACAGATGTTTGTGAGCCACCATGTGGTTGCTGGGACATGAACTCAGGACCTCTGGAAGAGCAGTCAGTGCTCTTAACCACTGAGCCATCTCTCCAGTCCAAAAACTAACATATTCAAAAAGCCTCAAGAATAGATTTAAAAAGCCCACCCCACCCCCAGGAAACCCCCCAAAATCCACATCAACAGCACATCAAGGGAAAACTCAATACCATACCAACAGCACATGGGTTCAGATGTCAGACTTTCCGAATAGCCTGGCCACATCTGGCTCCCAGTCACCCTTGCGGGCAGGTTGCCTTAGGGAACAGTTTCCCTGAGCATCTTTGCCAGGGGAGCTGTTTATTGTGCAATAGTATGATTTGTTTCCTTGAAGGTTTCAGTCTGCTGGAAGCTTCCAGACCTAGGCTGAGCTTTGTGAGCCTGCACAGACCATCTTTCCTCCCTGAAGGTTCAAGATGGACACCTGCTCCCCTTGTCTAGGCATCTGTGAGTTGAACTGCTACTAAGCTATTTTAATAGTGACCACTACTTGGCACCATGTGGAGACAGAGGAACTGCTAGTCTCTTCCCCTCTTTGCTGTTTTTACACAGTGCCTGACTCATCCTGCTTTGAGTGTTGGTCCCTCCTCAGTTTAGTATACTGACTAGAAGTTGCAAAAATGCTCTCTGGAGGATGACCTTGCTTATAACCTTACTCCAGTGTTATAAACAGTCTCCTGGAGAAAGAGAGAGCCTTTCTGTTACTTAAAAAACAAATAAACAAAAAACCAAGCTAACAAACAAAAACCCCATCTTTTAATCCCAGCTCTTGAGAGCCAGAGGCTGATGGATCTCTGTGAGTTTGAGGCCAGCCTGGTCTACAGTCAGGGTAATTTCCAGAGTAGCCAGAGCGACCTAAAGGAAGACTCTGTCTCAAAACAACAACAACAAAAATTTTAAGTTGCTTTTGTGTGTACCAGTATATTTGTGTGAGGGTGCAGATCTGGAGATCAGAGGACAGCCTACAGGAACCAAGTCTCTTCTATCATCTGGGTCCTGGGGATCAAACTCCAGTCTCTTAAGATTGGCAGCCGTCGTCTTTACTTACTGAGCTGTGTTAGTAGCCTCAACCCTAGAGCACCCAGTAATCAGGCTGCCCACAGTGCACGCAGAGGCCTCTTGCTTCTTCCTTGCTGGAGTAGAAGCCGGCATACCTGGATCTCTAAGCATTTTTGGAGGTTGGCTGACTCATAACCGTGGGGCCTACGGCTTCAGGGCTAACCACACACTATGGTTTGAACATTAGTCTTCCTACGTCCACAGCTGGCCAGGTTCTACCAACTGAGGAAGACAGAGGGGCAGCAGCTCAGCTCCCGGACACAGTAGAGCAAGATGGGCAGCCTTACTATGTTTCTGCTAGTGGACACCGGTTGAAATAGCTCAGTGGGTCTATAGGCCCACCAAGCCTGCCTATTTCTCTTGAGTTTAGAGTCAAGACCGAGATTCCTGCCCACTTGAGGAAATGAAGGAGGGCCAAAGATAAATGGTTCAACAAGAAGGTGAGCTTTTTGAGTTAGGGTCCCATGTAGCCCAGGCTGGCCTTGAACTCATTATGTAGCTGAGGAGAACTTTGAACTCCAGGTCCTTCGGCAGCTACCTGCTAGGATAACAGGTGTGCCTCTGTGCATGGCACTAGTTACTGTTTCTCCTCTCTAGGATGGGGTCTTAACTGTGTTGCCTGGTTGGCCAGGTGTGGTAAGTATGTTCTACGTTGCTGTGACAAATGCCTGTCAAGACCAATGAAAAGGAACAGTTTATTTTGATTCACGGGTCAAGGGGACATTGTGACAGGAGGGCATGATGGGAGCTTGGGGCAGATGGTCATTCTCCATCCATTGTCAGGAAGGGAGAGAGGTGAATGGTGGGACTCCGCTTCTTCATCCCGTTTTCCTCAGCCCAGACCCCAGCCCATAGAATAGTATCTATCGCCCATATTTGGGGTGTCTTCCCACCTCAGCTACCTTATCTAGAAGCTTCCTCACAGCCCAGAGGTTTGTTTCTACGGTGATTCTGAATACCACTTGGCGCTTGATATTTGGTCACTCTGGATGTGGTGGCACACATCTGAAACCTCCCCCAGCTCCCCAGCACTTGGGAGACTGAGGTGGGAGGATCTCACCTTTGGAGTTTGCCTGAGCTACATTGTAATGAAGTAAAAATGAAAAACAACAACAACAACAGAAAGTAAAAGGCCCCTGTATAGGAAGTGGTCTTACCATCAGAAGTCCCTTACAGTGGCCTGAATGTTATTTGGGGGATACCAAGTACATCAGTACCCCTGTACCTCAACAGTCAGCTATCTTAAGAACTGCTCACAAGAAAGGGCAGTTTGAGTTGGGTAGTCAGCCTTGTGACTTGACTTTGTGAGCATCTGTCTGCTTTCCTTGAAAGCTGGGGCCCGGGCTACCTCGTATGACAAGGAGTCAATATCACCCGCTCTCAGAGGGATACGAGTACATGCTTTTCTGTGTCAGCATATCAGTCCCGAGCAGACCCCAGCTGGCTGCAGCTGACTCTGATTGTCTGTTTCATCCCACTTCTGTGAGACAGCCTCTTCTAGAAGCAGGTCCTAAACGCCTCCTGGTCTCATTTTGTGAACGTTTGACAGAAGGTGCGTGGGCTTATCAAAGACGAAGATAAGGTTAGACAGACACAGTCAGCACTGAATACATAGTGTGGTTGAAATATTTAATACAGTATTCTTGAGGACAGGAGTTAAATTTGTCCTTTAGTGTCAGATATCAAAAGAGATAAAGGCCGGGGGTCTGGGCTAGCAGTACAGTAAAACCCCCTTCCTGAGGCTGGGGGCTTTGCTCAATGTTGGAGGGCCTGCCTAGGACTTCCAGTAGCGGGCTAGAGACGTGGCTCAGTGGTAGAGAACTCAGTGGTAGAGACGTGGGAAGCCCTGGGTTTTATTCCCAGCACCACCCCATAAGGACGAGTAAGGATACATTGAGATGAGAGCCAGCTGTTGGAAAAGCATTTGTCTAAAATCAGAAAAGAAAGCTGACTCTCAAGTAGGCTGTAGACTGGAAGGACAGATAGCTCAGATTGAGGCTGGCCACCTCAGTGCTTGAGACCGTGACAGCAAATGGACCGGAAGCCACCTCAACTGGCCTGAATTGCTGAAATATGACTCAGGCATTTCTGACTGAGAGTGTGACTGGAGCAGCACACTTAGTCACGGGACTGTGGGGAACAGAAGGAACAGCTTGCCCGGGGTTCTGAACCTCATGCTGTTGTGACCCTGATCGGATTTCCCTACCTGCCAGGTTTCTGTGCTGAATAGGCCAGCTGAGCACCCCCAAGACCGCATCAGGTTCAGTGTCTCCCCAGGACTGAGAATTGAGGAAATTTTTTTTTTTAAAACTTACAATTGTGGGAGATGAAGCCGGGAGGGCAGGGTACGGGAAAGGCTGGGGCAGCATTTCCAGTTGACCTCTCCTGGCGGGATGGGGGAAGAGGGTGTCATGTGGATTATATTTCATTCTCTTGGCAATCATGGGTGACTTCCTGTATGAAGCAGAGATAGTCCTTGCTTTAACAATGACATGAAAAGTCAGCGAGTTAGTGTCTCGTAGGCTTTGCGGGGAATGATTTTGTCTTAACAGACCATGGAAATGTTTGAGCACCTCTCATGAAGCCAAGATGTTATAGTATTTGCTGCGTTAGTTGTATTAAATACCGTGTGTGTGCACATGTATGCACGCATGAGCGTGTAAACACCAGAGAACTACCTTAAGTAGTGTTCCACAAGAAAGCCAGATACCTGATTTTGAAACATGGTCCCTCGTTAGCCAGGAGCTCACCAATTAGGCCAGGCTGACCATTCAGCAAGCCCCAGGAGTCCTCTGGCCTTCCACCTCCCCAGCAGTGGGATCACTTCCATTCCTGGCTTTACAGCTTTTTGTTTTTATTTGTGTATGTGCGTGTGTATGAAAGCATAAGAGTGTGTGTGTGTGTGTGTGTGTACAAACAAACAAAAAAAAAGAATCACTTGTGACCAATAGTAAATGTCCCTACAGCCTTAGCATCAAGGGCATTATGGGAATTAGCCTTGCAGGTCTGGAAGCCTAGGCTGTGTCGATAGGACCTATGGATGTCACACCAGCTCAGCGTTTCTAAGTGCCAGGTGCCATGCTGTGTGTTCATCGTAAGGTTCAGTGTTAGTTTCGCCAGGTCTTGAGGCCCAGAGTCTCAGGCTGATGCATTGTAATCAGCCATTATCTCTAGGGGCCGTCGCAATGACATAAGATGGTGCCCCATTCAGACAACTCAAGAGCCCAGCCTTTGGGGCAAAGTAGCTGTCTCTCTACTGGGATCTTAACCATGTCTTGTCTTTTTTTGTTTGGTTGGTTGTTTTGTTTGTTTTTTTGTTTTTTGTTTTTGTTTTGGTTTTTCGAGACAGGGTTTCTCTGTGTAGCTCTGGCTGTCCTGGAACTCACTCTGTAGACCAGGCTGGCCTCGAACTCAGAAATCTGCCTGCCTTTGCCTCCCAAGTGCTGGGATTAAAGGTGTGTGCCACCACCGCCCGGCTCCATGTCTTGTCTTTGAGGGGGGCGGTCTTTGCAAACACCACAGCCATCAGAGTGTTGATGCAGGGGAAGCAAGAGGGAGATTCAAGTCAGTAGCACTCAGTAGGCAGGATCAGTTCAGATTTTAGGCAGTTTCTTTTAGACGTATTTCAACACAGTATAATTTGGGAAGAAGTTTCTTGAATTAACTCAATCCCGTGTGTACAGCAAAGCTTAAGACATAATTCCATCAGAACTCTTGTAACATACAAGTGACGTCTTTTATAAAGATGGTTCTGTAGACTGAGAGCAGGCTCAGGGTAGACACTGCTCATGATAAGGGACTCCAGAAGGACAGCCTGTAGATTGACGGAGACACACCTAAGAGTCTGGGGGAGCTGTTGTGGCCTGTCCATACACATAGCACGGGGGTTACCAGACCCTTCACCACATCCACAGCCGTTCCCGGCCTTCTGGGCAGAAAACAGGTTTTATATGTATTTCTCTTAGAAGTGACAGCCATGTGTGCTTAACCTTCCTGGTTTCCCTGGTGCCCAACGGTTAGCACAAGGACCTATATGTGACCTCCAGGTTTGGAGATGCTCAGGGACCCCAGGAGCCCACAGTTTCTGTTCTCATCGTTGGATAAGGAGTTCACCCTACCCTTGACAGAGCCACCACCATCGGGGCAGTTGGCGGGATTGGCTCTTTCCTAGGCCGTAGCTGCCTGGGCTGAAGCCTTGCTGAGGAGACTTCCCTTGCTCAGTCCATGCAGCTCTCACACTCAGGTGTTGAGATGGGCACCTCTGCCAGCCCCAGAGGCACCCTATACTCCTCCTCACTGACATCTGCTGCTTCTCTCCTGACAGTTGTGCCACGAACATGGGGGACTCTCACGAAGACACCAGTGCCACCATGCCTGAGGCAGTGGCTGAAGAAGTGTCTCTCTTCAGCACGATGGACATGTTTCTGTTTTCTCTCATCGTGGGGGTCCTGACCTACTGGTTCATCTTTAGAAAGAAGAAAGAAGAGGTACCGGAGTTCAGCAAGATCCAAACAACGTGAGTGCTGCCCCTCGAGTCCCCTTGGCTCTCCCTTTCTCTGGGCATCCTTGGCACCTCTTCCACGCTGTTCCCCAAGGTGGGGCTGCAGGCTACAAGGAGTCAGCTTCCTGGGAATTTGGGGCTTAAGTTTGGGGCGTGACCCTATGCTTTTGAGTCTTCTTTAATAATCAGGCACACACCATGCACATACATATGGAAAATAGAACTGGATTCTGTCTTACCTTCTCCATCAGTGATTTACTGAGCCATTGTCTCCTAAGGTCTTTGCCCATTGTGTCCCAAACCCTTTCAGAATCTGTGGTCATGATTGAAGTAGACTCTGACTTCCTTGAATTTATGGTCTCTTGTTGTGCCAACCTGGCGAGATGTTGAACTTTATATATTCTCTCTCTCTCTCTCTCTCTCTCTCTCTCTCTCTCTCTCTCTCTCTCTCTCTCTCTGTTTCTTGTTCTACTTAGTGGCCCCAAACGCCACTCTCTCTGTGAGCACTTGATGAGTTCATGGTGTGAATTTACCCACCGGGTCTGAGTTCTCTTTGCTGCTGAATATGTTAGTATCAGAGTAGTTTGAACCACTGAGATGGCAGTACGAGAGAAGCCGAAACCTGCAATCCCAGCAGCTAAGTGGAAGCAGGAGGATCAGGAGTTCAAGGTCATCCATCCTAAATTGTGAGCCAGCCTGAGCTGACTCTGCGCAGAGAGAGGGGGGTGGGGGTTGGGGGAGAAAGCTGGGACCATGGTGGTACACACCTTTATTCCCAGCACTCAGGAGGCAGAGGTAGGCAGATCTCTGAATTCAAAGCCAGCCTGGTCTACAGGGTGAGTTCAAGGACAGCCAGCGCTACACAGAGAAACCCTGTCTTAGGGAGAGTGTTGGAAGTAGTTTGTAGATAGGTATTTATGGAATGCTTCACTGTGCATTGTCTGCCTGGGTATTCACCTTCTGCCCCTTTTCTGTCCCATTAGGCAATGACAGGCCCAGGTGGCTAGAAACTATCAGAGCTAGACGGAGGGACACATTCCAGGTCCTCTCTCTGTATAGCAGCTTGGACCCTGTCCTACAGGTTGGGTCACATGGGAGGCTGGGGATGTAGAAGGGTGAGCAAGTTGGAATCCAGCTGGTCAGGATGCATCATGGGTGGAAGGAAGAGGGCAGGGCTTGTGGTGAAGACGTGTCCTACTGAAGAGAAGGTGAACGGTGACCTGGACCCAACCCCCAAGCTGTCCCTGCCATCTGCTCTGAGCAAGGCTGTAGGACCCGGAGCTGCCTCCCCATTTCTTCGCCTTGTAAGGTGATCATGATGGCCGAGCCCCAAGCTCAGGCCTATCCCAACCACTCAGGAGACTGAGGCAAGCTGAGGCATGCCTGCACAGCTCACAGAGACCTTGTCTCAGAAACAAGTAGGATCAGGAAAACAGCCCAGTGGGTAAAGGTGCTTGCCACCAAGCTGACAACCTGAGTTCAATTCCTGGGACCCACATGGTAGAAGGAGAGAACAGGCTCCTGCAGTTTGTCCTCTGACCTCCGCTGATACATGGTCGCTTGAGCACCATATTCATTCTGTCTGTCTGTCTGTCTGTCTGTCTGTCTGTCTGCCTTCTCTCTCTCTCTCTCTCTCTCTCTCTCTCTTATACACACACACAATTTTATTTTTATTTTTTATTTTTTTAAAGAATTTATTTATTTATTTTGTGTAAGTACACTGTAGCTGTCTTCAGACACCCATATGAGGGCATCAGATCTCATTATGGATGGTTGTGAGCCACCATGTGGTTGCTGGGATTTGAACTCATGACCTCTGGAAGAGCAGTCAGTGCTCTTAACCACTGAGCCATCTCACCAGCCCCCACAATTTTAGCATACAAAGTAAAAAGACTGAAGCACATCTGTAATCCCAGAACACGGGAGGTGGGCTCAAGCATCAGGAGCTGAGGGTCACTCCGCTATCTAGC
This sequence comes from Arvicanthis niloticus, assembly GCF_011762505.2. NCBI lineage: Eukaryota > Metazoa > Chordata > Mammalia > Rodentia > Muridae > Arvicanthis > Arvicanthis niloticus. The sequence continues at coordinate 25,978,578 of NC_133432.1, forward strand.
AAGTTTGAGGCTAGTCTGGACTAGAAAAGCAAAAAGCAGCTGAGAAGCGAGGGTGATGGAATGTGCTTTGTAGAAGCAGGTGATGAGAGACTTTAGTGTCCCTTGTCTAAGCAGGGCCTCTGTGCTGTAGCTCTGAGCTGGGCTGGACAGACACCAGTTTCTCTCATCCCTGAGGCTGTGACAGAAACCAGCCTGGTGGGGATCTTTAGGGTGAGCCTAGGAGGCAGTCCTGAAGGTAGAGCCACACCTAGGCTGCTGGGATACCGGAGGACAGTGAGCTGGAGTCCGGCCTCTCAGCTGGGGCTGTCCCTAGGTACGTTTGTTCGTGTGGCGGAGACACTATTTGTGGTAAATGTGCTCACTCAGAGATAAAGGGACAAGTAGCCATGTCCTACCATCCAAGTTGGCCTTGTTCCACCATTTATAAAGTGGAGCCCCCCCCTTCTCTCCGAAAGCATATGAGGTGCAGAACCACCCAACCTTTTCCAGATGTTAGCCTCAGTTCCAAAGAAAGCTCAAGGCCAGCCTAGGCAACTTCGGCGAGACCCTGAGTCGGAAAGGTTGGCCAGCCTTGATGGCACACACCTGTAACCCCAGCACGAAAGATGAGGTAGGAAGATCAAGAGTTCAGAGGTTGTTTAATCCCAGCACTTGGGAAACTGAAACAAATATGGTTGGTTGGTTCTTAGTTTGGATTTTTACGTTTTTTTTTTGTTTGTTTGTTTGTTTGTTTTTTGTGAATATCAGAGTGTGTAAGTTTATTGGATTTGTTAAAACACGTTAAACACGTATTTTTGTTGTTTTGGTTTTTGTTGTTGCTGGTTTTGTTTTGTTTTGTTTAATTTTTTGAGACAGGCTCTCATGGTGTTGCCCAGGCTAGCCTCAAACTCACAGCGATCCTCTCTGTCTCCCCATTCCTGAGGTCAAAGACACATGCCTCCTGGTCTAGTATGCTTTTTAAAAACTGTTTGTTTGTTTGCTTATGGTTTTTCAAGACAAGATTTGGGTGTTTTGGAACTTGCTCTACAGGCCAGGCTAGCCTCAGTGGCCTTAAACTCATAGAGCTCTGCCTGCCTCCTCCCAAGTGCTGGGATTAAAACCATGCTTCACCCTCTCAATCCCCCAGCCCCATAGCATACATTCTTATCATGGCTTCTGGTGACTTCTAGAAAGGAACGCTCATTGAGTCTTTGAAGGCCTTGATATGGGTCTGCAGGCTATGGAGCATGAAACCATTGGGCGTGGGGTTGTGTGTACAAACATACATGTATGTATGCACATAGATATATGCCATGGTGTAAATGGTGAAGTTAAAGGCCAATGAGTTAGTTCTCTTCTTACACCATGGGGGCCGAAGGATCCGGCTCAGGCCTTTAGGCTTATGGGCAGGCATTTTTACTCTGAGTCTTCTTGCCTCCACCCACCGCTGGTATTACAGGTGTGCAACCCCTCACTGGAGTATGTGATGCCCGGCATCACACTAGGGGAAGTGGGGAGGGCTTTGTGCATACTAGGCAAACGCTCCCAGGGATGCAAACCGAGTTACATCCCTGGCCCCAAGGGGATGGATTTATGCAAGCCAAAATAACAAGCCAGCTGCAGTCTGGCCAGCAAGCACTGTGAGTCCTGAGAGGTACAAAACAAGTCAGGAGGTGCCCCTGGGTACCCAGATGACTCTTCCCTGGGAGCTCAAGCCTCTGCAGCCCTCCCACAGATCTAAGCATCGCTTTCTAAACATCTAAGCCTGAACACTATCCCTGCTGCCCCTGACCATGTGTGGCCAGTAAAGATACCAGCTGGGGACCTTCTGCAGGTCACACCGAGAGCCTGAAGTACCCATTTCCTGGGCCAGGTCAGCATCACTGTGGCAGGACGCCCTCCTTGGCCTGAGAAGTTCATGTTGCCCTGAACTTTGTCTTGACCGGCTCTCTCAGGCAGAATTCCTGCTGAGAGTGGCACTCTACTAAGGAGCGGAGTATGTAGCATATTCTGGGCCTCTCTAGTACAAGGAGAGCCTGGAGATGGTGGGTGCTATTGAAAATCTTGGCTCACACTCACAAACATCTGTGCCAAAGCCTGGGAACAAAACAAGCCCAGCCCTGTACACAGATTCTCTGCAATACACTGTGCTGGGGTCAAAGGTACAGAGTTAGGGAACCTAAGGGGTGGGGATCCATTCAGACTGGGGATGGCAGAGGGTTCTAGAAAGGGTTGCAACATGACTGAAGCTTCAGGTGCAAAGCCGGGTTTGGGCAGCAATGGATGATGCTGTCCATAGTCACAGGTGGAGGAGATGCTAGGGTGACAGGCTTATTTGGGGAGTGGCAGGGGAGTGTGGGACGTGCAGTTAGAAGGGACAAGTTGGGGCCTGACACCAGAGGGCTGTGGGAGCAGCAAGTGACCAACCCTGATTTCACAATGGCAGCATCCAGGTAATTCAGGAAGCTGGAGGGAGGGCAAGGGGAAGGAGGAGGCTGGAGAAGCCATTCCAGGATGTGGTCCCCTGAGAGGGGACACTGTCCCAGGAGAGGGCCCCTGAGGTTGGGCTCTGGATACCTAGAGTAGATAGGAGGGGCTTGGCTCTGACATGCAGGTTTAAGGAGTGTCTGAGCAGAGTTTGGAGGTCCTGTGGGACACTGGGTATGGCTTGTTACTGCTGTAAATTGAGGAAAACCGAGTTTTCAGAGACTGACAGGAACAGTGAGTGATGGGGTGTGGCTGGAGAAAAGAGAATTTTTTTTTTTTTTTAAGGGAAAGCGTAAGATCCAGTTAAAAGAAAAGTTAAGCCAAGTGTGGCCAACCGAGCCGAAGTAAGAGTTTGAAGAGATAGCTGGGTGGGCTAAAGTGTCTGCTGTGTAGTCATGGGACCCCCAGATAGAGTCCCCAGCACCTGTGAGAGAAAGCCAGGCCTGGCCTTGTATCTCCTTGATACAAGCCTGGCCTTGGTGATCTCCTGATCACCAAGAGCTTAGAGGACAGCTCCCAGGAATCAGCTTTCTCCTTTCATTGCATGGATTGCAGGGACTGGACTTTGGTCACCGGTCTTGGTGGCTAGCACCTTCCGCCACAGAGTTGTCTCACTAGCCTTGGTATCACTCCGCTTCCTCTCGCTCGCTCCACTCTTAGATATCACACAATTACTTCTACCCTCACAATTGCCCTTCCCAGGTGGTGTTTGTTCTTATTTCTGATTGGCTGATCGGAGCTTCGTCTTTAAATTTTTTTTTTATACGTTAGACTGTTAAAATTCAGCATCTGAAACCCGTTTATTGTAATTGATTAACAACATCATATCCCTCTCTCTTTGTGGAGGGGAATAGGGTAAATTCAGGTATAATTTGCATATAATGAAATCCCTCTCGGGTTTTCTTTCAGTGCATGCTCAGCAGGTGCTCTACCTTAGATCCACACCCCCAGTTCTAAAACCTCCCCCTTTTTTAACTATACACACACACACGCACACGCACACGCACACGCACACACACACACACACACACACACACACGGGTCCCAGGGATCAAACTCAGAGCATCAGGCTTGGCAGCAAGTGCCTTTACCCTCTGAGTCGTCCGAGAGCCCCATGAGTCTTGACTACATACAGTTATGTAGTCAGTATCACAATGGCCCGCCACCCCCAAACGCCTCGCCGCCAGCCTGGCAGCTGTAGGTAGACCTCCAGTGCTGCCCATCTGAGAACAGCACCTTTTCCTAAACACAGCATCGTTCCCTAAGCTCTTGGCTTCTGTCCATTCCTGACTCACCCATGAAATACTTGTGAAAGAAACTCCAGCCCGTCGTTTCATAGTTTCCTACAATCCCGATTTGGCCGATTGTGGCCCTCTGGGGCTTGTTTAGAAAAGCACAAAGACTCTGATTTCCTCAAGTGACCTTTATTCTGGGATCTGCTCTCCTTTAAAATTGCAGCACTGCCTGGAGTCAAGGTTGCAGGCAGCTTTTACGTCCTCCGACTTTATCTTATCGAGTCAACAGATGGAGGAGCATGCGGGTGGTGGGGGTGGGGTGGTGTCTCGGTTCTTCCAGTCAGGGACACCCTTTTTATATAGATGGCCTTGCACCTGTGATCACTAAGTAGGAACACAGATGTATTTCTCAAAGAAAAATCCATGGCTGGAGGGATTGCTCAACAGTTCAGAGCGCTGGCTGCTCTTACAGAGGATCTGGGTTTGATCCACATGGTGGCTCACAGTCCCGAGGGACCTGATGCCATCTTCTGACCTCAGAGGGCACCTGGTACACACATTGTACACAGACATATGCAAACAAGACACTCATACATAAAAAAAAATACGGAAATAAATAAATAAATTTAAAAACTTTTTCTCTGAGAGAGAAAAAGCCAGGTGTTCTGGCCCATGCATTTAATTCTAGCACTTGGGAGGCAGAGGTGGCAGCTATATGGGAGTTTAAGGCCAGCCTGGTCTACAGAGAGAGTTCCAGGATAGCCAGAGCTATTTATTACAAAGAGAAACTCTGTCTCAAAAAACGGGGGTGGGGGGATGAGGGGTGGGTGAGGGGGTGAGGCATGTTAGAGGCAGCTGTCGATATGAAGGGAGGGGAGGGAACACAGTGTCTGACCCAGAAGTGGCTAGAAGAGGCCTCTCTGCAAGCAGTGGCCTGGGACCTCTGCTGTCACCTGCTAAGGTCACCTGCATTTTTCTGCTCTCTGATCAAGTGGGTTCTGCCCTTTCTATTGACACTCCAGATGTGGCCTGCTCAAGACAGCTTCAATAAAAGCACTTTAGCAGCTGAAGCAGAGGCCACAGGGGTGAGTGCAGGGGTCTAGGACACGCCCACCACAGCCAGCACTCAATCCCCTCTACACAATAAAGTTTAAGACACTTCTACCGCAGAATTCTTTGTGAAGTACATGTGGCATCTTCCATAAAGATGGGTTCTGTAGATTTGATTATATGTGATAAAGTCCCATAAAAAATAGGTTCTGTAGATGGATGAGCTCACAATAAGGATTGAGGGAGGACCTGGTGTGATCTGTCACACAGATAGCACAAAAGGTCACCAGGCTATTAACTAGCCTGCTGGGTGGATGACCAGTGATGCTTACTGCCTTGCTCTTAGGGCTTGCTTAGCCTGAGCTCTTATAGAACCCAGGCCTGCCAGCCCAGGGGTGGCCCCATTCACAGTGGGCTGGGTCCTCCCATAGCCATCACTAATTAAGGGAACACACAACAGGTTTGCCTATAGCTAGATCTTATGGAGGCATTTTCTTTTTTCTTTTTCTTTCTTTCTTTTTTTTTTTTTTTTTTTTTTTTTTTTTTTTTGGTTTTTCGAGACAGGGTTTCTCTGTGTAGTCCTGGCTGTCCTGGAACTCACTCTGTAGACCAGGCTGGCCTGGAAGTCAGAAATCCACCTGCCTCTGCCTCCCAAATGCTGGGATTAAAGGCGTGCGCCACCACCACCTGGCTGGAGACATTTTCTTAATTGAGGGTCCTGCCTCTCAGATGAATGACATTAACTTGTGTAAGTCGGTAAAATTATCCAGCATGGTGGCCCTGGTTTTTTGTTTTCCTTTTTTGTTGTTGTTGTCTCATTAGCTCAGGCTAGCCTTTGCTATGTACCTGTGTAGAGGATGACATTGAACTCTGATTCTTCCTGTCTCCAGGAAGTACTAGTATATATGTCCCAGTCGTCTCGTGGCAATTTATATGGTGCTGGGGGTGGAACCCTGGGCTTTGTGTGGCAGAAAACTACTCTGCCCACTGAGCCCCCAGCTTGCTTGCTTGCTTGGTTTTGTTTTGTTTTGTTTTGTTTTTTGTTTTTTGTTTTTTTGAGACAAACTTGTTTTGTAGTCTAGGATGGCCTTGAACTCTCTCCTCATGTCTCAGCCTCGAAAGTGCTGGGATCAGAGATATGTACCACCACCTGGCCCAACCCTTTTTAAAAATTCACTTTACTTCCCAATCATTGCCCTCTCCCCTTCCTGACAACCCTCTCCCACAATCCCTCCCCCTCCCTGCCACATCAAGTCTTTCTGGGGGCTAGGATTTGGCCCGAGGCCTCTGCCAGCCCTTCACCCTTGGCTAGCTCCTAGCTTTTGAAGTGGCTCCCCGAGGAGCGGAGCCCTGTGGTACACTACCTACCATTTTTTTCTTAGCTCTGCACAGACCTCTGCTAGCAGAAGCTGGCCATCTATCCTGCGGGGAGCTGCTGTCCCCTTCTGCCACCATTCTCATGGCCCTTTCTGCCTGTTAACCCTGTGGCCTGGAGGCATTAGTCACCAGACAGCCAGGCTCTGCAAGTTCAAAAGCAGCTTCCCAGGTCCTTCCCAGGCAGCGGGACATCTGAGGAGGAATCAGTTCTACCCCCAGAAAATTAGATTTGAGTTGCCTCGGCTTTCAGAAGTGCTTCTCTTCCTTGCCTGGGACTGGAGAAAAAAATAAAATAAAATGCACCCCCTTGGGGCATCTGGGTTCTCCCAATGACTCAGTGCTTCCCCTCACCCTTCCTGTCTTCTTACCCACTCTGGTGGCCTGCAGCTGACTTCAGAGGCGCCTGTTCCCAGTGGAGGGTGAGGGCTTGGGTGGGTGGGGCTAATTGGAACCTTTCAGGCTCTGCTGTGGAGCCATGTGGTGTCTGTCTGGCTCCCACAACTTGGGCCAGCTGCCACCTGCACAGTGCTCTGGGGTCTGGGCCTGGGTACCAAGAAAGGGGGTTCATAAGACACGAAACCTTGTGCTTGCTGCTCCCACTGCATGGGACAGGAAGGGAAAGTATATCTCTCTGTAGTGGCCAGGATGTGCCTGGGTGACAAGGCCCCAGTCAGTGTCTTTGACTCCCCAGTTCTCTCTGGGGACTCTTGCTGCAACGAAGGCTGGCTTTTGTTGCAACCTGCACACGTCTCTGCGTCGGGGCTGGGATAGCTTTGTTCTCCATCCTTTCTTTCTCCTAATGGGAAAGGGGGAGGGTGTGGGGAGCGGGGCTCTGATATAAACAGTTACCAAGGAGACTGAGTGGGGGTGTGTATGTGTGTGTGTGTGGAAAGGTTCTCGCCTTCTCTCAGTCCATGGTGTGTGTGTGTGAGGGGGGTGTTACCCCAGCCGCAGGGGATCATGGGAGGCTGCAGTCTCAGTCCCGAGTCCCGCTGGAGCGGCCAGATGTTGCAGAGTTCACAGGCTCATGGGGACCGAGGCAGGCAGAGGTACCGAAGGATTCTGAGATGACTTCTGGGGTGTCTGGTGGTACTTTCACAGTCTCTGGGCCCAGGCAGCCTACCCCATCACACTGAGAATGGACAGAAGTGAACTTCCCTTCTGTCAGCTCTCAGCCAGCAGCAGCAGAGCTCAGTGTGGGACCCTCCTTTTTCTTTAATCCCTGTTGGGAACAGGGGCACCATGGGGTGTGCCTACTCATCTCCACCGGAAGAGCCCATCCTGAGAAGGTCAGTTCCGATGTATGAGTAGCCCATGGCCGGGGTCACATGGCTGCCAGCCATTGCTAAAGGGAGAGGCAGCTCCTGGGGCTAGGTCAAACGGGCTGCTGTTAGTTGACCCTCTGGGTGCTACCAGGTCTGCTTCCTTTTCTCTGGCTAGAAGTTCCTCCCAGGTAGGAAGGGCTGCCCAGGAGAGACATCCTGTGATTATCAGCACAGGGTCCTCTGGCTCTGTTGGCCCAGAGGCCACTGTCCCTGCTGGATTCGAATGAGTGAGGGCAGCTGATAGAGAGTCCTTCCTGTCTCTGGAGCCAAAGTAGAGCTAATTAAAGGACAGGATGGGCCTCAGAAGTGTTCAGGTGTGGCTGGGGAGATGGGTCGGTTCAATCCTTGCTACACAAGCATGAGGATCTGAGTTTGACCCCAGAACCTGTATTTAAAAAGCTGGGCATTGTGGTAGACTTGTGATCCCTGTGCTGGGAAGGCACTGGGTGGGCAGGTCTCTGGGGCTTGGTGTCCAGCCAGCCTAAGCAGCACCAGGCAATGAGAGAGACAGCACCCGAGGAACACCAGAGGTTGACCCCCCCCCCATCCCCCATACACACACAAGAAATGCAGTGTCATGGTCTTTTCTCCCAGGGTCAAGGGTGAGTATCTCTAGGTAAACTTGTTCGGGGCCCTTACCGTACCATGGCCAGAGACAGCTGGCCTGGAGTTTGACCCCTTTCACCTTTAGCAGGACACTAGCCTCAGGCCCAGGCCCTTGGGAGCTTGCTGCTCTATCTCTTGAGAATGGAGCCCAGCATATCCTGTCCCTCTGGCTCTGGCTGGAGAACCTCTGTGCGCCTATGCAGCTGGGCGATTTCAGACAAAATCACAGACTGGCTCAGATAGCCATTCCTAGAAGACCTTTGTCCCCTTGAGTGTCATTCAAGTTTTGGGTGCCTGGCAGGACTCGGGATACTGCAGAGTCAAGTTCAGTAAGTGGCTAAGGCCTTCAGAGACTAGGGCCGGGATGTCCGTCACATGCCTGTGCGGTGACAGGGCCTAGATCTGCAGTCAGCTCTGTCTCTTACGTGGCTCCTCTTCTGCTGTGATTCCCCTAGGCTCCAGCTCAGGGACAGGACATGCCCTTGGAAGACAGAGATGCCATGTTCTAGTCCCCACCCTCAGCACCTGGCACAGTGCCCTGCCCTGCCCTGCCCTGTGTGCTGGAGATGTGATTCCTATGGAAACATCTGTCTTTTGAGAAAAGCCAGGAACTGGCTTCTCAACCCAGAGAGGGGAGGGAGCGGGAAATGTCCCCAGAGGCTGCTGTCCACCCCTGCCTGCCAGATGCTGGGTGGAAGACTTGGGCCAGCCATGCAGGAAAGCCGTGAATTGCGTGCAGAGTTCATGCCAGCCCCCCCCCCCCCCCCATTACAGCCAGTCCTCAAGGGAGCGAACTGCATATGTGAAGGGAAGCACTGCGTTGATGTATGTGCCCTGTGATGACGGTGGCCTTGGTGTTAGGGGAGGCAGAGGAAGGTTGCTCTGAGGGAGCTCAAATGTTGTGTTGAAGGACAGTAGGGATTGGGGGAAGGTTCAGAGGTCAGGTCAGGGGTCTTTATGTCTGTCCACTCATGAGGGTGTAGTGACTTGGCCAGAGAAGCATGCGCTGGGTTTCCGTCTAGAACACCTTCTCTCACGCTAGTCTCTACTTTTTGTTTTCTGAAACGGTTTCCCCGTGTAGCCCTGGCTGTCCTAGAATTCTCTGTAGCCCAGGCTGGTCTATAATTCAGGGATCTGCCTGCCTCTGCCTCCCAAGTGCTAGGATTAAAGGCCTGAGCCACCACTACATATGACTTCCCACTTGTAACTCTCCTTATCTTTTCTTTCTTTCTTTCTCTCTTTCTTTCTTTCTCTCTCTCTCTTTCTTTCTTTTTTCTTTTTTTTATTTTTAAAGACAGGGTTTCTCTGTGTAGTCCTGGATGTCCTGGAACTCACTCTATAGACCAGGCTGGCCTGGAAGTCAGAAATCTACCTGCCTCTGCCTCCCGAGTGCTGGGATTAAAGGCGTGTGCCACATCTGCCCGGCTGTCCTTGTCTTCTTGTGAGTTTGTATTTGTGTGTGTGTGAGGATGAGTGTCCATGCTCATGCCCATGACGTACAAAATTGTGGAGGTCAGAAGTCACCCCGAGGGCTAGAAACCTTACTAAACAAGGTATATATTTGTTGTAAGTGAATGCAGCTGTGTACACATCTGAGCTAGAGGGTGCACAGGATGTACAGCTTGTCATGTGGCACTGGATGCAAACTCACCCTCATGATTGGGGATCGAGCCCTCGTAATTACTGGGCTCTCTCTGCACGTGCACAGCTGCTGCTCCACCCCCGCACATGCACACACCCTAGCACACATACACACACCCTAGCACACATACACACATCCCCTGACCACACTTTTTGACATAGAGTCTCCCATTGGCTCACTGTCTCCCGCTGGAACTAGAACATCTTTCAGCTTGTGCCCTGTCTGCCTGAGATGAAGGCAAGGGGAGAAAGGGGCCAGAGGGTGGAGAGGGAGAGAGGAGCCAGGCACTGGGAAAGAGAACATGGGCAAATAACCAGGCCAGCCCCTAGCTGAGGCTGGCCGATCACCATCAGCTCACTGATGAGTCAAGGCACGCAAAGGCACTCCCAGCTGTTGGCCTCGCCACTAGGGCCTAGCACAGGTGGACTGTCCCCTGAGAAACCACTGCAGGTGGCACAGCCTGTCATAGCCGCTTCTGTCCCCATCAGACTGTCTTGTTTTTCAGGGTCACATCTGTCAAAGAGAGCAGCTTTGTGGAAAAGATGAAGAAAACGGTGAGATCCCTGTTTCTGTTTTTAGTAGAACATCCTTTGCTGAGTACCAAGGGGGCCAGGAGAGGACTGGGCTTCCTGAGAGCTATCGGAACCGAGCAGGTCAGGATGTTAAGGGCGCCCTCACCTTACCACAGCACACGGGCTCTGCTCTTGCTTCTCTTGGATAAATAGAAATGTAAGAACACTCTCTCCCTTATTATCACAGGTTACAGTTTTGAGTCCATTCCCCAGAAGAAGCCCTGGCTGTCCTGGAAATTGCTTTATAGACCATGCTGGCCTTGAACTCAGAGATCTGTCTCTGCCTCCTGAGTGCTGAGATTAAAGGCATGTGCCACTACTGCCTGGCTTAATCTTATTATTTTTAATTATGTCTATGGAGGAGGGTTGTGCACAGAAATGCAGGTGTCCACTGAGGCCAGAGGCCATTGGATCTCTGGAGCTGCAATTACAGATGGTTGTGAGCCACCCCACGTGGGTGCAGGGAACTGCACTTGGGTCCTCTGCCAGAGCAGCCAGTGCTTTTAACCACTGAGCCATCCCGCTAGCCTCTACCTCACTGTGTTGTGTTATTACAAGAGACTTGAGCTCCTGCAGATTTCGGTATTTTGTGAATGAGAATCGTGGACCCCCACAGATGCCGAAGGATCATATCCAGTGTTGGTGATCCAAACATACACAGAGCAAGGCGGAGATCTGCTATCCATACTTTCCCGGTCACTTTCCTTGGGTTGGTTTGGTTTGGGGTTTTTTTTGTTTGTTTTTTTTTCAAGATTTATTTTGCCGGGCGGTGGTGGCGCACACCTTTAATCCCAGTACTTGGGAGGCAGAGGCAGGCAGATTTCTGAGTTTGAGGCCAGCCTGGTCTACAGAGTGAGTTCCAGGATAGCCAGGGCTACACAGAGAGACCCTGTCTCGAAAAACAAAACAAAACAAACAAAAAAACCAAACAAACAAAAAAAAAGATTTATTTTATATATGTGAGTACACTGTCACTCTCTTCAGACACACCAGAAGAGGGCATCAGATCCCATTACAGATGGTTGTGAGCCACCATGTGGTTGCTGGGAATTGAACTCAGGACCTCTGGAAGAGCAGCCAGTGCTCTTAACCACTGAGCCATCTCTCCAGCCCCCAACTTCACTTCTCATACTCAATGTTAGGTTGTGGTTTTTCCGGGACCATGATCTTGAGCCCTGATTATGATCTTGAGTACTGAGCGTGAGATTCCTTCGACTCCAGCTGGAGTTCTTCAGGTGACATCTGTCCTCTTCCATCACAGTATCTGTGACAGCCAGGAGAGAGAGGACCCTTAAGAGGGCTCCACTTGCCAGGCCTGCCCTGTGTCTCCTGGCCCCCTTACTGACCCTGTGTGTCTGCTTTTTTGCTCAGGGAAGGAACATTATCGTATTCTATGGCTCCCAGACGGGAACCGCTGAGGAGTTTGCCAACCGGCTGTCCAAGGATGCCCACCGCTATGGGATGCGGGGCATGTCCGCAGACCCTGAAGAGTATGACTTGGTGAGTGTGCCCCAACCCGCTGCTCGAGTGTGAGGGACCCCGGGATGCCTCTTCCCTGGCTGTGGAAGGTATTGGATGAGGGCATCTCAAAGAGCTCGAAGTCTGCCCTCCGTTTAGTCACTTGTACATTAAAGCTGAGGAAGAGTGGGGACAGCGTCATGGCGGAGTCGGGAGAAGCTATAGTTAGGGACAGTGGGGTCCCTTCTCATCCATGTGCCATCCTGCCCATGCTGTTCCTTGTAAACCAGTACAGGATGACAGACCTCGTCCATGTCCTTAAAGGCTAGGGCCAGGAGCATCATTGCGCCTGACTGTCCGCCAGCTCACCAGGCTATTCTTCTGACACTGCCTACACCATTCCCTTACTCAGGCTCGCTCTGTGCAGTGCACAAAACCACCATCAGCCAGGGCAGGGCGGGAGCAGGTGGCCTAGGGGCAAGTTGCCTCTTTGGCTTCCATATAAGGTCATTGGCAGCATGCACACACCCACTGCCCAGCTGAAGAGACATCGCTCTAGGGTGCACTTTGTCCCCTCCACGCTCCTGCCACAGGGGTCTTCCCCCATCTCCAGACTTGGTTTTAAGTTGATGGGCGATGCATGAGGGGCCTCCTGGCAAGCCTTCCCACCTGCCACTCTGTTGCTCAGCTGTGGGCTCAGGCCATGGTGGTGACACCCCTGTCTCTCTAGGCCGACCTGAGCAGCCTGCCCGAGATCGACAAGTCCCTGGTAGTCTTCTGCATGGCCACATATGGAGAGGGCGACCCCACCGACAACGCGCAGGATTTCTATGACTGGCTGCAGGAGACTGATGTGGACCTCACTGGGGTCAAGTTTGCTGTAAGTCCCCACCGACTCCTGTGGGCACGTGCTGGCCTGTGGCAGCTCCCCAGAACCCTGGGGTTCTCCTGTGCAAACTGCCCCCCTCTGCTCCTCCACAGTTTGACAGGGCAGGTAGCTTCCAGCAGAGGGCCTGAGCCTCACTCAGAGAACGTTGGACTCCTCCCATGCTACCTGCTGATTCCTAGGAACATTGGTTACTGGGCGAAAGGCCCAAACAGGGTAATTTGGCCACGCAAGGAGGACTGGAACCCCCAGCTAAGCTGCGTTAGAGACATAGGACTAGTTGTAAAAGGAGCTACCTCTGGGCTGCAGGTCTCCGAAATAAAGCTCTCAGCTCTTCCTCTCAGGACCCATAGAGCCAGACTCCCAGTGCAGGGTACAGTCCACCCCAAAGACATCAGATCCCACCAGAAGGGCTGAAGTCCTGGCCTCAGAGCCTCTCCTGCTGTCCACACAGGTGTTTGGTCTTGGGAACAAGACTTATGAGCACTTCAACGCCATGGGCAAGTATGTGGACCAGCGGCTGGAGCAGCTTGGCGCCCAGCGCATCTTTGAGTTGGGCCTTGGTGACGACGATGGGAAGTGAGTGTCACACCCCAGTGGTGTGGGTCCCAGCCTGGCATGTGAGCCGGTCTCTTACCCCTGGCAGGGGTGCAAGCAGGCTGACGGCTAGCCTCTCTCTCCAGCTTGGAAGAGGATTTCATCACGTGGAGGGAGCAGTTCTGGCCGGCAGTGTGCGAATTCTTTGGGGTGGAAGCCACTGGGGAGGAGTCAAGGTAAGTGGAAGGCCACAGCTGGGGCCTGGGCTGGATGGCCCTGGGGACACAGTGGGTTATGTGTGGGGGTGGTAAGAGCTCAGGCATAGGATCTGGGGGATCCTTGTTACAGGGGAAGGAGGCTGGCTCTCTGAAGGGGAAGAGGATGAAGTGTCGTCTCCCTTACTGTCCTGTGGCATCACCAGGATGCTGGCTTGCTGGCTTTCCTCACACCTGTGCTTCATGGCCAGCTAGTCCTCTCAGGCCCTCGGGGGTCGACCTCCACCCTTCTCTATAATCTGCCACAGGGTACCCTGCTTCCTACTGTCACATGTCTTTTTTTTTTTTTGGCTTTTCGAGACAGGGTTTCTCTGTATAGCTTTGGCTGTCCTGGAACTCACTCTGTAGACCAGGCTGGCCTGGAAGTCAGAAATCCCCCTGCCTCTGCCTCCCAAGTGCTGGGATTAAAGGCGTGTGCCACCACTGCCCAGCTTGTCACATGTCTTCCATCCATGTCCCCTCTGGCTCACCCTGAAGCTTCTCTCTTGCCAGCCCTGACCTCAGCCTTGGCTTTTCCATTCCCAGCATCCGCCAGTATGAGCTCGTGGTCCACAACGACATGGACACAGCCAAGCTGTACACGGGTGAGATGGGCCGTCTGAAGAGCTACGAGAACCAGAAACCGTGAGTAAAGGAAGGGACATGGGGCTGACAGCCCAGGGAGATGTGTGTTCCCCCAGAGTCATGTGAATGAGCACAGTGGGGATACCCGCACTTTCATGTCCACTCTCTAGAAAGGTACAAGTTGCCCAAGGGACAGGTGCTATTCCCCATTCAGGCCTTAGAAGCCAAGCCCTGGCAAGTTAGACTTGGGCAAAAAGTCCCATTCTTTCCTTAGAATCCACCACATTGGGCATGCAGCTCGATTGGTCCAGTGCTCCTTCCATAACGCATGTGAGGCCCTGGGTCCCGTCCCCAGGCCTGCATAGACTGGGCGTGGCAGCACACACCTGCAGGCTCGGGAGGACCGGAAGTCCACGGTTATCTGATCCTCAGCTGCATGGCAGGTTGCAAGGCGAGGCCGGGACACATGAAAAGTCCAAGTCATATCGCTCGCTTTGACCCTTCCTACCTCTGGGTGCTGCCCAGATTCACGCTGGAGCCCTCCCTAGTGACCCAGGTCACCTGGAGTCAAGCCAGCCATCCTGCTGGGCCAGACTCCTCCACTTGTCACTTCTAACCACACTGTGGTCCCTGAATGTGGGTGGGGAAACCAAATGGCATGCAGCGATCTCAGGACCCCCATGGGCAGAGTGCAGAGGGTCTCAACTTTCCTGTCTGTGTCCCTTTGCTGCCCCTACTTCAGTACACTTATGGGGCAGGGACAGCCCTTGCCACATTCAGTTTGGCTCCTTCATGTCCCTGGAAGGCTCAGAACCACCCCCCCCAACCCCCCAGTTCTTGCTCTCAGTTATGAGTACAAGCAGGTCCCAAGCAAATCACTGCCCTCCTTCCTTCCCATCAGACCCTTTGATGCCAAGAATCCATTCCTGGCTGCTGTCACTACCAACCGGAAGCTGAACCAAGGCACTGAGCGGCATCTGATGCACCTGGAATTGGACATTTCAGACTCCAAAATCAGGTACCTGCTGCCTCCTGTCTTCCCCTTGGCAAGCCTGGCCCCGAGTCATCTGCTTGCTTCCTCCTAAGCCTTGCACTTCCGTCTAGGTATGAGTCTGGAGATCACGTGGCTGTGTACCCAGCCAACGACTCAACCCTTGTCAACCAGATTGGGGAGATCCTGGGGGCTGACCTGGATGTTGTCATGTCTCTAAACAATCTCGATGGTAAGTTCCAGAATTGAGGGCCTTGTGTAGGCCTCAAAGTTGATCCGTCAGGTGCTAAAGGCCCCATGCCCCAAGACACCATCTCTGTAGAGGTCTGGCTTGCTCTCTGTCCTCTGTCATAGTTACAGAGGACACCTGTGGCCAGGAGGCAGAGCCGCCCTGCTTCCCAGGTAGCTAGGAAAGCCCAGCCCCCACATGCTCCTGGACAAGGGCTGCCAAACCAAATCTTGAGTCTTAGGCCTGTGCTCCACGGCTACCTCAGTGGCTGTGGGCTGCTGCCTCCCTGCTCCTGGGCCTCCGTCCTCACTGGTAAATGCAAGAACTGGGGTCAGCAGCCCTCGGTGCCCACTAGGTAGGGTCCTTCACGGTGCACAGGTGCTGAAGGATGCTGTAACCCAGGCCTTTCACCATGGACACAGGCATCTAGTACTCACCCAAGGCCTGCCCCTGCCCTCAGGGAGAACACATGAGCTGGTTTCTGTCTAGCCACTCCCCTCCCCCACAACACACACACACACACACATATACACATACATACATACACACACCGTGCTTCCTCTAAGACTGGCAGCCTATAAATGGCACTCCCTGGCTGGCCTGCAGCTCAAGCCTGGCAGAAAGCTTGAGCCTTGTCACAGAGTCAGGGAGGCGCTTGAGAGCAGGCTGGGGAGCCAGCCTCCTGCTCACGAAGGCCTGCAGCATCTAAGGGGGGAGCCTCAACTCGGTCCTATCCATCCCCTGCTGCAGAGGACTCAAATAAGAAGCATCCGTTCCCCTGCCCCACCACCTACCGCACGGCCCTCACCTACTACCTGGACATCACTAACCCGCCTCGCACCAACGTGCTCTATGAGCTGGCGCAGTATGCCTCAGAGCCCTCGGAGCAGGAGCACCTGCACAAGATGGCGTCATCCTCAGGCGAGGGCAAGGTGAGCCTGCGCACCCCCATGGCTCTACATCTACACACACACCCCACCTCCAGGCTGCCCATACCTTCCTTCCATGTCTCCTCAGGAGCTGTACCTGAGCTGGGTGGTGGAGGCCCGCAGGCACATCCTAGCCATCCTCCAAGACTACCCGTCACTGCGGCCGCCCATCGACCACCTGTGTGAGCTGCTACCACGCCTGCAGGCCCGCTACTACTCCATTGCCTCATCGTCTAAGGTGAAGGGCACCAGCTCTGCCGGGGAGGGCAGTGGATGCTGGATGCTCGCCTAGGACGCGTCTCTAGGGGGTTGACTCCCGGCTCACACAGGTCCTTCCTCCAGGTTCACCCCAACTCCGTGCACATCTGCGCCGTGGCTGTGGAGTACGAAGCGAAGTCTGGACGAGTGAACAAGGGGGTGGCCACCAGCTGGCTTCGGGCCAAGGAACCAGCCGGAGAGAATGGCCGCCGGGCCCTGGTACCCATGTTCGTTCGCAAATCTCAGTTCCGCTTGCCTTTCAAGTCCACCACGCCTGTTATCATGGTGGGCCCCGGCACTGGGGTTGCCCCTTTCATGGGCTTCATCCAGGAGCGAGCCTGGCTTCGAGAGCAAGGTAAGTCGTGGGGCTCTGGCTTTGTGGTCAGTTTAGGGCCAGGCCTGGCCTGGCTCCCCTTCACCGTAGCCACACCCCTGCCCAGGCAAGGAGGTTGGAGAGACGCTGCTCTACTATGGCTGCCGGCGCTCGGACGAGGACTATCTGTATCGTGAAGAGCTAGCGCGCTTCCACAAGGACGGTACCCTCACGCAGCTTAACGTGGCCTTTTCCCGCGAGCAGGCCCACAAGGTGAGGCGGGCAGCCGCGCTGACAGGCTGGGCTGCCCTGTGACGGTGGTGCTGTGGGGTCTGTGCCCTGCTCACCGCCGCCCCCTCCCCCAGGTCTATGTCCAGCATCTGCTGAAGAGAGACAAAGAACACCTGTGGAAGCTCATCCATGAAGGTGGGGCCCACATCTATGTCTGCGGGTGAGTAAAAGGGACTGGGGAGGCTGGGGTGCCAAGTACCCACCTATGGGGTAGCTCCACCCACAGGCTGGCTCCACCCACCAAGTTCCACCACACCTTCTTGTCCCCTCTTCTCCACCTAGGGATGCTCGAAATATGGCCAAAGATGTGCAAAACACCTTCTACGACATTGTGGCTGAGCTTGGGCCCATGGAGCACACCCAGGCTGTGGACTATGTTAAGAAGCTCATGACCAAGGGCCGCTACTCACTGGATGTGTGGAGCTAGGACTGCCACCCTCCCGCCCCTCGATCCCTGTAATCACTTCTTTAACTTCCTTCTGCCGACTTCCACCTCGGGTGGTTCCTTCCTGGCCTGGACACAGGGAGGCCCAGGGACTGACTCCTCCAGGCCCGAGTGATGCCCTCCTGGGCCCCTAGGCAGAGCCTGGTCCATTGTACCAGGCAGCCCAGCCCCAGGGCACATGGCAAGAGGGACCGGACCCACCTTTGGGTGATGGGTGCCTTAGGTCCTCAGCAGCTGTACAGAAGGGGCTCCTCTCTCCACAGAGCTGGGGTGTGGCCCCTAACATGTGATTTTGAATGAGTGTAAATAATTTTAAATAACCTGGCCCCTTGGAATAAAGTTGTTTTCTGTATTTGCCTAGTGTTGAGTTTATGAGATCAATCTTGGGATCTGCTTCAGTTAGACAACCCCCGTCCCCAGACCAGAAGCCAAGAGTCGGTGCCTTGTTGGGACCCCAAGCCCTTGGGAGAACACATCCACAATCCACCAGGCATCTCCATGCCGCTCTTCCTTTATTGAGGCCTAGAACCCAAATCCTGAAAGCTGGGCTCCAGGCCCAGGCCTTCCTCAGGGCCCACAGAGCCCACGAAGCCCAGGGGGCACAGAAGGGAACCCCCTACACATGAGGGGTGCCCCAACCTGCCGCCCCACCTGGCACACAGGTCAGAAGCCCCTTTGGGGCTGGCATCAGGTTTAACTTAATCCTTCTTGCTCCCGTGCTGCTGGCTGTGGAACTTCTGATGCACCACTCGGAGGGTGGTGAAGAAATTGCCGAGGAAGAGGAGGAGGAAGGGGAGGCCGCACATGAGCACCTGCGGGGGGGTAGGGAAGTCCCAGGTCAGGACAGGCAAGGTCTAATGGGCGCTCCCATGCATCCCTTCCGGACCCCTGGCTCACCTGCCACTCCTTGCACTCAGGGTCCCGGGCCAAGCTAAACAATGTCAGCGCATTAAAGAGCTGCCAGAACTGTAAAGGGGGGAGTCTGTTCAGTAAGTGTAGTGTCCGGTGGGGCTCGGAGCCAGAGGCCGACACCCAAGGGGTGGATGAGGACATCCGGGTGTGACTTACATGTCCGAAGAAGAGGAACGGAAGCAGGAAGGTGAGGCCTCTCCACATCCAAGACTGAAAGCCCTCTGTGGGGGATAGTGAAAAGGCTGGACGTGATCAGATACCCTCCTCAGGAAAGCCCCACCCCCGCATTTCGCCAGGGCTGCCAGAGCAGGGCCAACTGACTCACCTACAGTGAGATCCATAGTGTGTCGCTCGCCCAGGGCACGCAGGCGGTACAGGCAGCCGCTCTGATAATAATACTGCAGAAACTGCACAAAGCCTAGGTGATCGCGGCAGGTTGCGCATGTTAGGCCCGCTCCAGGCCACAGGGTCTCTGCCCCCTTCTCCCCTCCCTAGCTAGGGAACTCACTCTGGTACATGGAGAAAGACAGGAACTGGTTCCGGAACTTCTGGTACATGAGTCCATCTGGCCTAAATTTAGGGAGAAATCAGAGGAAGTGAGGGGCATGAGAGCCTAGGTCTCCCGCCTCACGCCATTCCCCTGCCAGCTGAGGTCTCGGTCACTCACCAGGTCAGCATGACTCCTGACAGAAATGTAGACACATAATGATGGAAAACCCACCAGCCTTTGATCCTGTAAGAGGGCATCAGTTACTTCTGCGACACAGAGCGGACCTCACAGATAGCCTGTGTGTAGCACCACCCGCCCCACTGCACATGCGCACCTGGAACCATTATTGATGAGGATGCTCTCCCGGATGGTTAGCGTGCAGTAATACCAAACCAGCAGGAAGTTGAAGGCGGCGTCTGTCACCCTGGGGAGCGGGGTACAGAACTGATACCAGAGCCTTGCCCTTGACACTGTCCGCAACCAGATCGCAACCAAGACACTCACCTGGAGTTGAGCAGGAAGCGGCAGGTGAAGGAGATGACGATGAGGATGATGGTGAGGTAGAGCTTGAATTTCTCATACTCGTCTTTGTAAGCGAACCTGGTGGGGGAGGGGCGCGCATTCATGGGCAGGCCGCCTGGGGCGGGCAAGGGAGGGGGGGAAGGTCTCCACCATGCCCAGAGGCCAGCCTGGAGAAGTTGACCCAGAAACCAAGACCACACCAACCAAAGTCAGGGTAGAGGTGGATGGAGAGCCCTGGGTGAGCCCCAACCCTTGGCAACGACCTGCACATACTTAGCCTGCTTGCTCAAAAGTGTCACGTTGACATTCCCCAGAACCAGACTCAGGTACAACCTAAGAGAACAGGAGAAGGGGGCCTCAGTGACAGAGAAACAGCGCAGTTCAGCGCGTGCTGCGTTCCCTGTGCCCTTGGCATACTGCTCTAAACTTTAGGGGTGCCACTGACCAACACACACGGTACCCCTACACATCTCTCCCTGCCTGCTCCTGAATCCCGCCCTGGGGTAAGCAGTGTCTCTAGCCTATGGTGTTTGCCTGAGACCTCCCTATGTTGGCACCTTGAGAGCCCTGGCTGTCCTCTGTGAGAAACCATCCCCATATCCCAGACCACTCCTCGGGTCTAGGCATGGGGATGGCATCTCGGGAGATGGTCATTTATTGCTGTTGGGTTTTTTTGGTTGAGTTCCCTTCCCATACAGAGCCACACACTGGACCTCCTTCCCACCTCAATGGCCTCTCCTCAAAACTCCAGGTGGAGGATGACTCAGCTGGTAAGAGGGAGTGGCGCCCCGCACCACATAAAGACTTACACCTGTAATTCCGGAACTTGGGAAGTGGAGGCAGGAGGATCAGAGTTGAGGCTAGCCTGAGGTACAACAGACCCTGTCTAAAAAATAGACCACCAAACCCAACAAACAAAAGGAAGCTCCTTGTATGTCTACCCCTCTTACTAATGAAGCCCATCTGTCTTCAGAGACACTCCAGGCATGACAGCAACACTGTGTCTTTTACTAAGCAGCAGCACCCTGTAGAAGGGCTTCTGTCCCCATTCAGGCCTCAGAGCATAGATAACAGAGAGATGCCTGAGGCTGCAAAGCAGGCGGGAAGCCTGAACTCCACGTGAGCCAGCCGAGCCTCTTCCCAGTGTCTCCGACTTACCATCGCTGTGATGAAACAGCGTGATCAAAAGCAACTTGGGGGCAGACATTTATTTGGCTGACCTATCCTGGATTTCCGTTCACCGAAGAAAACCAAGACAGGATCTAAAACAGAGCAGGAACCTGGAGGCAGGTGCCAAGGAAGGGTGAGGCTATCTGGCTTGCTCCTGATCGCCTACCTACACCACCTGCTTTCTTGTAGAACCAGGACCGCCAGCCCAGGGCTGGCCCCACCCACAGTGGGCGGAGCCTCTGCCATCAATCACTAACTAAGAAACCGCTCTACAGGTTTGTCCCTACAGGCTGATCTCATGGAGGCGGAGGTGTCTTCTCAGTTGAGGTCCCCTCCTTTCAGATGACTCTAGTTTGTGTCAAGCTGACTAAAATCTAGCCAGGACTACTGACCCTTGTCAGCTTGGCAATACTATTTAATGATAACCTTTCCTTTCTTGTTTATCCCCAAGATCTCATATTAATAAATATCACAACATAAAACACATTACCAAACTTGGAATTAGTACAGACTTTACAAACTCAAACATTTTAAAAGCCCAGTCTCTAAAAAATTACAAAAAATTAAAAGTCCCTAAGCCTAATCCTAACCCTGAGTGCTGCTAATCCCAGCACTCAGGGTTAGGATTAGGCTTAGGGAGGCAGAGGCAAGCACAAGATTTCTGAGTTCAAGGCCAGCTTGGTCTACAGAGGGAGTTCCAGGACAGTGAGAGCTACACAGAGGAACCCTGTCTCAAAAAAACAAAAGGAAAAAAATTACAAAATTCCTTTTAAAATCTAAAGTCTGTAAAACTCCAAAATTTCTTTCAAGTTCTCTCTACTGTGTGCTTCTATAAGAGAGAAGAACCAGGACATAGTAAAAATCTGAACAAAACAAAACCAAATTCCAGCTGTATAAATAACTTGGTATCCAATGTCTAGAATTCATTTTCCTGAGCCCCACTGAAGAGCCTGGGTTATTTCTCTGGCCCCTCCTCTTCAGCCCACAGACAGTCTCCTCTGCTCAGGCCAGCTCCACTCCACGGCTGGGCCTGTCCTGGGTGATCATCCCACGATACTGGCATTTCCAAAATGCTGTGGTCTCCTTCTGCAACTGGGCAGCACTTTCACCAATCCCCTGTCCCAGGCTCTCTTTAGGATGCTAAGCCTCAACTTCTCTCCACGACCCCTTCAATCTTGGGGTCAACTATGAAACCACACCTTTGCCAATAGACTCCACTGGCCTCTCAGAGCAGCCAAGCCTCGGGTGCTCTCCATGACCCTTTATGCCTTCAAAACCAGTAACCAAGTTCATCTGCCAGCATGAGGTACAATATTGGCCACCTCTGAAACACAGACTCTAAGGAGACACTTCCCCAAAGATTTCACCTCAATAATGAGTAATTCTGGGTTCTTCTTCTTCTGTTTCTTTTTGTTTTGTTTTTCAAAACAGCGTCTCTCTGTGTAGCCCTGGCTGTCCTGGAGCTCACTCTGTAGCCCTGACTGGCCTTGAACTCAGAGATCCGCCTGCCTCTGCCTCCTGAGTGCTGGGATTAAAGGCGTGCACCACCATGGCCTAAGTTCTGGTTTCTTCTTAATCACTGCTCATTCTTTAGCCCCTAAAGAATGTGGACCAGAACTGCAGAGTCTTAATTCTAAATTGCAAATGTGCACAACAGAACCCTTAACTTCCCTCTGACCCTCCCAAGCCAGGCCTCCGTCGCCTGCACGGCTCTCCATAGTGTCTTCCAAGCTCCAGTGACTTTTCTAACCCAGAGTTCCAAAGTCCTTACAATTCTACCCAAAAAAAAAATATGCTCACTTACTATCCTGGTACCTTACTATCCTGGTACCAATTTCTGTCTTAGTCAGGGTAACTGCTGTGATAATACATCATGGCCAGATATAACTGGAGGAGGAACTGGTTCATTTGGCTTACGTATCCTGAATCACAGTCTACTGAGGGAAGCCAAGGCAGGAACTCAAACTGTATGGGAACCTGGAGGTAAGAGCTGATGCAGAGGCCGTGGAGGAGTGATGCTTACTGGCTCGCTCCTCATGGCTTGCTCAGCCTGCTTTCTTATAGAACCCAAGACCACCAGCCCAGCAATGGCACTACCCACCCACAATGGGCTGTGCCCTCCCCCAGTCACTAATTAACAGGCTTGCCTACAGCCTGATCTTACGGAGGCATTTCCCCAGTTGAGGTCCCCCCTCTCAGGTGACACTAGCTTTCGTCAGGTTGACATAAAAACTAGCTAGGACACTAACTCATTTCCCCACACAGACCCCGCCCTGCCACTCAGGGCATCAGTCACGGTGTGCTGGCACTCTAAGGCCAAGTCAGCTACACCCCCAGCCCCTGGTTTAATTTTGGGTTTTATATTATTTTTATATGCATGGGTGTTTTGCCTGCAAGTATGGATGTGTGCCTGGTGCCCATGGAGGCCAGAAGGTGGTGTCAGATCCTCTGGAAATGAAGTTACAGACTTGTAAACTACCATGTAAATGCTGGGAATTGAACCCTGGTCCCTTGGGGGGAGCAGTTAGTGTTCTTAACCACTAAGCCATCTCTCTAGCCGCTTTGTTTGTTTGTTGTTGGTGGTGGTGGTGGTAGTTTTTTTTGTTTTGCTTTCTTGGGGGGGGGGAGGATGCATCTTACTATATAGCCTTGGCTGGCCTGAAACACACTATGCTGACCATGCTAACTTTGAACTCACTATGTTGTCAAAGAGGACCTTGGACTCTCTATCCTCCTGCCTACGCTTCCAGGGTGTTAGGACCACAGGCCTTCGCTAGCTCATTCTTCACCTCTGAAGATGACTCAGGCTATACCGGGAAGCTGTGTCTAACCCCAGTGTGGGGTTAGACATCCATCACTGAGGCTCCACTTCCCTGAACACTTCCCTTGAAGATTCCACTACAGTGAGCTGTCGGACAGCCGGGCCATCAACATGGCCTCCTTTACTGACTGGATGACTTGAGAGACAGACTAGGGTGTCACATCTCTGGAGCTGGAAGAAGAAAAGGCTCACCCGTTCTTCTTCGGCAGATAGGCTTCCATGTCGAAGAAGAGGCCTTGGCGCTCTTTCATCTGGTTTTCCAGCTCCTGTGCGGCCACCATGGACTCGGATGGGAGAGAGGATCTGCATCTGGGAGTACGGCAGGAGTCAGGCAGGGCAGGTGGAGGAGCCCAAGTCCTGCAGGAAACCCTGTGGGAACCCTTTGGGACAGAGAAAAGGAACAAAGCCCAGGGCAGAAGGGTAGAGGAGCCACGCCAGGGGAAGCCCAGTGACACCCCACCCCAAGTCAACCACCCACCCCCAGCGAGACGTCACCCCCTCACTTTTTCAGCACCAAGGCTAGCTCCTGAAGCCGCTTCTTCTGGCGTGTGATGGAGTTTGTGCAGTTGTCCTGGAGTTTGGTCAACTCCTCTAGCTTGAGGCGGTACAGGCGATGTGTTTCCTAGCATGAGGAGAAGGCACTGGCTTGACTGGGGAGCTGCCTGGGCAGTGAACCAGCTCTCTCAGAGGTAGAACTTTCTGTGCTTGCCCAGGGACCTCCCAGAGATTGCTCTGTTCCTGAGGCAAGCCAGGAGCTAGGCTTCTTCCTGTAAACTCAGACCCTCCGTGGTACATGTCCTCAACAACAGGTCAGCTGTCTCCAGCTCTGGCAGCTAGATTCTAAATGTGCTCTCTAGCCCAGTGGTTCTCAACCTTCCCAATGCTGCAATCCTTTAATACAGTTCCTCATGGTGTGGTGACCCCCCTCCCCCAACCACAAAATTGTTTTCACTGCTATTTCCGATCTGTAATTTTGATACCATTGCAAATCATAATGTAAGTATCTGTGTTTTCTGATGGTCTTAGCAGACACTTGTGAAAGGGCAATCCAGTCAACCTGTCGTGACCCACAGGTTGAGAACTGCTGTTCTCAAAGGGGCTGCCTGAACCCACCCCTTACCTTCTCAGATCCTCCTGCCTACCCAGCATGAAAGAATGGACACCAGGGATATCCATGATGCCGTCTAGTCAGGCATTCCTGAGGTTTCCTCTCAGGTTAAAGACTATCAGGCTTCCCGCCCTAAGACCAGTCCCTCCCATCCACTCCCCTCCTGCAAGCACCTTTGGCCCAAAGCTTCCCCAAGCACTTTGCCCTGGTGGGTGAACCTTGTAAGCTGCAACCTAAAGACAGGGCAAGGGGCAGTGTGGGGAAATCAAGGCAGGGGCTGAGGTCATCGTAATTATGACAAAACTGGGAGACATGGAGCTGTCTAGGCCTCTAGGGAAAGTTCTAGTGCCAGCAGGCTGGGGAGACCTGGACACGTGAGGCTGGGCACAGTCCAGTAGAGGCAAAGGTCTAACCTAGTCTCCAGTTGGCTAGGCTCCACTATTTAGGTCTGTTTCTCATGCCACATCCTCCTCAAGCTCTAGAATGTGCCACCTCTGTCCAGTGACAACCTTCCAGGAAGCATCGGCTTCCTTCTCTCTCTGGTATGGAGACAGAGTGGCCACAAACAAACCCATCCTGGGATGGGAGGTTTTCTAATGGTCTCTCTACCAATCCAGGAGGTCCTGGTAAGTCTGCCCCGCCCACCTCTCCCTACAAGAAAGAGCCACATGTACTGGGTCAAGCCTCCCTCTATCCCTAGGTGGGCGCTGTCCCTACGTCTCAGATGGCTGAGATCCCCCAACCAGGCCTGAAATTTACCTAAACTTGCTTCCCTGCGATGTTTAGTACGAAGTTAGCCAAGGGCAGGGAAGGCGTTGTCCGGCTGCACGTTTGCAGGGTGACTGACCCAAAAGGCTGGGCCCGGCTGGGTTCTGCCTCGGGTGACTGCTCTCTAGGAAGGGGACAGGGTCCCGCATCGAGTAGCAGTGCAGGGGGAGGGGCAACAGAGGAGTCCTGACTAGTTTTCAAGGCCTTTGCACAAAGTCGAGATATCCCGGTACAGAGAGATCCCGCCCAGGCACGCAGGGAACGCGCGGGCAATCGGGGCTGCCATCGGACATTTAAGAAGAAAAGTGAGGGAAAGCCTCGACCCCTGACCCCTCCGAGCTACCCTATGTGTGACCTAGTGCTGCCGGACTCTTGTCCCCGAGACAGAGACGTGGCTCGGGGCTTGGATGGCCGCAGGGAAGCTCACCTGGATACCTTGGAAGTCCTGCTGCAAATCCTCCCAGTTGCGCAGGCAGTCGCCCAGCGGATCCGGGGGCGGGGACTGCATGTCTTTGTCCACGCCACGGGCCGCGGGGAGCCGCGAGTGGGGAGGACGGAGCTGCAACCCCGGCCGGCCGGAGGAGCCTCCGCCACCGCCCCCGTCCGCTTCCGGGCTCGCGCCGCCGCGACTGCCAACGGGAAAAGGCCCGGCGTAATCTGCGCGCGAGCCCCGCCCCTACGAGCAGCCAATCGGAGCCAGGGACGAGAGCTGGGCGGGGACGCTGGCCCGCAGGGCGTCTCCTCTAACTGAGACCAGACCTGGGCGTCCAGCATTTTTACCCGCAAAGTCGGCTTCCTCCGACCACTCACAAACCAAGGCGACATGTGCTTCTTTGATTTTTTTTTTTTTTTTTTAGATACCTCCTCACTATGTAGCCCTAGCTGGTCTGGAACCGGGAAATCCCCCTGCCTCTGCCTCCCTGTGTGCCGAGATTAGAAGCGTGAGCCACCTCGCCCGGCGCTTCATACACTTGTCCTTGAGAAGCTGCGCCTCTCTAGGGACAACCCTCGACTCTCAGCTTTTACAGACACCCCTTTCCTGGCCCCGAGTTCTCCGTATTCTCCTCCATCCTTAGCTTTTAGGCTGCCTCTCCTAAAATACAAAACTTCTCACCGTGTCCCTTCTGAAGCCTTACCAGTGCGGCTCGAGTTGAGAGCTTGCCTAGTATGCGGGACGCTCAGAGTTCAATTTTCATCCAAGCACACACAATGAGCCAGACGCAGAGGCGCATGCCGGTGATCACAGCATTTGAAAGGTGCAGGCAGAAGGATCAAAAGTTCCTGTCATCATCAAGGATACTCCCCTACCACCCGTACCACTCTGTGGAAAGTTCTAGGAGGCAGTGATGGGATGGGGGGATATTTTCTGAATGATTAACACCCGACATTCTTCATCGGTCCCCTTGTAAGCACCTTCACCCCGAGTTCTTCTGAGTCTGAGGAAGCGCTTTTGGGCAAGTCCCTTGGGGACTTGTAGAATTTGAGCCCATGAGGTGGCTCAGCAGATAAGAGTGCCTGTGGCCAAGCCTGGTGACCTCACTTTGATCCCAGGACTCCCATTGTGGAAACAGAGAATCAATCTCAGCAACTTGCTCTCTGACCTCCACACGTGTACCATGGCAAGCCTACACATATAAAATGAAGTGTGGGGGCTGGAGCGAAAGCTCAGTCGTTAAGAGCACCGGCTGCTCTTACAGAGGGCCTGGGTTCAAGGCCTAAATCTACGTGGTGGTTCACAAAGATCCAGTCCCAGGTGATCCAACACCCATTTCCGGCCTTCTCTGGTACCAGGCCCACATATGTGGTGCATAGACATATATGCAGGCAAAGAAGAAGTGCATGCAAGGTACAGTACAAAATTTTAAATACAGTGTAATAAAAACGTGGAAGATTTTGTGGAATTTGGAGGCTTTGGGGAGGTGGCTCAGTCGGCAGAATGCCTATATACAGGAAGGCCTGGGTTTGCTTCCTAGTACCACAAATTCGGTGTGGTGGTACAGGCCTGGATTCCTAGCAACTGGACAGAAAAGGCAAGAGAATCAGAAGTTCGATGCCATCTTCCTACATAGGGACTTCTAGGCTATCCTGGGCTACATGAGACTCTGTCTCAAAAGGAAAAAAAAATGGTTTAATCTCAGCACTTGGGAGGCAGAGACAGGCGGATTTCTGAGTTCCAGGCCAGCCTGGTCTACAGAGTGATTACCAGGACAGCCAGGGATACACAGAGAAACCCTGTCTTGAATAAACAAAAAAAAAAAAAAAAAAAAAAAGAAAAAGAAAAAGAAAGAAAGAAAAAAAGAAAGAAAGAAAGAAAGAAAGAAAGAAAAGAAAAAAGAAAAAGGAAAAAATGGGCATAGAATTTCTAGAAGCCTGGGAGTGTGTGAGAGGAGGGCCAGAGTGTCTCCTTCCCAGTAAGCTGGGGACAGAGCTCTGGCTCTGGGACTGAGGCAAAGAGCCCTGTTTTGGGGCCTCTGAAGTCTGGAGCATCTCTAAGGCTGGGGGGAGGATCTGCACCCTGGGATAGACATGGTGACAGCTGGTCACAACACAGAGCATGGCTGGATGGGCAACAAGCATCGCTGAGCACCCCCAGAGCACACAGGGAACCTCCAGAGCGGACGTCATCGGTGTGCTCCAGGACCGCAGTAGGGTTGGTGCAGCTCGCCTCCAGGTATAGAGGTGCCTGAGGAGCCAGAAGGAAAAGGGTTCTGCTCTGCTGAATGGACCTGGGCCTAAGAAGGCCAGTCATAGTGGAGCACACCTAGAATCGCAACACTCAGGCAAGAGGCACGGAACCCGGCGGAGAGAAGGCTCAGTGCTGAAGAGCACCGGCTGCTTTCCCAGAGGACCCAGGTTTGGTTCCCAGCACCATCACGGCAGCTCACAACCATCAGTCACTCCAGTTCCAAGGGATGCAATGCCCCCTTTCTGACATCTGTATGTCTGTCTGTCTGCAAGGCATACATGTGATACATAAACATACATGCAGGCAAGACATCTACATACATAAAACAAGCAAATCTAAAATAAAAGTGTAGAAAATGGATTAGAAGAAATCGGGTGCAGGACAGGTGTGTGGTTCAGTTTGGTGGAGTGCCAGGCTAGCCTGCAGGAAGCCCTGGGTCCATCCCCAGCACCGCAGAAACCGAAGGAGTGGTGTACACTGCAGTCTCAGCACTGGAGAGCTGGGGGCAGCAGGGTGTGAGTTAAGGTCCTCTTCAGCTCCTGAGTTTGAGGCCATCCCAGTCTATATGAAACCTTGACTCAAAATAAAAGGCTAGGGGGCTTGCCTAGCATGTGCCAGGCTCTAAGTCAGTGGTTCTCAACCTGTGGATCCAGACCCCTTTGGGGGTCAAATGATCTTTACACAGAGGTCGCCTGACAGCATCAGAAAACACGGGTATCTGCATTACAATTCATAACGGTAGCAAAATTACAGTTATGAAGTAGCACTGAAATAATGTTATGGTTGGGGGTCAGCACAGCATGAGGAACTGTGTTAAAGGGTCGCAGCATTAGGAAGGCTGAGAACCGCTGCTCTAGGTTTAATCCTCAGTATTGGGGAACACAACACCAACAGAACCAGTCTTTCGATGCGGATATGAACCTCCAGGCAGCAAACGTCTTCTCCAGGACCACTCCAAGTGCAAACCCAGCCCCCCTCCCACCCCAAAAGTCCCAACCAAGGCTCCTCGGTGATCACGGCTGGGTGACAGGCGATGGTCAGTAGATAGGCTCCGAGATGTCTGTGAGATACTCCCCATGGAGGACTCTCTCCCACTCCAGCAGCTGGGCCACGAAGGCCCGATTGGGCCGCATGTTGGTTTTGCATTTCTTTACATGGGCCCAGGACCTCTGTGAATGCAGAGATAAGGAAGGCTTCAGGATAGGTGTTGGATGCTTCCATAGTAGATCACAGCCAGCTCAGGGGGACAGGAGATACCTACCCAGAAGCCCACACGATGGCTTAAGACTAGATGCAGATGCAAGGGCTAGGCTAGAAGTTCATTGATAGTGTGCTTTCAGAGCAAGCATGGGGGCCGAGTCCAGTGCCCAGGACCCACGTAAAAAAGCTAGTTGTAGCCGGGCCATGGTGGTGCATGCCTTTAATCCCAGCACTTGGGAGGCAGAGGCAGGCGGATTTCTGAGTTCAAGGCCAGCCTGGTCTACAGAGTGAGTTCCAGGACAGCCAGGGCTACACAGAGAAACCCTGTCTCGAAAAACCAAAAAAAAAAAAAAAAAAAAAAAAAAAAAACCAAAAAAAAAAACTAGTTGTAGTGTCGCACTTGTAATCCTAGTGCTGGAGAAGCAGAGACAGGAGGATTCCTGAGGCTCACTGGCCTACGTGTCTAGCTTAATTGTGGAGTCGAAAGGAAGAAAGAAAGGAAGGAAAGAAGAAAGAGAGAGAAAAGAAAAGAGGGAAAGGAGGAGGAGGGGGAGGGGAGATAGAGGAGAAGAGAAGGTGGGGCCCCAAGTCTGGTGATCTGAGTTCAACCCTAGTGACCCATATGGTGCAAGAAGAGGACTGACCTCTGTACATGTGCCATGTGAATACATGCACAAATGTGTGCATATGTGTGAGTATATGCATGCATGCACACGCTCTCTCTCTGTCTCTCTCCCTCTCTCAAAGGAACAGAGGGGGAAAATAATTTAAGCATAGACATAATAGCAGCCTGGGGTGAAATCATTAGGGCAAGGAGCCCTGGGCACAGGGCCATGGGCAAGCTCCTCGGCTTCTGACTCTTATTTCCCATGGCTCTTATGAGACAATGCATGCACGCTCCCGTGGGCAGGTCAACGCCAGGCTGAGCCTGGGACACACAACAGCCTCAACAAAGGTTTGCATTGAGACTGGATGAATCACTGGAGAGATGACAAGAATCACAGGCCAGTTCTCCGAAGGAGGACAGGCAAAGCTGCCTTCCTGCAGGTGCTGAATGCACACAATAAGTGCAGATCCATCAATATGTGGCCTTCATCTGGGCTATAGATGGAGAGAGTGGAAAGGCACAGTGGTACCGTAGGGGCTAGAGTAATGATGCCTCAGAGATTAAAACCATGGACTGCTCTTGCCGAGGACCTGAGTTTGGCTCGTAGCACCTCACCAGGCAACTCTCAACCTCCAGCTCCAGGAGGTATGATGACTTCTTCTGGCTTCTGAGGACAACTACACTCATGTGCACACAACCCCCCACAGGCGCATAATAAGTTCAACACATACTTGTCCACTGTGCTTCTATGTGCTAATGACAGACAGTGGAAGGGGAGGAAGAAGAGGAGGAGGAAGAGGAGAAGGAGGAAGAAGACGAAGAGGAAGAACAGAGGGGAAGAGGAAGAGGAGGAGAAATAAGACAAGAAACCAAGGGCCTGGAGAGATGGCTTGGTGATTAACAGCACCTGCTGCCCTCCCAGAGGCCTCAGGATCGTTTCCCAGCACCCACAGTCCAACCACTTGTGACACAATTCCTCCGGACCTGATGCTTTTGGCTCCCACAAGCACCTGCACACACATGACACATATATATACACTGAAGTGCAGACACATACACACTACGAAAGGGAGAAGCCAGGCGGTGGCAGTGCACGCCTTTAATCTCCTTTAAGCACTCAGGAGGCAGAGGCAGGCAGATCTCTGAGTTCGAGGCCAGCTTGGTCTACAGAGTGAGTTCCATGACAGCCAGAGCTGCACAGAGAAACCCTGTCTCGAAAAAACAAAAGAGAGAAAGAAGGAAAGAAAGAAAGAGAGAGGGGGAGGAGGAAGGGAGGGAGAGAGGAGTGAGGGAGGGGTAAAAGGGGGGAACCTGCTCTAAAGCGACTGCCTTATAATAAGCCTGAGGCCCTGCGTTCAACTCGGGAAGTCATGTTTATTCCCAGCACTGAGGAGCAGGAGACAGATGGATCTGTAGGGGCTCCAGTCAGCCTATGTCTCTAGTTGTCAAACTCCAGGTCAATGAGAACTTGTCTCAAAAAAGAAAGGAGAGAGAGAGAGAGAGAGAGAGAGAGAGAGAGAGAGAGAGAGAGAAGAACCCAAGGCAGAGGACACCTGAGGAGGATAGCTGAAGCTGTACTGTCTGGAACTGTGCAGCCTCAGGGACAGTACCCACACTCAGCACCCCTGGGAAAGACAGGGAACATAACAGTATCTAGGCTGCAAGTTTGTTGAGAATGTGTCACTATATATACAGGACTAAAGGACCAGGGACAGTGGGACAAGGCTACAACCCCAACACTCAGGAGGTGGAGGTGGGAAAAGGCTTGTAAGTCTAGCCTGCAGTTACACCAGGAGTTCCCTGTAAGCCCGAGTTGTATAGCCAGCTGCAGATGGGCCCAGTCATATAGTGAGTTCCAGGCCACCATGAACTATATAGCAAAATTTATGCAACATAGTGAACCCTATCTTTTAAAATGGAGGGCACCAAATGGGGGCTAGAGAGATGGCTTTGAGGTTTCGAGCAATCGCTGCTCTTCCAGAAGCGCCAGCTTCAATTTCTGGTGCCTCTATGGTGGCTCCCAAGTGGGTATAATCCCTCTTCTCTCCTTTGGGGACACTGCGTGCATGGTGCACACAAAACACAGGTGGAGAAACACCAGTACACATGAAATAAAAATAAGCAGTTGGGTGGTGGTGGTGCAGGTCTTTAACCCAGTACTCAAGAGGTAGAGACAAGTGAATCTCTGAGTTCAAGGCCAGCCTGGTCTACAGAGTGAGTTTCAGGACAAAGTTACAGAGAAAAAAAAAAACTGTCTTAAATGAATAAATAAATTACTTATTATCATGTTATAGAGAGAGCGTCCATGAGATACATATATGGTAGGATGCACATGGCAGTGTACACTTGTGGAGGCTGATGTGGAGTCAGGTCCCTCCTTGCAGCTTTAGTTAGGTTCCAGGCATTAAATCCAGAGAGCCAGGCTTATAGGTAAGGACTTCCAAGTGATCCTCCTGTGGTCAAGCCCAGGCCAAGGTATGTTAGTGAGCCAACCGCCATGCCAGGTGAGAAGCAGGCACTCCTTAGTGACAGCGAAGGGAGCTCACCAGCTCTTTTTGGCAAAGAGTTAGCTAGAAGGCATCTCTGGGAAGAGTGCTCAGTACTGGGACTTCCTAAAGAGGACAAAGATGGCTCCTCCAGAGTCCAAGCTCACCTGGACCTGAGGGGATCCAGCATCGACCACTGGCAGGGACAAGCAAAGCAGGTGGCAAGGGCTGAGCACACCCTTTAGGCCCTAGCTTAGCTAGGAAAGGAGCCAAGCCAGAGAGGCCCACTTTACCCTTGTCCCAACCCACCCTGGCTAGAAGCCTTGGCTTCTACTTTGATGTGGCCAGAAAGTACTGACACTGTCACAGTTAGATAGCTCAATAGCTTTCAGGTTTTGTTTTCCCAGTGATAGGTGGGAATCGAACTCAGGGCCTTATGGATTCTAGGCAAGTGCACTATTGCTACACACTGGAGTATTCCAGCAAAGAACACTCAGCTCCTCCTGCAGGCCCTCTTTGGGGGATATCGAAGTACTCTTGCACTGAGCCACAGCCCCCACTGGGGGTTTCTAGGCAAGTGCTCTACCACTGAGCCATGCCTCCAGGTTGGAATCTCATGCCCTCTGAGCCTGCAAGCAGGTTGTGACTAGCAAAGTTTATCATGGGAAATGCCAGGACATGCTCCCGCCTGACATCTGTCATGACTCCCTCTGGCATTGCTGTACAAGCTCCTGCTTTTCTGTCCCTCTGCTTTCAAGGGAGGGAGGGAGGGAAAAGAGGGAAGGAAGGAAGGAAGGAAGGAAGGAAGGAAGGAAGGAAGGAAGGAAGGAAGGAAGGAAGGAAGACCCAGCCAGCCCAGCCATTCTGTGGCTCCATGAAATTCTCCTTGGGATAAACCCAAACTAACTTGGGGACTGTGGCCTGTGGCTCATAATTTCACTTCTAAGCTTGGCAGGGTCTGGAATAACCCAGAAGGGAGTCTCCATGAGGGACTGTCTAGAATAGGTTGGCCTGTGGGTCTGTCTGTGGGGAACTGTCTTGATTGTGTCAACTGATGCAGGAAGACTCTTTTTTTTATGGTAGGCAGGACCATTCCCTGCCTGGGATCCTGGACTGCAGAAAACGGAGAAAGTGAGCATGGCTGCAGTACGCACCGCACCGCACCGCACCGCACCGCACCGCACCGCACCGCACCGCACCGCACCGCACCGCACCGCACCGCACCGCACCGCACCGCACCGCACCGCACCGCCGGTGAGCACGGCAGCAAGCATGGCTGCAGTACGCACCGCACCGCCGGTGAGCACGGCAGCGAGCATGGCTGCAGTACGGATCAGTCACTCTGTGCTTCCTCATAGTGATACACTGTGACCAGCTGCTTCAAGCTCCTGCTGCCTTGACTTCCCCACCACTATGGATCATAAGCTGAAGAGGTGAGCTGGCATCAGCCCGTTCTCCCTTCACTGCTTTTGTAGAGTATTTTATCAGAACAACAGACAAGGCTGGAGACACTGCTCAGAACCCCAGAGCAGCCTACGCTGCTACTGCAGAAGGCCAGGCCTCTGAGAACGGCCATCCAGGCAAACTGTCATCCAGAGACTGGATTGGCTGAGCCCCTGCTCTGAAGCTCCTGGTCTAAGCAGAGGGACCATACTCTTGAGCACTGTGGGCTGGGTGACATCTAAACTTCAGATTTCTCCTCCCTGACTCTCTTCCATCTTATCTTAAAGGTAAGACCTATGGCAGTACCGCAGTCTAAAGTATGCCCAGATCCAGCTCAGACTCCCCTCCTAGGGTTCAATTCTTGCCCAGGAAACAGAACTTTTTTTTTTTTTTTCTTCAGATGGGATTTCTCTGTGTAGCCCTGGCTGTCTTGGAACTCACTCTGTAGACCAGGCTGGCCCCAAATTCAGAGATCCACCTGCCTCTGCTTCTGTTTCTTGCGTGCAGTGATTAAAAGTGTAAACAAACCACCATGCCCGACTTAGACCCAGAGCCTTTTACAAGCCAGGCGAGCAGTGTCCCAGTAGAGCCCAAGCCTGAGCCCCAGGCCACAAACCTTCAGGGTCTCCTCATTATAATGCATGAGGAAGGCCACCGCAACTGCAGTGCTGCGGCTGATGCCCCTGGTGGAAAAGACCATAATGACAGAGCGGAGCCTGAGATGAAGTTCTGCAGAAGGAAGAGAGAGAAAGGCTGTGCATGGCACTCTCCCCTGGGATCCTCAGTGGCCATCAGGAGACCATCCTTGCAGGCCCAGTAGCACAGGCTAGAATCCTAGGTGTTCAGAGGCTAAGAGGAAAAAAGACTGTAAGTTCAAGGTCAGGCTAGGCAACCCAGGAAGACACTGTCAAAAGGAAAAAGAAATAGAGGACTGCGGGTCCTAGACTCTTAGAATCCCCCAGTGAGGGGCTGGGGGCGTGGCTCAGTGGTAGAGCTCCTGCCTAGAATCCCCCAGGGAGGGGCTGGGGGCGTGGCTCAGTGGTAGAGCCCCTGCCTAGAATCCCCCAGTGAGGGGCTGGGGGTGTGGCTCAGTGGTAGAGCCCCTGCCTAGAATCCCCCAGGGAGGGGCTGGGGGCGTGGCTCAGTGGTAGAGCCCCTGCCTAGAATCCCCCAGGGAGGGGCTGGGGGCGTGGCTCAGTGGTAGAGCCCCTGCCTAGAATCCCCCAGGGAGGGGCTGGGGGCGTGGCTCAGTGGTAGAGCCCCTGCCTAGAATCCCCCAGTGAGGGGCTGGGGGCGTGGCTCAGTGGTAGAGCCCCTGCCTAGAATCCCCCAGTGAGGGGCTGGAGGCGTGGCTCAGTGGTAGAGCCCCTGCCTAGAATCCCCCAGTGAGGGGCTGGGGGTGTGGCTCAGTGGTAGAGCCCCTGCCTAGAATCCCCCAGTGAGGGGCTGGGGTGTGGCTCAGTGGTAGAGCCCCTGCCTAGACTCCCCCAGTGAGGGGCTGGGGCATGGCTCAGTGGGAGAGCCCCTGCCTAGAATCCTCCAGTGAGGGGCTGGGGGCGTGGCTCAGTGGTAGAGCACCTGCCTAGACTCCCCCAGTGAGGGGCTGGGGCGTGGCTCAGTGGGAGAGCCCCTGCCTAGACTCCCCCAGTGAGGGGCTGGGGCATGGCTCAGTGGGAGAGCCCCTGCCTAGAATCCTCCAGTGAGGGGCTGGGGGCGTGGCTCAGTGGTAGAGCACCTGCCTAGAATCCCCCAGTGAGGGGCTGGGGGCGTGGCTCAGTGGTAGAGCCCCTGCCTAGAATCCCCCAGTGAGGGGCTGGGGGCGTGGCTCAGTGGTAGAGCCCCTGCCTAGAATCCCCCAGTGAGGGGCTGGAGGCGTGGCTCAGTGGTAGAGCCCCTGCCTAGAATCCCCCAGTGAGGGGCTGGGGGTGTGGCTCAGTGGTAGAGCCCCTGCCTAGAATCCCCCAGTGAGGGGCTGGGGTGTGGCTCAGTGGTAGAGCCCCTGCCTAGACTCCCCCAGTGAGGGGCTGGGGCATGGCTCAGTGGGAGAGCCCCTGCCTAGAATCCTCCAGTGAGGGGCTGGGGGCGTGGCTCAGTGGTAGAGCACCTGCCTAGAATCCCCCAGTGAGGGGCTGGGCTGGGGGCGTGGCTCAGTGGTAGAGCACCTGCCTAGACTCCCCCAGTGAGGGGCTGGGGCGTGGCTCAGTGGGAGAGCCCCTGCCTAGAATCCCCCAGTGAGGGGCTGGGGTGTGGCTCAGTGGTAGAGCCCCTGCCTAGAATCCTCCAGTGAGGGGCTGGGGGCGTGGCTCAGTGGTAGAGCTCCTGCCTAGACTCCCCCAGTGAGGGGCTGGTCTGGGGGCGTGGCTCAGTGGTAGAGCACCTGCCTAGAATCCCCCAGTGAGGGGCTGGGCTGGGGGCGTGGCTCAGCGGTAGAGCCCCTGCCTAGAATCCTCCAGTGAGGGGCTGGGGGCGTGGCTCAGTGGTAGAGCCCCTGCCTAGGATCCCTCAGTGAGGGGCTGGGGGCGTGGCTCAGTGGTAGAGCCCCTGCCTAGAATCCCTCAGTGAGGGGCTGGGGTGTGCCTTAGAGGTAGAGCACTTACCTAGCATGTGTTCCACCCTGGTTGTAGAACTCAGGTAGAAAAAAAATTAAAAAGTGAAAGTGGTGAATTTCTGGGCAAGTGAGGGATGGTAGAGGCTACTACCCCACCCCAGCCGCTGGGGTCTTATTGGTACCATGTTGGCAGTCAAGACCCCTGACCTGACTCAGCTTAGCTCTGCCCAGCAATCTTGCTTCTTTTGGTCAATGCTAAGCCCTGGGAATAACTGAAGGCTCTGTATTAAGCAACTGACAGACATTGTTACGCCAAGTGGGAGGCCAGAGCAGAGCCAAGTAGACACATGAAGCATGATGGGATTCAGAGCTGCATGGGTTTGGGGGCGTGGCTTCCTTCCCTTACTCCACTCTACTAACTAGCACTGGGCACAGAAATAGAAAGAGAAGCATTTCTGAGGCCCCAGACCCCACAGAGGAGCAGGCACCCCAAACATGGTGCACCCATTTTTGGCCAGTATCTTCACTGTATGACTAGCTCAGAAGGAATAGCCATCTAGCCAAGGGACAATCAGATACAGTGTGGTGCTGTCCGGGGTGGGGGGGTGCACTCCTTCTAAGCTGCTAATGTACATACGGCTGAGGGATTCTGAGCCGCTGAATGTGATTTTATACTTCTTCTCAAGTCCTGGGGTCTCAAGCAGAGAGAGACTTGTCAACACACATAGAATGCTCCTGAATCCGGGAATCCTCCTTACCCATAAAGTGACAGATGTGGCGGAAAAAAGGGAAAAGGATGGAGTCTGGAGTATCCTCAATCTTGATGTGCAGGAGCTTGTCTGGGTTGCCTACAAAACTGAAGGAATACAGCACAGTGGTGAGCATCTGTTTCTGCCTTACTGGAGCATTCCTTCCAGGAGGGAGGCTCCTTAGCACTCAGGAAGTAAAGGAAACTTCCAAAGCTCAGGAATGAGCAACTTGTAAGCACCCAAAATTTCCTGAAACTTACAAGATTCACAAGGCCCCTCCCCAAGTTATATAGGTAGTAACAACTGCAGGTGAGAGGAGACTCTGGCCTGACGAGCTGTCTGTGAGTCATGCAAGGAGCTCCAAGGTCCCAGTTATCATGAACCCTGATTCAGCTGCTGGTGAGTCATCCATGTTCCTGTTAGTCACCTCCCTACACACGTGCACCTGTTAAGTAACCACAGTAAAGTCACTGGTTGTCTATGTTGGACTTTGATGGTGGTGTCCTTACTGCCATCTGTCACCAGTGTCCTATCCAGGATGAGTAGATGTTTCTCCACATCTCCCCAGGAAAAGTCATACGACACACAGGGGATCAGCCAGCCACACTGTAGTGTAGTGTACTGTGTAATGTCCACAGCACCAGAAGGGAATGATTAGGGGCTGGCATCAGGATGACAGGAACTAATAGAAATAGTACCTGAGGGTTGGGAAATAGCTCAGTTGATAAAATATTTATCAGGCAAGCATCAGGATCTGACTTTGATTCACAACTTATATTAAAAAAAAAAAAAAAAAAAAAAAAAAAAAAAAGCCAGGCTTGGTGGCCTACAGTTGGAATTCCAGCACTGGGCAAGTAGAGCCTTGGCCTCACTGGCCAGCCAGCCTAGCCTGTTTGGTAAATTCTAGGCCAATGAGAGGTCCTGTCAGGAGCAGAATAACACTGAAGATAGGCATGGCCCCGACAGAGAGTTACCCACATGCTCACAGAGGAACTCTGTCATAGACATCTGCCTAGAATGTGCCAGGGAGGGTCTGGTGGTGTGGCTGAAGGGAGGGTCTGGTGCTGTGGCTGAAGCACTCTGCTAGAACCCTCCAGTGAAGGAGTGGGGCCTGGCTCAGCAGAGCAGCATTTGCCCAGTGTAGGGGAGACCTGGGTTTGATCTCTAGTACTGTTGTGGCAAATCAGCCACAAACTGCAGCAGCAAGAAACACGTAAACAAGTGACTTCACCTAAAACAAAAGCATGGGCAGAGAGAGAGAGCGCAGGGCTGCCCAGGCAGCAAAATGCCTACTGGACAGGATAAGGACCTGTGCCACAGTCTCTAGCATCTGCACAAAAAAAGCTGGGTTAATGGGGGCACACATCTGGAAACTTAGGGCTGGAGCCAAAGAGAAAAGTCCCCAAACTTGCTGGCTAGCCAGATCATCCAGTCCACGAGCACCAAGTGCGGTGATAGACCCTTCTTTAAAAAAATAAAGAGGAGAATGACGAAAGAAAGACCGTCAACATTAACATATGGCCTCCATCGGCACAGACATCTGCATGTGTGTGTGTCTTGCACACACACACACAGTATCACCTTTACTTACTAGGGTGTTGTCTCCATGGAAATATTGACATGTGCTTTAATTTTCAAATCCTTGTGCATCTTAGCATTGCAGGCTTGACTGATTTTGCCCAGAAAGACTTTGCCTGGAAGTATCTCAATTGGGTATGGCTGGAAGGCATCCAGTTCCTGGTGTGGGAAGGAAGAAGGCTGCTGTGGGTACACACCCACTGAGGATAGTTGGGAGGTTCTCTCTGGAGGAGTGGCTCTACAGGCAAGCTCAGAAGAGCAATCCAAAGACAGCGAAGGCGACATTGACAATGAATACCTCACATGAGAAGTCAGAGGCCTGGGTGTAAACAAGGACTGGCCCGCAGCATCAGCACATAAACGGGTCTCCACAATGGCACCCCCTTCCCTCATGGTACCTGTTTGTACCTGGTCATACACACAAAGTCTAGAATTGACACCCTGTGACCCAAAACTTGTCTGGTTGAGGTTACTGCTTGCTGCCAAGCAACTTGAATTCAATCCCTGGGCCCCACATGTTGGAAGGAGAGAATCTGGTTTCCATATATGCATCATGGCATGTATACACGTGCGCGCACGCACACACACACACACACACACCACAAAATAAGTCAATGTTATCAGAAAAAAAGAAATCTAGCAACATCCTAGGTACAAAATACTGAGAACAAAAAGGTTTACTTTAGCTCTCAGTTTTAGAGCCTTTAATCCAACATGGTACGGAAGGCATGGTGGTGGGTCCTGCGCATGGCAGTGAGGAACGGGGCATGCTACAGAGCAGGAACATTTCAGAGTCAGACCTACCACACTGCCTCACACAGAAACCATACAACCCTCTAGGTTCCGTTCCTATGTTTGGCCTCCCCATAATGTGTGTGATGGTTTGTATATGCTTGGCCCAGGGAGTGGCACTATTAGAAGGTGTGTCACTGTGGGTGTGGGCTATAAGACCCTCATCCTAGCTGCCTGGAAACCAGTATTCTGCTAGCAGCCTTCAGATGAAGATGTAGAACTCTCAGCTCCTCCTGCACCATGCCTGCCTGGATGCTGCCATGCTCCTGCCTTGATGATAATGGACTGAACCTCTGAACCTGTAAGCCAGCCCCAATTAAATGTTGTCCTTATAAGAGTTGCCTTGGTCATGGTGTCTGTTCACAGCAGTAAAACCCTAACTAAGACAATGTGTGTCTTAGTCAGGTTTGGATTCCTGCACAAGCATCATGATCAACAAGGAGGTAGGGGAGGAGAGGGTTTATTCAGCTTACACTTCCACATTGCTGTTCATCACCAAAGGAAGTCAGGACTGGAACTCAAGCAGGGCAGGAACTTGGAGGCAGGAGCTGATGCAGAGGCCTTGGAGGGATACTACTTACTGGCTTGCTTCCCCTGCCTTGCTCAGTTTGCTTTCTTATAGAACCCAGGACTACCAGCCCAGGGATGGCACCACCCACAATGGACTGGGATCACCAACTGAGAAAATGCCTTACAGCTGGATCTCATGGAGGCATTTCCTCAAGGGAAGCACCTTTGTCTGTGATAACTTCAGCTTGTGTCAAGTTGACACACAAAACCAGCCAGAACAATGTGTTAGCTCAGAGTCTGTTATTATGGACCAAACCCCACCAGTTGCCCTAGGCTTATTTCTCCACTCTCATTTCCCACGTCTTCTATCCCCATCTTCTCTTTCTCCTCCTCCATTTACCTGTCAGTCTCCAGCCTCACTTCCTCATAGCCTATGCGTTTTCTCCTCTCACCTGGGGCATCCAGATGATCTTCTGGGTCCGGAAGAAGTGGTACATGCCAGAGAAGCACTCATAGCCCCCTCTGAGGACATAGACAGGTTGGCGGGTAAAGTGGATGAGGATTTGTCCAAATTCCACAGCAGGTCCAGGTAAGAGTTCTACAGGCAGAAACCAAAGAGGTTCAACATGTATTTACCATTTGCCTAGTGTGAGACTGGACAGCCACTTCCACTGAAAGTTAAGGGGCACATAAATAAAGTTAGAAAACAATCTGAGTCAAGGACAGAGAGGAATGTTACAAGTGAGGCCCTGTGTTGTGCGGGCAAGCGTGTCTGTGCACCACATGTGCACAGGGAATGCAGAGGCCAAAAGAAGGCACTGTGTTACCTGCAACTGGAGCTATAGACAGTTGTAAGCAACTATTTAGGCACTGGGAACCAAACCCGGGTCCTCTGGAAGAACAACCAGTGCTCTTAATCACTGAGCCATCTCTCCAGTGTCAACTTTGTATTATTTTTAATTATGTGTATGTGTGGGTTTGTGCACAGGGTAGAGGTGCCCGTGGAAGCCAGTACAGGGCACCCAGTACAGTAAGGTGCCCAGGGCTGGAGAGACAGATTGCTGTGAGCCCCCTGACATAGATTCTGGAAACTCAACTTGAGCTCTCTACAGAGTAAAGTGTGTGTTTTAACTGCTGATCCATCTCTCCAGCCCCACATCCAACCTTGTATGGCTGAATAGTGTTCTATTCTGTGGAATATCCTGCAGCCAGTTTCACCCATTCATTGGCTTATTAAGACACCCGTACCGAACAAAGCACAAGTCTTTGTGGGATGTGTTTTAACTCTCTTGGAGTGTGTACCTCAACACCAGACAGTCGCCATTGCTCTCTTTACACCAGACTGTTTTATACTCTCTTCTTACAGTTGTGCTTTGTTTGGGTTAGGTTTTTAGTTGGTTTGTTTTTTTGTTTTTTGTTTGTCCGTTTGTTTGTTCTGAGACAGTGTTTCTCTGTGTAACTCTGGTAGTCCTGGAACTTGCTCTGTAGAGCAGGCTAATCTTGATATCAAAGATCTGCCTATGTCTGCCTTCCAAGTGCTCAGATTAAATGTGTGTGCCCATATTTAATGCCCAGCTTTGGGTTTTTAATTTTTGTAAAATTTAGTTCATTTTTAATGGTGTGTGTGTGTACAGGTATATACATGTGCCACAGTGTCTGTATGGAGATTAGAGGCCAACTCCTAGGAATCCACTCTCTCCTGCCCCATTGGGATCCTGGGATGGAACTCAGCTTGGGGGTCTGTTCCCAGGTGCTTTGTACCATTTTCCTGACTCTGGTTTTGTTTTGTGCTTGGAGTCAGGGTAGCACAAAGAGTCCTGCCTGGGACTCACTATGTAGACAAGACTGCCCTTGAAACTGTAGCAATCCTGCAGGCTCAGTTTCCAAGCTGGGATGACAGTCAGGAGCCTCCCTGCCCAGGTCCTTACACTGTGTCCCATGGTGTACAAAGGCCCCACACTCTTGACAACACTTGCTCTTATAACACTTGTCATGTTTTAAATTGTGCTTGCCCTGGTGGGTGTCAAACATCCTTATGATTTAGTCTTATTTCTGAGACGAGATCTCTGGCCTGGAACTCACTGTTCTCCTGACTCATCCTCCTGAGTGTAGGGATTAGATGCATGTATCATTGTGCCTGGCTTCTGTGTGTGTGTGTGTGCGCGCGCGCACATGCATATTTGAGACTCATCCCGTGGTGCACATGTGGAAAGCAGTTACGTTGCAGGAGTCCATTCTCTTCTCCTATCATGTGGGTCCCAGAGATCACCTCAGTGGACTCCTTTTATGGTTTGCTATAAACATAAACCTCAAACCTTTCATAATTATGCTATATAATATGAACAGTATTCACTGCCTACTAGGTTTAGATGCATCTGAGGACCAACACCTAAGGCTTCTGTGAGCGTACCTATTCATGTACAGTCACACATACACACAACGTAAAATCAACTAGAGAAGAAAAAATTAGTTAGTTTGATTAAATAAACTGAACTTTTCTTCCTGAAGACAAGGACACTTCCAGAAGGGACTTCCCGGGACATAAGTGGCAGGGAGCTGTCCAGAGGATGAACCCGTGTCTGTAAACCATGGAGGGAGAAATCTTGCAGGCATCAGATGAAATCGACCCCCCTTCCCCATGAGGCCTGGCTCAGAGGTCCCAGAGTCCAGATAGCAGGTTACAGGGCAGCAGCCATGTCTCTCTTGAGCAAGAGGCCACAGGGGTTGGAATGGCAGTCCCAGGCCACATCAATGCTGTTTCCTTTAGTCTAGGTGTCTGCCTCTCCACTGCTAGAGACGTGCAGCCCGCACCTGCAGGGTCAGCTAGAGACAGCTGGGGACCCGCAGAACCTGCTCACCCTGCCAAGCAGCTTCAGGGGCTCTCGCACTGTTTCAGAAAAGGCTGTTTGTTAAAAACAGTAGCTGGGCATGTTGGTGCACCCCTGCAATCCCAACACTCAAGAGACTGAGGCAGAAGGATGACAGATTTGGGATTCCTGTCCTCAGCCTTACTAATGGTGGCCCTGCAGATGTGTGTACTACCACACCTGGCTTCATAAAGGCATCTGTTTGATTTGTTTGTTTGTTTGTTGTTGTTGTTGTTGTTCTTTTTTGGAGACAAGAGTCTCACTACATAGCCCTAGCCGGCCTACGTACTCCTCCCTATGTCATCAGGCTGTCCTTGAACTCACAGAGATCTGCCTAATTCTGTTTCTTGAGTGCTGGGATTAAAGGTGTATGCCACCAGGTCTGCCCTCATCCCCCACCTCCCCTAAAAAAAACCCTCATCATTTCCACTAAGGAAAGTTGCCTACAGTGGAAATGTTCGCTTTCTGAGTGGCAAACTCAATAGCACAGTGTCACCCCTTATAGAGTAAAAGTGTTTTTAAAATCATATTTACTTACTTATTTGTGTGGGGACATGCATCTGCCATAGCATGTATGTGGAAGTCAGAGGACAACTTGTGGAAGATGGTTCTCTCTTTCCATGTGGGTCTCGGGGATGAAACTCGGGTTGTCATGTTTGGCAGCAAGCATCTTTGTTGCTGAACCACCTAAGCAGCCCCAGTTCTTAGGGCTCCAGGGTCCAGTTTGTAGTCCTGAAACCATGAACAAGCTGGGCAGGCGGTACACACCTGCAGTCCCAGCACTGGGCAGGTAGAGGCAAAGGGCTCAGAAATACAAGCTACAGTGATGTTAAGGCTAGCCTGGGCTACATGAGACCCTGTCTCAAAAAAGGCGGGGCCAGAGAGATGGCTCAGAGAGTAAAGACACTTGCTGCCACACCTGATCACCTGAGTTTGGTCCCTAAGACTTACATGGCAGAATCCACATGTATCGTGGCATGTGTCATACGATACATACATACACACACACATATAAAACATAATTTTGAAAAGGTTTCAGTTGTGTGTGTCTGGGCTGAGGGACGTGCACATGTGCCCACCCAGAGGGCCAGGTCCCTGCAGCTGTAGTTACAGAGAGTCGTGAGGCACCCTACATAGATGCTGGGACTCCAACTCAGGTCTTAACTGCTGAGCCATCTCTCCAGTCCAAAATATACAAACATGGGGACAAACAAAGGGTTAAGGGTGTAGCTCAGTTGGTAGAGAGCTGGCCTAGCAGGGCCCTGGGTCCATCCCCAGCACTGCATCTGACATGCTGGCATATGCCTGTAATACCAGCACTCAAAATGTGGAGAGAGGAGGACCAGAAGTTCAAGGTCATCCTTAGCTATACAGT
Organism: Arvicanthis niloticus; assembly: GCF_011762505.2. NCBI lineage: Eukaryota > Metazoa > Chordata > Mammalia > Rodentia > Muridae > Arvicanthis > Arvicanthis niloticus. Next base: position 26,022,659 of record NC_133432.1, read on the forward strand.
GAGTTTGAGGCTAGCTCAGCTACATGAGACTCTGATTTAAAACTGGCACATACTTACAAACTATAGCACAAGGAAAAGAAATTTCCAAGCCAAAGACCACTTGGAAGTCTAGCTGGCAGGTGTTAAAGGTGAGGCCATAGCGCCACCCAGTGGCAGGGAGTGTAAATAGCCACCCTCATCCTGCCAGCATGGGCCATCATCCCCCAACGACAGGCTGCAAAGGGAATATACCAGCTTCAAAACTTAATTAAATGTCTTGTAACTGACTACATATATTTTTAGGGGGTCTTCTGGTTTTTACTACTTTATTTATTCATGTATGTTTGTACAGTGTGTAGGTGTATTAGCACACATGTGGATACCAGAGGACCACCCATAGGAGTAAATTCTCTCTCCTTCCATCATGCGAGTCCTGGAGAGGAAACTCAGGTTGTTAAATTTGGTGGCAAGTGCATTGCCTGCTGAGCCATCCTACCCCACCCCCTCCCGCACAGCAGTGAGGACCGGACCTTGGCCTTGTGCATGGGTGCATGGGAGGCAAGCACTCTATCACTGAGCTACAGCCCTGGGCAGATTGTATTTATTTGATTACTGAGATAAAAGTTTCTCTATGTAGCCCTGGCTGTCCTGGAACTTGTTCTGTAGACCAGGCTGACCTCAAACTCACAGAGATCCACTCACCTCTGCTTCCTGAGTATTGAGATAAAAGATTAAAGGTGTGCTCGCTCTTCCTTCCTTCCTTCTTTCCTTCCTTCCTTCCTTCCTACCTTCCTTTCTTTCTTAATTTATTTTGAGACAAAATAAAGGATATTTTGGATTCACGGACCCTAGCCTGACCTTGAACTTGCTGTGTATAGCTGGCAGCAGCTTCAAGCATCTGCTCCTTCTGCCTCCACATTCCAAGCGCGTCCCATCGCACCTGTTTGTGAGGTATTGGAGTGGACCGAGGCCTCTTGCATGCTAGGTGAGCACACAAACGACCAAGCTACAGTCCTAGCCCAGTGTTTTGTTTGTTTTCATTTGAAACATGGTCTCACTCTGCAGCCCAGGCAGTCCTCAAACTCAGGGCAATCCTCGTGCTTCCAACTCCCAGTGCTGGCACTACACCCATGTGCTACCACACCTGACCCCAGCTGACACTGTGATTATAACCTCTGGAGAAACACTGGGTCTCCTGGTGGAGTGGCCCTGGATTCTGAACCTAGAGATTTGATAATGACCACTCTGTCATCTAGGGCCACTGAGTTTCAGATCATTTGCTGTGTGCAGTCAGACAGCGCTCACTGCTAGGCGTGTGAGCGATTTCTCCTCCTCTTCCTCTTCCTCCTATCGTTCATGTGTGTGTATGTCACATTCGTGTGTCTGTGTGTGTGCATGCATGTTTTTGCATGTGTAGAAGCATATATGTTGCAGGAGATGGCTTAGTAAGTTGAAGACCTGAATTCCACCCTCAGAGCCTGTGTAAAAGCCAGGCAGAGTGACGCACTTTTGCAATGCTAGCACTTGGAAGGCAGGGACAGGTAGCTTCCTAGTGCCCATGGGCCAGCCAGCCTAGCCTTCTCAACAATCTCCAGGCCAGCAGAGACCATCCTAAAAAAGAAGGCATTCGAGGACTGACACCTGAGACTGACCTCTGGTCTCCACAGGCCTGTGTGTGGAGACATACATACACACAAATAACAGAGAAATCCTTCTGTCTTCCTTTGTTTTCCTCAGGTAATGTGGTCACAGCTGCACAAAAATTAAGGACTATAGTACTACCCACTATTATCTTGTTGTGAAAACCTCCCCGAGAAGGCTCAGTTGTCAGAGTGCACTCAGGAAGCAGAGAGAGGTCTTTCAGACAGCTGGAGCTACACTCTCTTCCTCAGAGACAGGGTTTCTTTGTGCTGTCCTGAAACTCACTCTGTAGACCAGGCTGGCCTCAAGCTCAGAGATCTGCCTACCTCTGCCTCCCAAGTGCTGGGGTTAAAGGTGTGCACCATCACAACCTGGCTTGAGAGACCCTTTCCCAAACAACGTCACCAAAAAGACAAAAATTACCAGTGTCCTCCTCCTTGTCCTTGTCCTTTTCTTCTTCCTCCTCCTCCTCCTCCTCTTCCTCCCCATACTGCCGCCGCCGTATGCTCAGCTCCAGGGAACTGGTGTTGCTGTCATACACGATGCAGTATCTCACACACTCCAGATCTACAGACTCTGGGATGAGGTACTGATGATCTCTCTGAGGAAACCACAAATCTGTGTTGCCAGGAGCTCAGCTGGCTCTGCTGCCCCTGCACAACACCCAGACAAGCCTGAGGCGGGGCTGGGGTTCCTGGCCTCCTCCTGCTGATGATTCATGAGCTGGAAACACCATTAACAGATGGGAGAGTCTCTTGAATCTTCAAGGGTCTGCCCTACCCACCACTAAGAAGGACAAAAGCAGGTGACTAAGCTGGAGATGGCCTAGCTGGAGAATGGCTGGTCCATCCCTGGGTTCTCAGCCCATCAGAGTTGCTGTGGCTGGCTGGATGTCAGCAGGAGACCCAAACCCAAAACCATTCATGATGCTACAGAGGCTTGGGTCCTGAAGCAAAAGTTGCAAGTGGGTGAATGTCACCAGAACTGTGAGAGCAAATGAAGGCTATGGGACAGCAGGACTTGGGTCCCTTGTTTAGGCTCTAGCTGTATTACTATCTCGCTGCTGTGACCAAGTGGCCAACAAGAGCGGCTTATGGAAGGAAGGCTCGCAGTTTAAGGGACAGTCCGTTGTGGGGGTGAGGTGTGGCTGCCAGAGTGTGAGCGTGAGGTGGTTGCTCACTGTGTGTTCACAGAGGTAGCAGAGAGAATGCTGGCACTCAGATGGCTTTCTCCAGGGGGTAGATAGAGGGTTGAGACAGGGTTTCTCTGTGCAGCCCTGGCTTTCCTGAAACTCACTCTGTAGACCAGGCTTTCCTGACACTCGCAGATAAGCACCTGCCTCTGCCTCCTGAGTGCCGGGATAAAAAGCATGTGCCCCCAGCACCCGGGTTCACCTTCCCATGTCTATTCAGTCTGGATCCAGTCCAGGGGATGGTGCTGACCACACTCAAGGTGAGAGTCCCCACCTCATTTAACCCACTCTAGAAACCCTGCCACAGATGTACCCCGAGTTTTGTCTCCAAGATGATACTAGATCCTACCATGCAGCCTCTATACATATCAGCACACTGATGTATCTTGTTGGCGTCTAGATCAATCTCTGGCACGTGACAGACCTTAAATGCATGCTTCACATAGATGGAGGAATGGCGAGCAGAAGCCATGAATGGCAGAGTCAGGAGTGGCTGGGTCACCAGAATGTAGGTCCCAAGAGTAAAAATAAAAGATGTCATGCTAGCCGGGCAGTGGTGGCACACGCCTTTAATCCCAGCACTTGGGAGGCAGAGGCAAGCGGATTTCTGAGTTCGAGGCCAGCCTGGTCTACAGAGTGAGTTCCAGAACAGCCCGGGCTATACAGAGAAACCCTGTTTCAAAAACCAAAAAAAAAGAAAGAAAGAAAAAGAAAAGATGTCGTGCTTTCAGTGTGAGATGTCTTTCACAGGCACAAATGTCCCCAGATGATGACACTATTTTGGGCAATTATAGAATGTTTAGCAGGTAAAGTGGGTCACAGGGGAAAGCTTTTCAGTCCAACCTCATTTCTGGTCCACTCTCTGCTTCCTGATTATAGACAAAATGTGATCTGTTGGCTCACATGCCTGCTGTCATGCCTTCCCCAATAAGAAGAACTATATCCCTCAAACTGTGAGCTAAAATACCTTCCTCCTGTCCACTACAGTTGCTTTTGTTGGTGCAACGAATGGAATTAGAAAGGTAACTAATAAAAGGGTTGAGCTCACCTAGGGAGGAGTTGAAGTCACCAGTGGAGGGGATGAGGTCACCTGGGGAGGGGTGAGGTCACCTGGGGAGGGGATGTAGTCTAGACACATACAGGAACCTAACAGAGGTTGCAGAGCTCAAGGATTCCTCACTAGAAGACAGCTCAGAATGTAGCCTTCGCTTGCTCTAAGTGTCCCTTATGAGCCCCCTCACTAAGGGAATCTGAGCCCAACACTGTCTGTTGCAGCCTGGCCTATCTGATACAGAAGGCCCAACAGAGGACATGCAGGGGCGCTATGACAAGTGCCCATGCATTCTGCTTTACAGAATAGTGTCAAGGCAGGAAGTTAAGGGCCACAGAAGTCCAGACTAACAAGGATCTCTGGAACACAAAGGGGAGAAATCTATTTGTCTAAAAGCTCAAGAGAATATTCAGGAAGATGACTGTTGCAGGGTGGTGGTTCACACATGTCATGCCAACTTGAGGCGGTGAGGCAGGAGGACCTTGAGATCCAGGATTGCCTAGACTACATAGCAAGACTCTGGCTAAGAATAAATAAGGGCCAGTGAGATGTCTCAGCAGGTAAAGGTGATTGCTGATAAGCTGAGAACCTGAGTTCAGTTCCCGGGACCCACATGTAAAGGTTATCTTCCCATCTCAAGTATGACATGGTCTGGCCACACCCAGATATATACTCACCCCCACCTCCACACAGAGAGAAATGAGAGAGGGGTAATAAAGCGAGCTGGAGAGATCACTCAGCTGTTAAGAGCACTTGCAACACTTGAGGAAGACAAGGTCAGTCTCCAGCATCTGTTTTGGGAAGCTCACATCTGGCTGTAGCTCTAGCTCTACAGGATTCAATGGATCCAGTGTGCTCTTCTGGACTCTGCAGGCATCTACACTCATGTGCACATATGCAAACACACATAGAGTTCTTAAAACATAATAATGCAATAAAAAATTTAAGAAACATAAGGTAGAGAGATAGAAGATAGAATAACGTAATAAAAGATTTAATTTTTTTTTTTTTTTTTGGTTTTTCAAGACAGGGTTTCTCTGTATAGCCCTTGACTGTCCTGGAACTCACTCTGTAGACCAGGCTGGCCTCAAACTCAGAAATCCGCCTGCCTCTGCCTCCCAAGTGCTAGGATTAAAGGCGTGCGCCACCATTGCCTGGCAAGATTTAAGAATCTTAATTAAGGTGGATGATAAAAGCCAACTATCATCCTTTGGCTGACACATACACACACACACACACAATCAATCAAATACTATACAAACACACATACACACAAGGTAAACAAAGGTTGGGGTATGTTCTGGGCATTGGGAAGGCCTCTCTCTGGTCACCACTACTTGCCAACCTGTACTGACCGCCTACCAGCCGGCAGAGACCAGACAAAGTAGACGAAGCACCCAGCTCACAGACAAGTCCTGCAGGACCCAGAGCAGACTACAGAGGCTGTATGGGCCTTCTTTCCCAGAGCACAGACACCAATGACAGGAGGACAAGCTGCCTACTTAACAACAGCGGGAATAGGGAGTATCCACCAGGAGGAGCTCTAGGGACTGTGGGAAGGACTCATGGGACAAGCACCATTACCACCACCCTGTCCATTCACAGCGGATGCTACCCTCTGGACCCAAGACAACTCCCCACTCCCTTTCCTTCCTGCCCTCCTCAGCCTGATACCTTCTTCACTCGAAGGGCAGTGATCACATGGCTCTCGTCATACTGTCGTTTGGATCGGACATCTGGAGAAGAAAAGGGTTGCACTCAGAACTGGATGTGTAAGATTCTTATCTTTAAATAAATAATTTCTGTATTTCTGCATGTGGGGGAGGGGTTCCATGCCACACAGTGGAGCCTAGAGGGTAACCTGTGAGAGTCAGCTCTCTTTCCACCATATGGTCTCCAGAGACTAGACTCAGGTCGTCAGGCTTGACAGCAAACACCTTTACTCACAAAGTCATCTCTTTAGTCCCTAGACTCTGTCTTTAACAACAACAACAAAAACCCCTCCTAACTCCATCACCTCTACCTCTTCTTCTTTTTTTTGTGGGGGTGGGGGGTTCAAAATAGGTTGTTTCTTTGTGTAGCCCTGGCTGTCCTAGAACATGTACTATAAACGGAGCTGGCCTTGACCTCGCAGAGATCCATCTGCCTCTTCGTCCCAAGTGCTGGGATCAAAGGTGTAACACCACCGCCACCTAGCTGACCTCTTCATCTCTTTGAGATGGAGTCTCACCATGTGACCCAGGCAGCCTGAAACTCTTGATTGTGCTGCTTGGTGCTGGGCCCTCAGGCTGGGCCACCATGCAGTGTAGAGCTTTCCTCGGTCTAACCTTGAACTGTCTTTCAGGTGCTGTAACACTCAACTGCAGCACTATTTGCTGTTGCTTGCACGTGTGCGGTGTATGTATAGAAGCAGAAAGTGTGGAGGTGTGTGTACAAGCGTGTGCACATGCCTGTGTATCTTCCTCAATACTCTCTACCTTATTTTCTGAAGCTAGGTCTCACTGAGCCCAAAGCTCCCCTTTTCAGAGTCTAGTTAGCCAGCCTGCCCAGTGTATCCCAGCTGCCTGTCCCGAGCTCTGGGATTACAGGCAGGCTGTGGAACCTCTTGACTTTTATATGGGCGCTGGGGGCCAAACTCTGGTGTTCACGACTGTACAAGTACCTTACTCCCTGAGCCTGATCTTCTCGGCCTAATCATAGGCAGCATTTGAACCAACCATTCATTTCCCTCTCCTGAAACTTGATTACCCTTCAAAAGGAAGGTCTGCAGGCCACTGTTCTCAACATACCTGTTGGTTAGTAGTGTGCTGATGTGTGTGTGTGTGTGTGTGTCTGTATATTGTTGGTATGTGTGTTTGGGTTGGTGGCTTTGTATGTATGTTGGTGTGTGTGTATGTGTGTGTGTGTGTGTGTGTGTATGGTATGTCTGTATGTTGTTGGTAGTGTGTGTGTTTGCTTTGGTGTGTTGGCCTATATGTCCTGTGTTGTATGTTGTTGGTATGTGTGTTTGGTTTGGTGTGTTGGTGTGTGTTGATGTGTGTTATGTGTCTGCATCTTGATATTTGTAGGTGTTTGGGTTGATGTGTTGGTGTGTGATAGTGTGTGTTTGGGTTGGTGTGTATCGATGTGTGTCATGTAGTCTGCATGTTGATGCATGTGTTTGGGTTGGTGTGTTGATGTGTGATGTGTGTGTTTGGGTTGGTGTGTTGTTTTCTACTTACCCAGTAAGCAGAGGTAGTTGGGCTCAGCTAATCTGGACAGCTTGGAAACCTGGTTCAAGATGTTGTAGAGTTCTGTTGGCTCACAGAAAAGCAGGTCAGCCATCCTACTGGGAAGAACCAACAACGTACACATTTAACAGACATCTTTCTAGTTAGACAAATGACCAGAAAATGAGATACTGAATTAAACACTTCAAAAAATGGATGTAAGGGCCTGGGCCATAGTTCAATTGACAGAGTGCTTGCCTAGCACTTGTAAATCACAACATATGAATATGCAAACTAACATGAATATGTAACTGTTACAACATACGAAGCCATGTAATACCAAGGAAGCTGTAAACAGTTATTTCACTTGCTCTCTCTCTCTCTAGTTGTGTGTGTATGTGTGCACCTGTGCAAGTGCATGTGTGTGTGTATGCGAGCCCTGGGAGCTGAGCCTGGGGTCCCTGCATGCTAGGCAAATGCCCTGGTCCTCAGCTACCTTGTCAGTTCTACTTTTTTATTATTAGCAAACAATTAATGAGCACCTCTTAGCTCCACCTTAGAAATAACCACGGAAGGCAAGGCAACCTTATCAAGGTTTCAGCCCAGCAGGGAACGCAGCTAGAACCACACACTAACGTGACATAACATAACTAGGAAGTGCACTATAAAAGACGCTGGCTGGGGTGGGCAAGACTGGTTAGAGTGGGAAAGCATGCTGTGCACGCCTGATGACTTGAGTTTGACCCCATGGTAGGAGAGAATGGACTCCTAAAAGTTGTCCTGTGATAGCCATGTGCATGCCATTACATGCACATGCACGCGCACACACACACACACACACACACACACACACAGAGTTAAATCTTTTAGATTTATTTATTTTCTGGGTGTTTTGCCTGTTTGTATTTGTACTATGTGCATGTCTGTGCTCATGAAGTCCTGAGGAGGCTGTCAGCTGTGCTGGAACTAGAATTATGGACAGTTGTGAGCCATAGTGTCACAGGAACCTCTGCAAGAGTAATAAACGCTTGTATTAATAATTAATAATTAATTGTTTGTTATTAATTAAATAATTAATTAATAACTATTTATTAGGGGTTGTCTTCCAATCCCTAATAATTAATGTTTAAAATTAGGTACTGGAGAGATACCTTTGTGGTCAAGATTGTGTAATGCTTTTGCAGAAAGTCCCAATTCCCACGTTGTATATTCCGTAACTGCCTGTGAATCTAGTTTCAGGGGATCCAGCACCCTCTTATGGCCTCCACTGGCACTTACATGTGTATGTACCCACACACAGGCACACATGAATACACAGTTTAAAATAAGTCGTTAAGATGTTTTAATATTATGGTTTGAGTATGAGATGTCTGCCACAGGCTCACAGTTGAATCTTCCTCCCCGGCTGAGGGACTGGTCAGAGGCCATTTACAGCAGTGGCTGCTCAACTGAGATTCCGGGAGGCTGGATGGATGGATGGAGGAAGGGGAAGGAGACAAAGAACACTATTCTCATGGGAGCAAGAGTGAGCTGGGGCATAGGAGGTCAGGAATGATGCAGCTGCAGCTGGAGAAGAACACGAGGCTACTGCACTGTGGGCTGTGCTCAGGATCTGACATCAAGGCTGATGTGTACGGAGCTGGCTCTGGCTCCTGGGGGGGGGGGGTGTCCTTTTGGGACACTTAGTTCCCAGCATACCGTTTCCAGAAGGGGTGGACACACACAGCAGCTTCCTGTAGGGAAGCTACCTTCTAGAAGAGTTCATCAAGAAGACCAGCAGAGAAATGTGGAAGAGAAACTGAGTCCAGAGGAGTAACCTTACTCAAAACAGGCTCCACTTGAGGCGCTGATACAAAGCTCTGAAACAAGCCACTATTTGGTGCAGGAGAGATGGCTCAGCAATTGAGAGAATTTGTTACTCTTACAGATGGCTCATCTTCAGTTCCCAGCACCCACACAGAGGCTCACAACCATCTATGACTCCAGTTCCAAGGAATCCAATGGCTCCCAACCTTCATTGGCACCAGGCACACATAAGATTACATACATACATACATGCAGGCAAAACACTCACACAAATCAAATAAATCTAAAAAGCTATATTCATCAAAGACTTCAATTCCCAGATCCCAAACCCAGCATCACCACTGCAACAGGTCCTTTCTGAGCACACAGCCACACCGCGCCTGCCTCATCTCTCTTCATCCTCTATCCCACCCATATATGTGTATATTCCTCACACATGTGGAGAACAGAAGACAACCTGCCATCCTGTTTAGACTCTCTCCACCTGTGAAACAGGCTCTCTCACTAGCCTGGAGAGTCATGAAGTAGGCCAGGCTAGATAGTCAATGAACCTCCAGCTGCCCGCCTCCGTAGTCCATCTTGCTATCCGTGGGTTTCCAAGCTGGTGCACTGTGCCTGGCCTTTTACTTGGGTTCTAAGATCCCCAAACTCTTGTCCTCACACTTGCAATACAAGCACTTCTACTGAGTGTAATATATATTCACAGGCTCCGTTTTCTCACCTCTACCGGCTTTGCTTGCTTGCTTGTTTGTTTATTTATTTACTTACTTCTTTTTGTTATTCAAGGCAGGGTTTCCCTGTGTAGCGCTCACTATCCTGGAACTCACTTTATAGACCAGGCTGGCCTTGAACTCCCATGGATCCACTTGCCTCTGCTTCTGCCTCTGCCTCCCAAATGCTGGCATTAAAGGGCGTGCCACCACCGCTTAGCTAAACGTCAGGCTTTCTTAGTCTGGTTTTGGGCTCTGCCGCTTGCTCTTGGCTACATTATCCTAGGGGCATAATTACTTTCTCTATGCCTCAGTCTCTTCCTCCATAAGGGGGCAGTAGCCCCGTCTCAAGGTGGGCTGGGGTGGTGGACACTTGTGATCTCTGTGCATGGGAGGTGGGGTCAGGAGAACCAGAAGTTCAAGGTAATTCCTAGCTATGAAGCAAGTTCAAGACCAACCTGGCTGCATGAGACCTTGTCTCAGAAAAAAATTATATCGAGTTCAGATCCGTGTTCACCGCTGTAAAACTCGGTATCTCAGAGACCCCCTTGAATGTAAGTAGAATCACATACTCCCTCACTCCCACACGCTACTGAGCCTTGACTCAGACTCCAGACTTCCGAGCCTGATGGATATCTCAAATACAACATGGCTGAACGTTTTTGTTTTGAGTCAGGGTTTTGCTACAAATTTGGTTACACACTGGGTCAGAGTTTGATTTGTAAAGGCAATTTCTAAACAAACTTCTCAGTTCTCACATTCCCAGACTTCTCTGACCTTCGCACAGGCACCATGACATGCTGATGCCCACACGCATATGCACACAAGATAAATAAAAATGTAATTAAGAATTTTTTTGTAAAAACTCAAGTTGATGGGCTGGAGAGATGGCTCAGCAGTTAAGAGCACTGACTGTTCATCCAGAGGACCCAGGTTCAAATCCCAGCACCCACATGGCAGCTCACAAGTGTCTCTAACTCCAAGGTCTGACATTTCCCCACAGACAAACATGCAGGTGAAATGCATGTAAAATGAAAAAAATAAAAAGACCCAAGTTGACGTTACAGATGCACTGTCTTTTGTTTCATTTTGTGTTTGTTTGTTTGTTTGTTTGTTTTAAAAGCAGGGCACTGCCTCGGCTTCCTGAGCACTGGGATGACCTGAGTTATGCTTAGTCGCTTAGTAGCGAAGCACTGAGTGCAGCGCCACAGCTTGACACAAAACCACAACAATAACCTTGGTGTTTGGAGGGAGGCAGACTGAATAGGAATGTAGACATGTGTTTCAGCAATCAAATCATTTCAGACGGGCTGGGTGGAGGAGCCAGTAGACAGAAAGTTGCTTCTTCCTAGACACAAAGTATAGCAGGGCTAGAAACAGGAGGGAGCCTGGGGAGATGCCGGAGTAGAAATTGGATGACTGCCGTTTCTCACATCCACAGTGTTTCATTGTGCAGGCAGAGAATGATCCCAAACTCCTGAAGCCATCTCTGACCTCGTCTGTGCTGGGACTACAAGCATGCATGCACTTCCATGCCCTGTTTATGTGACTGTGCTGGCTAGTTTCATGTCTGTCAGCTTGAAACAATCAAGTGTCATTTGGGAAGAGGGAGCCTCAATCGAGAAGATGTTCCCACCCGACTGGCCTGTGGTGAGCCCGGAGAGCATGTTCTTGATTGGCTGACTGATATGGGAGGTCCAAGCTCACTGTGAGCAGTACCACCCCTGGGCTGGTGGTCCTGGGTGCTATAAGAAAGCAGGCTGAGCAAGTCGTGAGGAACGAGCCATAAGCACTGTTCCTCCACTGCCACTACATCAACTTCTTCCCAGAATTCCCCCTGCTTGGAAGATGGACTACACACTGTAAGATGGGATAAACTCTTCCCTCCCCAAGATGTTTTTGGTCATAGTTTTTTATCACAGCAATGGAAACTCTAGGGCAGTGGTGCTGGGAATGAAATCCAGAGCTCTTCTGTGTACCGGGCAAGCACTCTACCAACTGAGCAATTCCTAGTCCCAACTCTCCTCTCTGTAGGGATGGCTCTAGTGTCTTGTCTGTCTCACTGACATTTCTTCTTGCACCATGTCCCCATCACACCACCTGCCCCCTCTCAGAACAACTCAACAGTAAACTCAATTCAGCCTCAAATGTAGCTCTTTTCCCAGTCCGTCTTCCTTCCACATAACCCAACTTCCCTTTTGACTTATATACACTCTTCCCGGCCTGATTCTCCACATTCATTTGTTTGTTGACACAGGCTCTCGCTATGCATCTCTGGTTGACCAGGAACTCAAAAAGATCTACCTGCCTCTGGCTCTCTAGTGCTGGGATCAAAGGTATGTACCACCATGTCTGACTCATTAAGTAACAATTTAGTTTTGTTTTTATTTATGTGTATGTGTGTGTATGGTTCTGTGCAATGTGAATGCAGGGGCTGATGGAGGGGAGGAAAGGGTGTTGGGTCCCCCAGAGCTATTAGGCAGCTGTGAGTTGCCTCAAGTAGGTGTTGAGAACTGCTCAGGTCCTCTGCAAGAGCAGTGCAAACTCTTAACCACTAAGCCATCTTTCTAGCAACCCACATCCCTTTTTATTATTAGTTTTGAGACAGGGTCTCATGTAGCCTGGGCTGACCTCAAACTCTATAATAGAGTCAAGGATGATCTTAAATTCCTGACCCTCCTACCCTTCTTCCTGTACCTTTTAAGTACAGGGAACGGAGGCTGGCACCACCATGCAGATGCCACTTTATGAGGTGTAAGAAGCCAACCCTGGACTTCATGCATGCTTGGCAAGTATTCTACCAACTAATGTCCATCTCCAGGCCCCTCCACTTCCCTGTCATTCGTACCTCAGACCTGATTAACCACCAACTCTTTTTTACCCTCTCTGCCCTTGTGACCAGCCTGTACTGGTCCCACCTCTGTCCTTCTCTGGCTCCCCCTTCCTTCCTTCACATTCCAGCCATCTCATTGTATAGTCTCCCCCCCCCCCAAATCTCCCAGCCACTCCATCCCCCATATCCTCAGACCCTGGGATCCTCTGTGCTTAAATCAAGTTCTGTTTCCTCCTAGCATGCTTGTGATGATCTCAAAAGCTTTGCTAGACACCCCTCCCAAAGAATAAGACCCAACTCAGCTAGTTTTCAGGGGTCCAGAACACCTGATATTTCCAACCTCCTCTAAAGTCAGTTAACTCTACCAGAATTCACTGGGGCCCACTCTCAGAATGGTCTCAAGTTGGAGGAACAGAACAAGATGAGCTCAGTGGGTACAGTATTTGCCTCTCATTCACAAGGGCCTGGATTGCATCACCAACACTGCATAAACTGGGTATATTGATGCAAGCCTGGGATCTCAACACTCTGGAGTTAGAGGCAGGAAGATCAGAAGTTCAAGGCCATCCCTGGCTACACAGAAAGTCTGAGAAAAGCGCAGGGTACATTAAACCCTGCCTTAAAAATATTAATAATAGCGTAGTGGTGGTGACAGTGCAGCATTTAATCCCAGCACTTGGGAGGTAGAGGCAGGCGGATCTCTGAGTTCATAAGTCCAATAACAGAGTTCCAGGAAAGCCGGGGCTACAGAGAAACTCTGTCTTGGAAAACCAAAATTAATTAGTTAATTGATTATTTATTAATAAATACAGACCTCCTGACCCCTAGATGATGTCAGAAAGTTAAACAATTATATTCCGGAGATAAGATCCAGGGCAGTGCTTATCAAAATATCCCCACCCCAACAGAAACAAAGTGTCTCCCTGGATTCAAGTCCACATTTTCCTGCCTCCTCCTTTCCCTTGCCTATGCATTTCCCACTATTGAAGAATCAACAGCGTGTTGGGTTTTTTCCTTCCACTGCGTGGGGCCTGGAGATTGAACTCAGGTTATCAGGCTTGGCAGCAAGCTTCTTTGCTCACTGAACCATATTACCAGCTCACCAATTCTAGGCAAGCTTCCAGACAAGAGACACTTTCCTCCTCCGCGGGGGGGGGGGGGGGTCCTGCTGAGACCCACCCATTCTCCTGGGAGGTCTCAGTTTAGGGCTCATCTTCTGGAAGGTTCTTTAATCTTCCATTTGCCATTCCAAACCCATTTTCCCAGGTTCACATATCACTTCTCCAAATGTTGCTCAGAGGCCCACTAGATTCCGCTCCCCAAAGGCAGGAAAGAACCAGGGGAAGCATGGAAGCATGTTCAATTCCAGACTGGGCTGGTAGTATACTTTATCAGTCCAGCAAAAAGCTAGAGGCCAGGGAAGAGAGTCAGCCAGCCACTGTGAACTCTCGTGTGTTGCTGTGTTCTTTAGTTCTCATGTTGTCTGTTACCACCAGCCGTGCCTTCTCTGTCACTGTCCCCAGCCAGACTGAGTCACTGAACTTGCTGCCTACCATCCTGCTTCAGCCTCCAAGTACCTGGGATTATAGGCCTGCTCCCTACCATCCTGCTTCAGCCTCCAAGTACCTGGGATTATAGGCCTGCTCAAGCAGAGCTAGGACACTGAACTTACATTTTATTCCTGGAGAATTTCACATTCATGTCGAGCGTTTTAATCAAACCCAACCTGTGCCCCTGCTTCCAGATCCTTCTCTAATCCCAGATCCTCAACTTTGTTTGTGTGATTGTTATTTTGGGTTTTTTTTTTTTTTTTTTTTTGAACAGAGTTTCACGTTGGCCTCAAACTCACATCAATCCTCCTGTTGCAGCCTTCTGAATATTTTTTATGTGTGTAGCATGCGTTTGAATGTATGTAGATGCATATGTGTGCACATGTGTATGTGTCCTTAGTTTTACATTTTTATCATTTTAAATTACGTTTATTTCTTTGTGTCTCCGTGGGTATGTGCACTCGGGTGCCTGCAGAGGCCAGAGGCAATGGCTATCCGTGAAGCTAGAGTTACAGGGGGTTATGAGCCACCTGCCAGAGGCCTAGGATCTAAATTCTGCAAGAGCAGCAAGTGCTCTTAACCACCGAGTCATCCCTCCAGCCCTGATCCTTAACTTTAGAATAGTTTTTAAAAATCCGTGTGTTGTGCGGATTTTAGTAAGAAAAGAAGGAAAAGGAGGGGGGAAAGCAGGAAAAGCAAGAGGTGGAGTTAGTTATAGAATTGTGCTCCCTGCACTGCTGGAGAGTTTGAAGGGTAGAGACAAACCCAGAGCCTGAGTCACAGTCTCCAAACGTTTCTTCCACCGTACCACAGGACCTTGGTCCTGCACATCATCGCCTGTTGCCAAGTCAACGCGAGTACTCGATAAGACGAGCAGGGGTGTGTGCAAAGCCGGAAACTCAACAAGGCTCCGTGTAACTTGTAGGAGGGGCGGCTTTGATGGAAACAGAGGTGGGGAGTTGCTGCCCACCCCGCCCCGGGACCCCAGACAGCCTCTCCCCGGGGACAGGAAAGCTGGGCCTGGCTGAGGTCAGGAGCTCCGGGGCCGCCTGACCTGCTGCGGGACTTCGGTCGGGCTCCCCGGCAGGACGTCTGTCTGGAGCCCCACCACGGATAACGAACAGTTCCCGTAAGGTATTTCTGACCTAGCGCCTGTCCTCTAGGCGAGCGCTCCACAAGTCCTCCCAGCACCAGGTTGCTAGGGGCGATGCCAAGATCCCGCCTACTCCCTGTGACTGTCCAATCCGCAGATCTCGGAAGTGGGCAAAGCGTAACGGCGGAGGGGGGGGGTGTGAGGGGGAGGGAACGACCTGACAAAGCGAAACCGAGCCTCTCTCGCGAGATCTCTGAAGTGGGCGGAGCTCAGAGATGATTTCGTACGAACTACAGGGGGCGTGACGACAGGCTTCTCTCGCGAGACCTCGAAAGTGGGCCGGGTCTTGGCCGTGCCAGCCCAAGAACGGCACAGCCGAGCCTATCTCGCGAGATTTGGTGTCGCGGAGCCAAACTTCTGGGGCTTCTCTCGCGAGATCAGGTAGCTCTAGACCGGGCGGACACTGCGCGGAGTGGAGGTCGTTGGAGTCACTTGTCTCCTCTGAGCTCTTGCGCTAGGTCCGTGCCCCGCCCGCCCCAGCCATGCTGTCCGCTCTTGCCCGTCCTGCCGGTGCCGCTCTCCGCCGCAG
Organism: Arvicanthis niloticus; assembly: GCF_011762505.2. Lineage (NCBI taxonomy): Eukaryota > Metazoa > Chordata > Mammalia > Rodentia > Muridae > Arvicanthis > Arvicanthis niloticus. The sequence continues at coordinate 26,038,312 of NC_133432.1, forward strand.
CTTCAGCACTTCGGCCCAGGTACGAGGGGCTGCCTGCCTAGAAAGGAACTCCGGGGGCGGCACATGCACCCCGGGAGCTCGTTTTTTTTTTTTTTTTTTTTTTTTTTTTAAACCCGCCAAGGCTCACTCTGGACGTCTGGGCCGCCGGCTCATGTCCCCACCAACATCCTGTATAGAAAAGCTGGAAAAAGGAGAAAGTCAGTCCAGGTTAACCCCCAGAGAGTCTGCGCTCCATGTTGGTGCAGGAGCCAAGGCTCTCGGTCCGGAAGCAAGTTGCTTTATATGCAACTTTGCATTGCTTCGGCACAACTGATTTTCTCCTCGTAGCCTCCATGTGACTGATGCATGAGGAGGAGAAATAACGCGGAACATTAATTTTGCAGTACCGGCAGCCGGAGGCTCTGAGGGTAGAGGACTGAGCCAAGGTGACAGTAGTTTGACAGACTTGATTGAAACTAGCCCTTCTAACCACTGTCAGTGGCCTTCCCGCTAAAGGATTGCTTGCTTTTTGCTCATCTATGTAGACCAGGCTGGCCTCGAACTCACACAGTTCTCTGCCTCAGTACTGTGATTAAAGACGGGCACCAAGAGTCGTTTTTCAAAAGTGATTTTTTTTTTATGTGTATGTGGTGTATGTGCACATGATTGTACAGAGGCCAGAGAAGGACATCGGTGTCTTGGCCATCACTCTGGACCAGAGAGCGGTTCTCAACCTTGGGATCGAATGACCCTTTCACAGGGGTCCCATATCAGATGATTACATTACGATTCGTAACAGTAGCAGAATTACAGTTACGAAGTAGCAATGGAAATAATTTTATGGGGGCGCGGGGGGGGGATCACCTCAACATGAGGAACTGTATTAAAGGGTTGCAGCATTAGGAAGGCTGAGAACCACTATTGAAGACCCTGTTTCTTTGAGAGAAGGCCTTTGACTGAACCTGCCAGCCTGGGGAAGTGGGCTTTGATGTCCCACGGAGCCATCTCCTTCACTGGAGCCTTGTCTCTTTTTTGAATTATTCTTGGAGGATCATCCCTGCTTTGGGTAGACTTGGCCTAGGACAGTTAGAGCTAAGCTATTTATAGTCATCTTCTACAGGGCCAGTGCTTCTTTAACTAGTGCATGTCAGAGTCAGTAAAGGAGTCCCAGGATCATGTCAAGAGGGTAGGGTCTGTAGTTTTACAAACTCTAGCAAAATCGATGCAACCAAGGCTTGAGAAATAATTACCATTGCTCCAAAGGGGAACTGATAATTCGAGGGAACTCTCCATTTCTTATCATTCAGGTCATGTCTTCCTGTTCCTCATTCAATCAGTTCATTGAAAAGCACCAGGGACTGGAGAAGTGCTTGGCTGGTAAAAGTGCTTGCTGAGTTTTGCAGAGAACAGAGTTTGGTTCCCAGGACCCAAGGCAGGTGGCTCCTGTTACCTGGGACTCCAGCTCCAGAGGATCTGAAGCCTTCTTCTGGCCTCCATCGGTACCTGTGCACGCACACACACACACACACACACACACACACACACACCAAAAAAATGGGACAAAAAGCCAAGCTAAACATATTACACACTGGGTATGATGATGTATGCTTGTAGTCCCAGCCGCTCAAGTTCCCAGCAGAAAGATTAAAAGTTTGAGACCTGCCTGGGTGATTTAGGAGGACTCTGAAGAGAAGCAGCGCTGGGGATATAGTCCAGTGGTAAACACTTGCTAGGCATGTACAAGGCCCTGGGTGCTCAGAGACACAAAGATGAATGAAGGTGACCTAGGGCCGGCCACAGATGAGCTAACTGTGGTAGGTGGATATGAAGATGAGTGTGGGGCCAGTAGAGTAGGGTTAGCTCAGCAGAGATGGTGAGTCATGTGGCCAAGTGCTGGTGTGTGTGTGTGTGTGGCTGAGGATGGAACTTGGGGCCATATGCATGCTAAGTGAATGTTGTGTCGGTGAGTTGCATACCCATGTTGAGCCTAGTTGGGTTTGTTTGCTTGTTTTTGTTTTTAAGAAAGACTCGCTACGCAACCTTGCCTGGCCTAGACCTGGGCCTCTCTGTGTAGACCTAGCTGGCCTCAGACTAAAGAGCCACCTGTCTCTGTCTTCTATACTTTCCATGTGCTGAGATTAAAGGTGTGCACCATATGCCAACTCCCATTTAAATTTTGATAGTGGGCAAAGCACAGAATGCTGTATTTTGATTTTAAAAATTATAATTGTGTGTGTGTGTGCATGTAGCATATCTCACAGGTGTAGGACAGGACATCTTGAAAGAGTTGGTTTTCACCTTCTACCATGTAAATCCTGTGAGTTAACGCAGGTCATCAAGCTTGACAATCACTCAGCCATCTCTTTAGCCCCAGAATCTATACTGTAGACATGTTGTTGTCTCTCTGTTGTCACAAAGTATCTCAATTAGTGGTGAGCCCAGGGGAAAGGGGGTTGACAAGGAAGGAAGTCAAGATCGTATTTTTAGTTGGGGGAAGGGCTGTGTGGGTCTGTGCATGTCACAGCATAGTAGAGTGCAGAGGACACGTTGCTGGAGTCTGTTTTCTCTTTTCACTATGTGGGAAAGATTAGGGATTGAACTCCTGTCCTCTGGCTTTTGAAGCTAGTGCTTTCACTTGCCTAGCCATCCCATAGGCACAGGCCCAGCATCAGGAATGTGACGTTTCAGTGAAGAGGAGAAGAAAGCATAGATTATGTGTAGAAAGAATTGCAGGCAGGTGGACGGTGACTGAGAGTCCAGCATGTGGGGTAGAGAGGTGTGGAATAATCGAGATTATCAAGGGAGGAATGGCGGGAACCCAGCAAGCCTTGTAAAACGTGGATGTTATCTCAAAAGTGAGGTACCATTTTGAATAGAGCAGGCACTTGGTAGGTAAGGGAGACAGGTAAGGTGTCATTGTGATGTGGGTGACACTAGGTGTGGTGAAAATCAGTGGTGCTGGCAGAATTTGCTGATCAGCTAAGGGAGAGTGGAGTCGAGAATGATACCAGGGTTTGGAGCTATGTGACTGGTATTTACTGAGATGAGCTTGCTAGAGGTAGCACTCAGTGGTAGCGCATGTGTCTGGAGTCACCCAGTGAGGGGCTGGGGGCGTGGCTCAGTGGTAGAGCACCTACCTAGAATCCCCCAGTGAGGGGCTGGGCCGTGGCTCAGTGGTACAGTGTAAAGACTTTGGAGAAAGAGCAAGCATGGGGTATTTAAAAAAATTCAGTGGCTCAGCTTTCAGTAGATTTGGAAAAACTAAAAGAAAATGCCAGCTGGGTGTCCACATAGCTCTTGAGAAAACAGTGGAGTAAATCCAAAGGCACCTGGCACTAAGCGTGTTTGGGCTCTGCTGTCTCAATGGTAAAATGTAGTTGAGGGCTTCTGTGTGTCCCTCCCCTGCCCCCATGTGTTTCTTTCTGATCGGTATGTGTATTCATATAGTAGAAACACAAACCTAGATGTTTTGAAACACAGACTTACATTCTGAAAGCTGAAGTTGTGAATGAAGTGTGTTATGGTTCTATCCATCCTTGATATAGTTGCTAGGCAGTGGGCTGTTGATAGTGACTCTGGGCTCTCAGCAAAGGGCAGTGGGGTTGGAAGGAACCACCGAGATAGTGCCTTGGAGAGATCCCACTGGGTTGACAATGACTCAGGGTAAAGGCATGTGCCCGCAAGCTTTTCCACCTGAGTTACCCACCCTTCCACTCGCATAGCCTCTTAGTGAAGAATAGAGCCAGCTCCTGTACGTTGTCCACTGACTACTTAGTCAAATGTAATAAAAAACCATTTTTTTTTCTAAGATCTCATTACTCAGGGACCAGGTTTTGGTATGTGTTAGCACAGTTGCTGGTACCTGTACAAACAAAACTGTACCTCAGTACACTGCATAGGACCGAGTGAGAAAAGCCTCTCCCTCCCCTGCCCCAGCAATACTGTATGGAACAGGTCCACTTAAGGGCCCTAGATGGGCACTAACTGTTTTTGTTTCTTGGTAGCATTTAAGGTTTTTAGTTGTTAAGATTTACTTGTTAGATACAAGCAACAGATTTTAAGCTGGATGTCTTGAAGCAGTCCTGTGAGCCCACGCCAGTTCCTCTGAGTTCTAGGTCAGCCTGGGCTACATAGCAGGACCTGTCTCAAAAGAACAGAATAAACAGAAGCCATGCAAATGGTTTTCTTCCACTCTCTGTTTGGGATCACCCTGTACTTTTCATGATGGACCCACCGCTGCCCTGTCAGCTGTAAAGCACCAGGAGCTTTCAGAGATTTCTGATGAAGTGAAATGATGGAGCTGTGCCTAGAGAGGGCAACTAGGGGATGCCTGAGTGGAGTGTGGGAGGCAGGAGCAGCTTGGGGCAGGCAGGGCCGAGAGGCCATCTTGTTAACGTTTGTTTAGAGATGACCTCCCTGTACAGTCCAGGCTGTTCTCTAACTCAGGACTCCCCTGCCGGGATTATAGGTGTGTATCCACTCCCCCACCCCCACCACTTTCTTTTCTTCTACCCTGGGGATGGAACCCAGGCCCTCTCCTACGTGCTGGGCAAGCACTCAGTCACTGAGTCACTCCCCAACCTTGGGCTTTGGTTTCTGATAACTGAAGCCCATTATTACTTATTACAGCATTAATTACTTCCTGCTGTGTATCCATGTGGCCTCCACCCACAGGTCCAGCCAGCCTTGGACTGAAACTGTTCAAAAAAGGAAAAAAATAGGAACTGGAGAGATGGCTCAAAGGCTAAGAGCAGGTACAGTGGACCTGAGCTCAGTTCCCAGCGCCCACACGGGGTGTCTCACAACTGTCTAACTCTAGTACAGAGGACCTGATACCCTCTTGTGGTATGGACATGCTTGTACATGGCATGCATTCATGCAGATACGTACATAACATACAGGGAGAAGTAGGGATGTAAACGTTTTTCAAAAATACATTACTTGCATACTGAACATGTACAAACTTTTCTTGTCATTTTTCCCTAAACAATACTATCTTCACAGCCCTCTGCATATTTACAGTGTACTAAGTGTTATGAGTAATCTTTTTAATTTTATATTTTATCACATGTGGGTATGCATGAAGGTCAGGAAACAGGTTTCTGGAGTTGGTCTCTTGCTCCACGTGTGGGTCGTAAGGCTCAAAATCAGGTCCTCGCCTTTCCAGCAAACACCTCTCCTTGCTGGGTCATCTTGCCAGCCCACAAGTAATGGTGAGATGGTTTACAGTACAGGTGCAGAGGGGCTGATGATGTAGTTCAGTAACAGAGCACTTGGTTCAATTCCCAGTACCTCAAAAGTGCCCATGGGGAGGGAGCAGGAGAGGGGTTGGGCGAGCAGACAGGAGGATGTGTGTCAGTCAGTGATATACAGTGCTACTGCTTATTGTGGGAGACTTTCCCAGTGAGGTAAGGATCCTGGAACAAGTCCCCATGGTGACAGTCTTTCTCTTCCGGCTTTCCTACCTAGCTCTTAGTGCAGTAAGGGGCTGCTGCTCTCCAGTAATGTATAGTTCTTAAACTACAGATTAAAAACTACAGACCAAAGGTAAGGCTGCTGCTATGGGTCCAGCTGGCTGCCTGGGTGGAGCTGCCTCTTTATCTTGTAGAAAAGACATTTGGAGTATGACCCCTGGATCCTGCCATCTCTAGGCTTGTGTCCCCGCCACTTGAAGTTGGACTTTGGGGTGGAGGTCCAGAGTTCTTCCACAGTGTAGCTGATTGATATGGCTGCTGGGTCTTGCTTTGGCATTGCGTCATCTAAAGCCCCGTGCTGTGGTTTTGGAGTGCCCTGCTGGCTCTGTCTAAAGGGTGCGTCTCTCTGCTTTTTTTTTTTTTTTTTTTTTAGAACAATGCTAAAGTAGCTGTGCTGGGAGCCTCTGGGGGCATTGGGCAACCCCTTTCCCTCCTCCTGAAGAACAGCCCCCTAGTGAGCCGCCTGACCCTCTACGATATCGCTCACACGCCTGGTGTGGCAGCAGATCTGAGTCACATCGAGACCAGAGCAAATGTAAAAGGTACTGGGTGCGGCTGCCATGGAGACCACCGTGGTCCCTGCAGTAGCCAGGGGCTGGGTTGTAGACAGGCTCATAGAATGTTAGAGTGAGGTTTCACAAATGCCCAAATGCCTGCATTGTTTTGGACTTGGGTCTACAAATACTTAAGCTGTGGTGTCTTGGAAAGCAACTGGTGGGTGAGTACCTGCTGTGTAAGTCTGGTGGCCGGGGTTCCTTCCCCAGAACCCACATGAAGGTGGAAGGTGAGAACCCACACGTGTGCTGTGATTGCACACACACACCTCATAATTGTTTTAGACGTATGAAGCAGGCCACCTGTCACCCCAGCACTTGGTAGGGTTAAGGCAGAAGGGTCACAGGTTCAAGGTAACCCTGGGCTGTATGTTTAAGACCTTGTGAAAAAGTCTCGGGGTGGGGGTATAGTTTGCTATGCACAAAGCCCTGAGTTTAATTTCCACCACTCAAGAGGTAGAGACAGGAGGATCCATGCTAGTTTCTGTAGAACTAGTCTGCTCCAGAGGGGCTCTTCTTCCCCTTAGACAGGGGCTGGCACTTGACAGATGGGACCCACCAATTGTGTACTTTCCCCTCAGATGTGGCTTTCCTGGGCTCAGAAAGGTGACACTGTTCTAATTGGGTGTTCTTCCCAGGCTACCTCGGACCGGAGCAGCTGCCAGATTGCCTGAAAGGTTGTGATGTGGTGGTCATCCCAGCCGGAGTGCCCAGGAAGCCAGGTGTGTGTGTGTGTGTGTGTGTGTGTGTGTGTGTGTGTGTGTGTGTAAGCCGCCTGGGGTGGGGATGGGGTAGACAGAGGGCTCAGCTGTTAAGGGCACTTACTGCAGTGCAGGAGGACCTGATTGCAGATCCCAGCATCCACAGTGGATAGCTCACAGATGCCTGCAATTCCAGCTCCAAGGGATCCAACACCCACTCCAGCTCTGCAGGCTACCACATACACACATACAAATTCAGTTTTTTATTAATAAATACTTAAAGCCTCACCTGAAGTGTCCTTACACAGTTGAGAAGGGCGTTCTGCTGATACCTGTGGATTTACTCCCCTTTCAAAGATCTCCAAAGGCTTCCTCTTTGTCTAGGGTAAAAGTCACATGACCACTTGGCAAATTAACCCTACAGGTGTCTGCTGGCTCCGGTGCTGTGGACAGAACTTGAAGTTGACAGCAAATGTCACTCTACTTAGCCCTCTATCTGTTCCACCCAGCGCCACCTTAAGACTCCTGCTCCCCTTGATAGACCTTCCAGGTGGCTTAGTGGGGAGAGCTGGTTAGCACCCAGCCTGACCCCTCACATCCGGTCACTGGTGCCCACACTGACAGGGACTTTCCTGCTCTCCTTCTCATGGCTCTCTGTGCTCTAGCCCCTGTGCATAGCAGTGCCAAGCTGTGGCTCTAAGGATTTCGGGTTTTTTGGATTTTAACAAATATTTCACTAATTGTACAAAATGCTTTGTCTTGTAAGCCTGAGGAGAGCCCGTAGTTCATTCTCTCACATTAAGGTTGAGACCCCTTTTTAGTGAGTTTCCCTAACCTCTAATTTCTAGAAAAAAATTAAAACTTTTCTTATCTTCTCTCAGGGTCTTGTGCCCATTTTGGGCACCAGTTGAGGGGTTCCTACAGGTGTCAGACAGGGAAGTGAAACACTTGAAGAGATAAGAATGAAAACCCAGTGCAGATTGACTTCATCAACCTGGATCAGACTTCAGGGAGTCTAAGCCAGGTGGTTCATTCAACAAGTTTAAAACACAGAACAAGCTGAGCATTCTGGCACACCTTTAATCCCAGCACTTGGGAGGCAGAGGCAGGCAGATCTCTGAGTTTGAGGCCAGCCTGGTCTACATAGTAAGTACTAGAACAACCCAGGACTGTTACACAGAGAGAACTTGTCTTAAATAAATAAATAATAAAATAAAAACTTAAAAACACAGTACAGTTTGGGAAAACGTTGGCAGCTCGCAGTCCAAGTCCAAGTCACAATAAAGTTTGACATCATAGAGACCCTGTTACAGATCACCTTCCATCATGAGACCCTGTTACAGATTACCTTCCATCATGAGCGTGGGTTCTGTAACTGAAAGGCCTAGAGTCTGGTGTGGTTTCTGACTGAGCATAGAGGTCTGCAGGCCATAAAGTACTGTCCCATCTCCCTTCAGGGTGAGTGAAGGTCTAGGGAGGGAAGAGCCTGGGATAGTCACTCTTGGTAATTGGGTGAGGTCTGCCTCCAGATAGCAGAAAGGTCAGCAGGCCGTTAACAAAATCCACTCTCGGCCCCGTAGATGGAGTACAGGTATTTGGTTTCTATCTCCTCCCTTGAGGAGACACTCCTGCATGATTCCTGGTTCTCTTAGTGCTTGTTTGTGAGTACAAAGACCTCTGTGCCCCCCAGAGTGGAAGGTGAGGGCCAGCTCCTGCAAGTTGTCCTTTGACACTTGCACTCACCATGACGTGTGCACACAGAAGAAAAAATAAACATACAATAATTTTTTTTTGAAATTTCATAATGTTTTATGTGGTTCTCTCACCCTGGATCATCCTAGGAATGACACGGGATGACCTATTCAACACCAATGCTACCATTGTGGCCACCTTGACGGCTGCCTGTGCCCAGCACTGTCCTGAAGCCATGATTTGCATCATTGCCAACCCAGTGAGTACAGGGGGCAGGGCTGGGTGAGTATGCGTGAGTTGGCTAAAGGGCTGCCAAGGAACAAGTGTCCTTCAGGAGATGTGTCTTTGTTCCTATGGTATGGCCGCCTTGCCTTGCAGGTGACGTACTGTTACCAGCATGGCCTGTTGCTGAGCTCAACTCTGAGCTGACATCTGTCTCATGACTTTTTTAGGTTAACTCCACCATCCCCATCACAGCAGAGGTTTTCAAGAAGCATGGCGTGTACAACCCCAACAAGATCTTTGGTGTGACAACCCTTGACATTGTCAGAGCGAACACGTTTGTGGCAGAACTGAAGGTGAGGGAGACCCTGTGGGTGACTCTCAGTTATCTGTTGTCTGAACCGCTCAGCCATCCCTGCTTATGGGAAGACAAGGAATATGGCAGGGAACTTGGACCTGAGAGTTCTGTCTTAGTAGCCAGCTTCAGTGGTTTTTTTTTGTTTTGTTTTGTTTTTTGTTGTTGTTTTGTTTTGTTTTTTGTACGAGTCCAGACTGTGGACCCCACAGGCTCAGACTGGCTTAGCGTGCTCTCTGCCCTTGACCTCTTCCCACTACACCAGGGTTCAGACTCTTACCTACTCTTGGATAGGAACCACCTGTCCCATTTACTACGCCCTGGAAAAACGACTTATCTGCTAGTCCTTACACACGGTGATAAGGATTTAGGAAAGTTCCAGAAATCCTGAAGTAACTGAACTGTCATCAAGGCCTCTAGTTCTCCCTCCTTTTCTGAGGTCACCTGTAGTAGCTCACATGGAAGGATTCACATCCTGCCTGCTTCCTGACTCTTGGGCTGTGCCCAGCTCTTTCTTTTCTTTCTTTCTTTCTTTCTTTCTTTCTTTCTTTTTTTTTTTTTTTTTTAATATACATGTGTAGATATAAATTTATCTTATTTTTAGTTATATGTGAGTGGAAATGTGCAGCTGTGAGTATCCAGAGGAGAGTGTCACATCCTTCTGGAACTGGAGTCACAGGCAGTTGTGAGCCATGCCGTGTGGTAGTGGGAACCAAATCAGGTCCCTGCGAGACCAGCAAGCACTCTTAACCAGAGCCGTATCAGCCGGTGTCTGCTGGTGCCTTTCACACCCTGCTTGGCAGTCATTTTGGCTTGCGGTGTGTGCCTCTCACTAGCAGCCCTGCTGCCGTGAGCCTGTGCTTCTGCTGTCCCGCCACGGGGTGTGGAACAGGTTTAGTTTCTCTGAGTTTTGGAGAAAGAACTCTTTATCTGGGTAAGGATGGGAGACTTGTTGGAGCTTTTTCATGAAGAATGACCTTAGCATAGGAAGGAGCATTGCTGTCCTCTGGCTACATGAGGACGTTATCAGGTGACTATCAAGGTGGGCAACACAGCCTGGCCTGTGACAGAGGAGCCTTTGGTGGCCCCTTAGGGTTTCCATTGCTGTGAAGAGACAGCATAAGCAAGTCAGCTCTTAGGAAAAGATATAATTGCAGCTGGCTTAAAGGTTCACAGGTTCAGTCCATTATCATGGCAGGAAGCATGGTAGTCTCCAGGTAGACAGGGTGCTGGAGGAGCTGAGAGTTGTGCGTCTTGATCCAAGGCCTTCGGAAGAAGACTGTCTTTCGGGCAGCTAGGATAAGGGTCTCAAGACTCATCTGCACAGTGATGCACATTCTCCAACGAGGCTGTACCTCCTAACAGTGCCACTCCTTGGGCCAAGCATATTTAAACCACCCTACTGTCCCTTCCCTGCACCTGCTCACAGTGACTGATCATGTGATGGGGCCAGACTCTGGTTCCTCCTGGTTTGTTTTCAAGCATCCTGGGTTTCCAGTCTGTGTGGTTTGGGTGACTGTGACTTGTTTTTTACTCAAGAGAACTTGTTAACAATCAAGCTTCCTGCTTTGGTGAGTAGGGTTTGGATCCAGCTCGAGTCAACGTGCCTGTCATTGGTGGCCACGCCGGGAAGACGATCATCCCCCTGATCTCTCAGGTACGTGACTGTAAGAGAGAAGTGGGAAGATAGAGATATCATAAACACGGTCTCAAGGTTGACTTGAAGCCCTCAGAACAGTCTGGGACAAGTGGGCCTGGCCTCTGGATTCCTGCTGTGTTTAGAACCCAGCTGTCTAGGTTTTCCTGACTATCCACTGTGGGCTGGATGTTGTTGGAAGCAGCAGGCTCCAGCACACTGGGAAACTGCCCATGAGATCAAAGCAGGCACTGTAGGAAGCCAGGTGTGATGGTGGACAGCTCTAATTCCCACTTTCAAGAGGTAGTGGCAAGAGGATCAGGGGTTCAAGGTTACCCTCAGCTGTATGAGTGAGATGTATAAATCAGCTCCGTAGCCTCTGAATACAATGTACTAAGGACTCGTATCTGTGGTGCATAGCATACTGTATAAGTGAACCAAGAGGAAACATGGCGGCCTTCATCTTGACTATTAAGACCCTGTAAACCTAGGGAAAGAGAGATGGGTCAGTGGATATGATTCTAAAACAAAGGTTCTCCAAGCTCATTGGTGGCTGCAGGTCACAAAAGGAAGAGCTGGTTGCAAATGGGGCCGATAAAGAAGAGATGAGAGAAACCTGGGTGAGGTCTGAAGGTGAGGTGATCTCTGGTGGACCCACTGCACGTAGTCATGGACTATGCTGCTCAGTGTAAATCCTGGCAGAGTGGTGGGAAGACGGCTCAGTCAGTAAAGTGCCTGCCGCCCAAACACAAGGGCCTGAGTCGGACTCCCAGCATCCGTGTGGTAAAGAGCCAGGTGCAAGGCTGTAGTACTAGTTACTGCTCTGGAGGAGATCAGAAGACTGCTAGGTAGTCAGCCTGACCTAGTTGGAGCTGAGTTCAGTGAGAGAGCCTGTCTCAAAACATAAGCTGAATAGTGGTTGAAGACAGCTGACATGAACTCAGGCCTTGAAATGTATACACATATGCACACACAAGTAATTAGGGTGGCTATGCATGGTGGCTGCACAGGGAGGCAGAAGCAGGAGGGTTAGGAAATCAGAGGTATTCTTGGCTGCATCATGAATTCAAGGCCAGCCTGGGCTACATAAGATGTCTCAACCCCCCAAAAAAAGAAAGAAAAAAAGAAAAAGTGGAGAGGGTTCACTGGGCCTCCCCAAAAAAGTGATTTTGCGGCCGGGCTGTGGTGGCGCACGCCTTTAATCCCAGCACTTGGGAGGCAGAGGCAGGCGGATTTCTGAGTTCGAGGCCAGCCTGGTCTACAGAGTGAGTTCCAGGACAGCCAGGACTACACAGGGAAACCCTGTCTCGGGGAGAAAAAAAAAAAAGTGATTTTGCTTTGTCTATAAGAAAGGACTCTGGAGTCTTCGTGGTTGAGTGGTTGAGTGGTAGGACCTCTGTCTGGCATAAGAGAGGCCCTAGGCTACATCCCCAAGAGGAAATGAAGCCTGATTTCTTTTTGCAGTGGTGCTAGGATAGAACACATTGTAGAGAGGCGAGATTGGGCCAGGCCTGGGGCATGTGGAGGGTCTTGCACCAGGAAATTGCTCACACAGTCTTTGGCTTGCCCTGCAGTGTACCCCCAAGGTTGAGTTTCCCCAAGACCAGCTGGCCACACTCACCGGGAGGATCCAGGAGGCTGGCACAGAAGTCGTGAAGGCCAAGGCTGGAGCAGGTGGAGTCCCAGGCATTCCTAGGGGTGGGACAGTGACACTGAAGGCCAGGAATATTATGGTAATAGAGAAAGGCTGGGTGTGGTGTCCCTGGGTGGTGAACGGGTGCCTCTCTCCATGGTCTATCTGCCTCTGCCTGAAGAGAAGGTTCTAGAAGACAGCTCAATTTTCTGTAGAGTGAAGGTGACTTTAAAGACAGGGAAGTACAGAAATGCAGGCCCAGATTCTCCACCATGAGTGTGGGGTGCAGGTGCTTTCTGGCGTCTGGTACTGGCAGTGCTGACCCACCATTCTCTTCTAGGTTCTGCTACTCTGTCCATGGCTTATGCTGGAGCCCGCTTTGTCTTCTCCCTCGTGGACGCCATGAACGGGAAGGAAGGAGTCGTTGAGTGTTCTTTTGTTCAGTCCAAAGAGACAGAGTGCACTTACTTCTCTACGCCCTTGCTGTTGGGGGTGCGTATCCAGGGCCAGCAGGCTGTGCTTGTGCCTCTTGACTCCCACACCTTCCCTCTGGGCAGTGGCCACACGGCGCTGCATGGCACCTGCTTGGCTTTCAGGGAGGGAGAACAATATGTTTTAGGCCAGGGCCGTGCAAGTATCGTTTGGGGAAGGTAGCAGCTGTGAATGGCTGTCACAAAAGGGCTCTCGGGCTGGTGTGCAGCTAAGCTGCGGCCCTTCTGCTTAGAAGCCCCAGTGAGAGACTGGTGGTGTGGCTTAGTGGTAGAGCACTGTGCTGCCAAACCAAGCTAGAATGTGGTTTCACATGTCGCCATTTCCTCTCTCTTCCAGAAAAAGGGCCTGGAGAAGAACCTAGGCATTGGCAAAATCAGTCCTTTTGAGGAGAAAATGATCGCTGAGGCCATCCCTGAGCTGAAAGCCTCCATCAAGAAAGGCGAGGACTTTGTCAAGAACATGAAGTAAGGGAGAGGTGTGAGCCTCGGGCAGCAGCAGCACCCTAACTTATTCAGCATCAGCCATGTCATTGGAACCACTTGAGAGTCTAATTTGCTTTGATGAAGGGTGTTGTATCAGCAGCAGTATCCCTTCCAAATCATGTCTGGTCTGTTGATGATGACAATAAAGCAGGCTCTGATTTTCTTTTTCAAGGTCTCTTTACATTTCCTTTCCCATCAGCTCACCTAATTAGGAATAGTCTGTGGTTGGGCATGGTGGTTCATGCCTTGAATTTCAGCACTCAAGGTAAAACCAAGATGATCTCTGATTTCAAGTCCAGACTGGTCTACATACTGAACTACAAGCCAGTGAAGACTACATAGGGAGACTTTATCTCAAGATAATAACAACCACAAGAGCTAAGGCTATTCCCACGTTAGGCAGAGGCCTATGAAGCTTCAAAGAAGTCTAAGGCAAGCCTATCAGTGCATACCCCAGCTACTCCATGGATGATGAGGCAGGAGGGTCTGAAGGCCAAGGCTCGCCTGCACTCCAGAGTTGAGAGCAATCCCAGGCAGCTGAGGGAGACTCTGCCTCAGAACTTGAGAGCAGCAGCTAAGATTAGGGGCATGGCTGGGCCAGAGTGCTTTCCAGCATGTCTGCTAGGTTCTGTCCTGCTTAGCTCAACCATCAGTTTGACACAGCCTAGAGTCACCTGAAAGGGGAGTTTTTCAATTGAGTGATTGCCCTGTTTTTAATTTGAAAAGACACACTAGCTCCTTTACCCATAGCCACACTCTCATCTTAGCTCCGAGATCAGCCACTGCTGTTCCCTGGCTGCCCCCTTTCCCCTCCTGCCCACTTTTGCTCGATGGATGGAAAACACTAGACAGTTTGAATATTTTAAAACTAGCCAGATAGCACAATTGCTGCGCTCTTATCAGCTAATCTATTCTAGCCAACCAGAGGCCGCCATTTCTAGCCCCCCAAGATCTTAACATGGTGGTTTCATCCTCCCTCTCCCTTTTCCTCCTGGGACCCAGAAGTCCCACCTTTTCCCGTCACCCAGCAATTGACTTCCGCTTCCTTTATTGACACAATGAAGAACTAATGGGAATAGACACCTCCCTCTATGTTGCCTAGGTTAGATGCACCTGCAGGCAAGTCTCTCTGGAGTTGCCTTGATAGTGAATTGGTATAGGGAGACCCAGCCCACTGTGGGCAGTCCCATGCCCTGGACAGGTGGTCTTATGATGAAGAAAAGCTCACTGGGGCTAGAGAGAGCTGGTTAAGGGCCTGTACTATAGAACCTCCTAGTTTGGTTACCAGCACACAGGCCAGACAGTTCACACTGGCCTGTAACTCCAACTCCAGGGGGCCCTACAGTGCCTCTGGCTTCTGTGAGCAAAGGTGCAGGAACAGATAGCCACACAAACATATTAATAACTGGGTATGGTAGCACACCTTTAATCCCAGCACTCAGGAGATGAGGCAGGTGGATCTCTATGAGCTCCAGGCTAACCTGGTCTACACAGTGAGTTCCAAACCAGACAGAGTAAGACCCTGTCTCAACAAAACAAAATAATAAATCGTTTAAAAATCTGGCTGAGTGTAAGCGTTCTGCCCTTGTTTGACTGTGAAGTGAGTGCCTTGGTCTGACTGAGGTAATATGTAGAATGGCAAGCAGGCCTGCTCTCAGGTTCCAACCCTGACGTCCCTGTGACCTGGAAGTGTAAGTCACATAACCCCTCCTTCCCTGAGATGTTTTTGGCCATGATGTTTGTCACAGCAACAGAGAACAGACTGGATCCTGATGCCACCAAAAATAAAAGGGCTGAGGGGTGCTGTGGAGTTCATGGTCAGCCTGGCCTACATAGTGCAGTCCTGTTCCAGGAGCGGGAACGACAAAACCAACTCCTCCCTGACTCACAATTCTGCATCCTGTCATGCGCCTGACAGGCTGAAGCTAAGGTCTATCTAGTGACCTCTTGGTTGTGAATCTGCTCATACATATCTCAGGGCTGCCCCATGGGTGCTGGCAAAGGCTGGGATATCTCCAGTCTCCAGGCCCTGTATTTTATTATTATTATTATTATTATTATTATTATTATTATTATTATTATTATTTTAAAGATTGGTAATAGAAATCAAACTCAGGTTCTCGTGCTTGCATTATTAGCCAGCACTCTACTTGACTGGGCCATTTGCCCAATCCTGGTTAGTCTTCTGTTTGTACAGACTTTATTATTAAAGAAAAAAATTCCCTTAAGTAAATAAAAGCATTACACACCCAAAAATAACTAGACCCAAAGTCCATACAACTTCTTGAACTTACGTACTGTTAGAACTGCCATTAGAAACAGAAACTGGAGTGAGGCGAGGAACACATGCCTTTAATTCCAGCCCTGGGACACAAAGGCAGGGTTGAGTTGAGTTGGAGGCCAACCTGGTCTACATAGTTTCAGGACAGCCAGGGCTACATATAGAGACAGTGTCTCAACCTAAAGAGGAAGAGAAGAGAAACCAGATACAAACTAACTATCACCACGTATACACTTACCTACCACCAAGCAAAAGTCCATGGCGAAATTGAAACCAGGAAAGCAGTTGTCTATATCCTCTGGTTACATGCTTTCTTGACAGTCTCACTATTTTGGCCAAGTTGATGTCAGAATCCTGCTGCTCTTTCCTGAGTGCTGGCATCTCAGATGTATACTACCATGTTGGTGTTGGCTCCAGCCTCTCCCTTGCCTGCCTGACAGCTCTGGTCTAAGAACTAGCAGGAGAAACAAAGGTGAAGGGTGAGACCCCAGGGCTCCAGAGAAGACACCTCCAGATCATTAGGTAGAGCAAGAATCTTAAGTCTTCCTTGGCAGTCTACTCACTCAGAGGAGAGCACTGGGCTAGCTCTGGACTGGGCTAGCTCTGGACTGTGGTAGCATTTCAGGAAGCAACGGAGCAAGTGTGGTGTATTCAAACTTCTGTCCCTGAGACATGACCTTGCCAACTACAAAGTTTGTGATCAAAAGTCTCACAATCTAGCCGGTCAGTGGTGGCGCACGCCTTTAGTCCCAGCACTTGGGAGGCAGACGCAGGCGGATTTCTGAATTCGAGGCCAGCCTGGTCTACAGAGTGAGTTCCAGGACAGCCAGGGCTATACAGAGAAACCCTGTCTCAAAACAACAAACAAACAAACAAACAAAAGTCTTACAATCTAGTAAAAAAAAAAAAAAAAAAAAAAAAAAAAAAATCCTAAGGGCAACAACTCACTGGGTAAAGAGTAAGCACAAGGCCTTGAGTTTGAATCCCGAGAGCTCACTGGCCAGGCAGCCTGGCCTAGTCAGTGAGTGGCAGGCCCATGACAGTGTCTCAAAACCAAGATGGACAGACTAGATATTCTGAGGACCATCTAAAGTTGACCTCTGGCCTCCACACACAAGTGCACACACGGACATACACACCTGTTCACACATGCACACAAATACAAACCAAACAAAAGGAGGATGTTTCAAATAACTTCACAATTCTGTGTAACACCACGGACCAAAGCTTCTTGTGAGGAAAAAAAATCATCTTTGCACGCCAGGTGTGACTGGGGCGCGCTCTAGATTGCATTCTGGGAAAGCCAGCTCCAGGAGACTCCCAGCCAAAGCCTGGCTCTCCACGCTGCCAGAACACAGCAGAAGGGCTGAGGGCCAGCGATGGGGTGGCTGTGAGCAGCTCGGGAAGGGCGGGCACATTTCCCAGCCCCATTTCCACTCTCTTAGAAACCTATCAGCTCCATCGGGGAGATGCTGAGTGGGCGAAATGCCTAGGACACGTCAGCACGGACGACCTGAGTTTGAAGGGCACACGGAAAAAGCCAGGTGTGGCAATATGCACATGTAACCACGGCACTGTGGAGATTGGCGGTAGGACGGAGACAGGAGGATTCCTGGCACTTGCTAGCCGGCCAGGCTAGCCAATCAAGGAACAATCAAGGGTCAGTGGAAGACCAGGAAGGGCTGGAGGGATGGCTCAGCAGCTAATACTGCTCTTGTAGAAAGTCCAGTTAAGTCCCTCCCTGACAGTCTCCTGTTTCCTGACTGGGAAAGCAAGGCAAGGGTGACAATTGGCGTCTTAATGAACATATGCAAGCTGAGAACCAGTCCTTAGCAGCTCCGAGGCAGTGGAGGATCCGGATGAGGACAAATGGATAGTAGACGATTGCTGGGGTCAGGGGAAGGAGCCACGGCCACAGAGGAAAATTAAAAGGAAAGCGTTTTTTTAATGAGTTCTCTGTGGGGAAAAAAAAAAAAAAAAACGGGAGCGGCTAACTCAACGCAAGCTTCCAGGCCCAGACGCTGCAGTTCCCGCTGTGGCCAGAAGAGGGAGTTAGAGGCCGGTGCTGTGCACAGTTTGCAGGCACTGGCTAGGTCACTAGGGAGTGAGATTAGCATTCCAGAGCCAAATCAGGCTAGCCAGTGCTGTCTGGTCTTGTCTCATGCAGGGAGAAGGGAGGGAACAGTCGCCAGCCGACAGACTAAGACAATAAAGGGAGGGCCATGGAAAGACGCTCCTAGGTTGGAAAGCAAAGCTCTGAGTCTCTGTAGGTTTAAGGGGGTGGCCAGACTGTCCTTGGGTTCTTCCTGTCTCCAATCCCCTGGACACTGGACAAGGGCACTGCTGAGATCCAAGGAGAAAGGGGGCTGATATTCAAACACAGGGTAGGAGAAAGCTACCTAGGGGACAGGAGAGGGGACAGGCCCAAGCCTGCCCTGCAGCTTCTGCAGATATGAGGCAGATTTTATATGCTCAGTCAGGGCCTGGCTTTTGCCAGAGACTGGGCCTGGGGGCCTTTATTCTGGGCTCAAGATAGATCACCTGAACCTACTTGAAAAGGCTATTGTTGCCTATCAGTAAGACAGCTTACTGCACTTCCAGAGGACCTGTGTTCAGTTTCCAGCACTTGTGTATGGCCCCTTACCACTCACTGACTGTTAACTCCAGTTCCAAAGGATCCAACGCCCTCTTCCAGCCTCTGGGAGCTCCTGCATTCAGGTGGTTCACATAAACCTGTACAGGTAGGGTGCTGGAGAGATGGCTCAGTGGTTAAGAGCACTGACTGCTCCTCCAGAGGTCCTGTGGTTTTTTTTTTTTTTTTTTTTTTTTTTTTAAGATTTATTTATTTATTGCACATGAGTACACTGTTGTTGTCTTCAGACACACCAGAATAGGGCATCAGATCTCCATTACAGATGGTTGTGAGCCACCACGTGGTTGCTGGGAATTGAACTCAGGACCTCTGGGAGAGCAGTCAGTGCTCTTAACCGCTGAGCCATCTCTCCAGCCCGAGGTCCTGAGTTCAAATCCCAGCAACCACACGGTGGCTCATGACCATCTGTCATGGGATCTGATGCCCTCGTGTGCATGAAAACTGAGCGCTCATACACATAAAATAGACAAATCTTAAGAAAACAAAAAACAAAAAACTCTATGCAGGTAGACATATACATACAAATAATAAGTAAATCTTAAAAAAAAAAAAAAAAAAAAAAAAAGACAGAAAGAAAGAGACACTGTTGTCTCCTTTCTCTGCCTATGTCCTAACACAAGGGACCCTATTGCTTGGAGGTGAAACCTAACCAAAGCCAGTTGACGAGATCACATTCCCTTCACCCTCTTCATTCTGTTATTCCATCTAACCGGGGTCACTACAAGGCAGACAGAACCAGATGCCGGAAGTGGAGAACCTCTGGAAAACAGTTACAGCAGGCTAGCTGACCTACTGGGGAGATAGAGAGTTCCTCAACCCACTAGTCACCTGTTGCTGCTCTACCTGAGGCCATCACCTGTAGATCTTCCCAGCATCCCCTTTAGTAATGGGTATCGGCCGAAAGCGGCAGGAGGATCCCTAAGTCCACTGATCAGTACCCGAGTGCTTCCAGTACCTATCTGCCTTAGGGTTTGTACTCCTGCACAAAACACCGTGACCACAAAGCAAATCGGGGAGGAGAGGGTTTATTCAGCTCACACCTCCACATTGCTGTTCATCACCAAAGGAAGTCAGGACAGGAACTCAAGCAGGGCAGGAACCTGGAGGCAGGAGCTGATGCAGAGGCCATGGAAGGGTGCTGCTTACTGGATTGCTCCCCATGGCTTGTTCAGCCTGCTTTCTTGTAGAACCCAAGACTACCAGCCCAGAGATGGCACCACCCACAATGGGTCCCCCCACCCTTGATCACTAATGGAGAAAATGCCTTGCAGCTGGATCTCATGGAGACCTTTCCTCAAGGGAGGCTCCTTTCTCTGTGATAACTCCAGCTTGTGACAAATTGACACAAAACCAGCCAGTACAGCATCTAAACCCGGATTTTATTTTTAATTATACGTTACAGGGGTAGGGAGAGGAACTTGCAAGTGTGTGCAGGTATCTGTGAAGTCCGGAAGGGAAGAAGGTGTCAGATCCCCTGGAGCTATAGTTACAGGTGTTTGTGAGCATTCCGAGATGAATGCTGAGAAACAGAGCCCGGGTCCTCTGCAAGAGCAGCAAGAAGTGCCCTTAACCACTGAGCCACCTCTCCAGCCTCCCTTCCTTGGTTTTATCTTTGAGGCAGGATCTTGCTATGGAGCTCAGGCTACCCTGGAAACCATGATCCTTTAAAGGATTTTGTTTCTTTTTATTTTATGTGTATGAGTGCTTTGCCTGCATGGGTGTGTGTGCGCACTGTGAGTGTTCGGTGCCCACAGAGGCAGAAGAGGGCACTGATTCCTTAGGACTGAAGTAACAGGTGGTTGTGAACTGCCACATCGGTGCTGGCAACCCAAGGTAGGTCCTCGGTAAGAGCACTTAGTGCTGCTCTTACTGGCTGCGCCATCTCTCCAGCCCTTTAGTTAAATGTTTAACCAGCGCTCCTCTTAGAAACAAGCTGAAGTTTGGGGGTCCAGAGAGCAACTTCTATATCCCATCCCAGGGTTCATACGCACCCCATACAGTGTTCACCTCACTGAGCTACACTTTGGTTCTTGTGGGGGGTTCAAATCCAGGACCTAGGAGTAGTTTTTAGTGAGTTCATTCACCCCCACTTTCCCATCACCCATGATGGTTAATTTCCATTGGCAAATTGGTGGAAGTTTGGTTTCTGGCTGTGCCCTCGAGGGCATTTCTAGACAGGTTTAACTGAGGAGAGAAGACCTACCCTGAATGTGGGCAGCAGCAACCCTCCATCTT
This sequence comes from Arvicanthis niloticus, assembly GCF_011762505.2. Classification (NCBI taxonomy): domain Eukaryota; kingdom Metazoa; phylum Chordata; class Mammalia; order Rodentia; family Muridae; genus Arvicanthis; species Arvicanthis niloticus. The sequence goes on from NC_133432.1 coordinate 26,058,701, forward strand.
AGGTCCTGGGAGGGATGCAAAGAAGAAAGCAAGCAGACCACCAGCATCCATCTCTCTCTGGTTCCTGACTGAGGATGCCATGTGACCAGCTGCCTTGTGCTCCTGCCTGCCTTCCCTGACAGATAAGCTCATGCTGTGGGACAAAGCCATCCCTAAGCTGCTTTTGTCATAGCGATAAGGAAAGTAATTAATATACCCCAAGGCCAAAATCCTAAAATTAAAGGGTATTTCTTTTCCGCAGTGCCACACACACACACACACACACACAATTGCATTTGTAGAGAGTCCCTGGAAAGACACAACTGAACAGAACCTGAATGGTGTAGAGAATTTAGAAGGTTAACAATTCCAGAGGCAACTCATCTTGGGCTAGCCTTAGCCCCTTTCATTACCCACCTCTGCATGTGACCTACTATCGTTCAGCCCATTAGGAAAGCACTTTGGAATGTACAGACCCTTAGCTTCCACCAACTGAAAGCTAAGAATTTCTTCAGACAGCATCTGATGCCTACAACGCAGTTTCCTTTCTCTCTGAGGCCGCCGACCTGATGTCTCCACCAATATATATGAGTCTTGGTTTATAACTTTCTTTATTCTATCACTAAAATCTTCCCTCGGTCTGTTACCACGTAGGAACCTGGGATTTGAAGTGACCTGGGTCTGTGTTACTAGGCCATGTAGACTCACATTTAACTTCAGAATAAACTATCTATCTCTCTTTTTTAAAGAACTTTGTTTCTTATTATCTTATGTGTATGTGTACACACCTGCATGTATGTATGTGCACTGTGTGCATGTCCGGGGCCCTCGGGGTTCAGGAGGATCGCAAGAACTAGAGTCAAGTGGTTATAAGCAACCAGTCGTAAGTGTTGGGAACTGAACTCGGGCATAGTAAAATCACAGAGCATCTTAGAAGTCAGGTGAGAACGTCCAAGAGATACAGGCAATGCAGAGATGTGAGATCTCACATTGCTATCCTTGAAGATGGAGAGGGGACACGGGCAAACAGAGGAACATGGGCAACCCCAGGAAAAGGGTAGAAGCCAGCGGGGGGTGGGGGGGGTTCCACAACTAAGGTACCTGCTATACAATACAAGGACTTGTGTTCCTGTCTCAGCAAAAGGCTGTATCTCTGGAACCAGCTGGCTAGCTAGCCTAACCATGTCGGGGTTCAGGAGGGAGGGAGGGAGGGAGAGAGAGAGAGACAGAGAGACAGAGAGACAGAGAGACAGAGACAGAAACACAGAGAGAGAGCACACCTGATTCAATGAATAAGGTGAGATTGACTGAGGAAGACTCCCAACATCAGCCTTAGGTACACACATGGGAATAGACACACACACACACACACCACACGCACACTCACACACCACACACATACACACACATATACATACACATGCATATGCACACACATACACACATACCACACACAGACATATGCACACACGCGCACACCACACCACACAACCACACCCCACCTTCACACAGGATGAAAGCAAAACCAAACAAAGATAAGGTCAAAGGTTCCCAGAAAAAAACAACCCTCCTAAGTCCTTAGTGTTAGATATACTGGCTCTGGAATGATCACAGCGTTATCAATTTGTTTTATTTGTTTTTGTGTTTCGTTTTGTTTTTGTTTTAGTGCTGAGCAGTGAACCCACAGCTTCATACACACAAGGCAATCGCTCCATCTCTGAGCTACCCTCAGCCTTTTTTTTTTTTTTTTTAAACGAAGGGAGGATTTTTAGACAGGGTCTCACTCTGTAGCCCTGGCTGTCCTGTAACTCACTATATAGACTATGCTGGCCTTGAACTCAAAGACATCCTCCTGCCTCTGCCTCCTGAGTACTGGGATTAAATGTGAATGCCACCATGCACAGAGTCAGCTTTCTTTCTTAACAAAGGTTTTTTTGTTTAGTTGTTCGCGCATCTCGCTGTGTGGTGTGTGCAGTACCCACAGAGGCCAGAAGAGGGCGTCAGATTCCTCGGAGCTGGAGTTACAGGCAGTTGTGAGCCATCCAGTTTAGGTGCTCGGGAATAAACTTTGATCCTTGGAAGAGCTCTTAATGGCTGAGCCATCTCTCCAGCCCCAGATGGGCTGCTTTTAACTTTCATAACAACTATACAGTTACCAGCTCCACTCTGCAGGCAGGGACTCCATGCCTGAGAGACAGAGGCCAGAGTCACATGGCGGGTAAGGGGAGCTAAAATTTGAACCCAAGGCTCTCTGATTATGGAGCATCCCCCACTTCGACAAGGTGCCCTGTAGCTCAGGGAAGTTCAAGGTCATGTGCTAGACATCTTGGGAATTTCCCAGTTGTTCCCCAGTCACCAGGTCAACCCTTGAACTGAGTGAGTCTTGAACACAAAACCTTCAAATTTCTGGGGTTGCTGGTTCAACCAAGTTCTCATGTCTTGTGTGTGTGTGTATGTGTGTAGTGTGTGGTGTGTATGATGTATGTGTATGGTGTGTGTGTGGTGTAGTGTGTGGTGTAGTGTGTGGTGTGTAGTGTGTATGATATGTGTGTGGTGTAGTGTGTGGTGTGTTGTGGTGTGTGTGTGCACTATACTGTATCGTGTGTGTGGTGTAGTGTGTGTGTTGTCTTATATAGTTTGTGTGATGTGTAGTGTGCATGTGTGTATGCTATAGTGTATAGTGTTGTGTGGTATAGTGTGGAGTGTGTGCGGTGTGTAACGTGAGTGATATGTAGTGTGTATAAAGTATACTGTGTAGTGTGTGTATGGTGTCTTGTGTGTGTGTGGTGTGTAGTATATGTATGGTGTGTAATGTGTGTGTTTCACTGTCCCCCTTGCTGGAACTCAGCATCTTAGTGACCCTTGATAGGGGACAGAATGGGGGTGGCCCCAGATCAGGACCTGAACAGGAAGAACCAGCCACTCCCAGAGTAGCTGGTGAACCCCAGGTGGTCACACTCCGACCTAGCAGCTCCTGGGGACTGGGGACCAGATGTTGCATCTCTACGCCATGTTTGTGTGTATGTATATATGTGTGTCTGTCTTGTGTGTGTATGTGTGTGCCTGTGTATGTCTGCCTGTCTGTATGTCTTCATAGCTCTCAGCATTAGGTGGCGGGCTATCAGATCACACTCAGGTCTTCCGCCCACTTTGGAGTCATTTACACTCTTCTCTGATCTAGAGACTCTTGCGGGTGGTTTGCCTTGGTCCCCTAACCCCAGCAGGCACAGCTCAGAACCAACCAAGTCTCTTTCCCTCCAACTCTTGGCTCCTCCCCACTTCCCTGGGGATCCCAGAGCTGCCCTGGTCCCCATTCAGTTTCAACAAATCTACTTCAGATTACCCTGTGCCCTGACCTCAGCCCCATCACTCTGTCCAGCCCCTCCCTCTCAACCGTCAGCCCTGCTACGGAACCCACCTGCTACCTAAAAATAGCTTCTTTCCTCTGCCTCCCTCCCTCCCCGACTCCTGCTGGTTTTAATATGCTCCCAGCCGGGCTGGGTGCTGAGCTGTGCACCAGGCAGCCCCAGGATGGTAATTAGGTTAACTCTGCTCCAGCTCCAGCCAGAGGGAGGCCGCCTGGCTGGGGCCAGGCAGGGGGGATTGCCAATGCTCTTTTTGCAGGCTTGGGGGTGGGGGGGATAGTCTCTGTGTGTGCTGAGTGATATTTGTGTGTAATCTATGTGTATCTCTGTGTGTGATATGTGCTGTGTGTGTGTGTGTGTGTGTGTGTGTGTGTGTGTGTGTGCCGTGTTCCAGGGTGTTGTTGGGGTAGATTTCTAGCACTATAACAAAATATCTGAGGTAATTAACTTACAAAGAAAAAAAAAAGGCTCAGTTGGTAGCGCTTGCCTAGAATTCACAAAGCCCTGTCTTATATCCCCAGGCATGGTGGTCCACAGCTGTAACTCCTGTACTGGGGAAGTGAAAGCAGGGGCATCAGGGTCTCCCCACACCACGACTGCTGCCCACTTAGAATAAAGTCTAGAAGTGGCATCATGCAAAGTCCTTGTCTGGCTTCTTTTCTGACCCGCTATCCCACAGTGTTGAGGGAGGCCTCTAAGGAGTGTCACTTGCCCTGAGAAAGAAACATGAGGGTTGTCAGCATCAGAATGGGTGGGAGCTGAGGGGACAGCTTCGTTGGGAAAGTATTTGCTATGCAAGCTTGGTGTCCTTAGTTCAGATCCTCAGAACCCACATAAAGGGCCAGGCACGGTGCCACTCACCTAATCCTAGCATCAAGGATGTGGAGACCGGATGGTCCCTGTGTGTGTCCAGCATTAGTTCTTACACGCAGAAGAGATGGCGCTCTCCTGGAGGACCAGAGTTTGTCCTGGAGGACACCCACACTGGGCAGCGCACAACTTCCTGTGATTGTAGCTCCAGAGGATCCAATGCCGAATTCTGGTCTCCTCGGCCATCTGCATTCGTGTGTGTGTGTGTGTGTGTGTGTGTGTGTGTGTGTGTACAGAGAGAGGGGGGGAGAGGGAGAGAGACTATAGCCCAGGTTGGCCTCTAATTCATGGCTATCTTCCAGTCTCCTGTCCTGAGTGTGGGGCTTACAGGTGTGAATGGCCACACCCCGAATTCCTGCGGAGATTTAATAACATTGCTTCCCCTCTTTGAGCTTCGGTTCTGCACCAGTAACATGGAGGTGCATCCCTGCAAGGATGAACAAAGTATAAAACGTTCGATAGAAACTTAATAGCAGCCGGGCGGTGGTGGCGCACGCCTTTAATCCCAGCACTTGGGAGGCAGAGGCAGGCGGATTTCTGAGTTCGAGGCCAACCTGGTCTACCAAGTGAGTTCCAGGACAGCCAAGGCTAAACAGAGAAACCCTGTCTCGAAAAAACAAAACAAAACAAAACAAAACAAAAAAAAAAAAAAAAAAGAAAGAAAGAAACTTAATAGCAGGAGCTGGGCTGGCAAGCTGGCTGATGGCGGGAGGGGGACGGTTGCCACTGACTTGAGTTTGGCCCCTGGGGCCCACAAGTTAGAAGGAGAGAACTCAATCCCACAGGTTGTCCTTTGGCTTCCACACGCATACACACAATAAACAAAAAAACAAATAAGTAAGTAAATCTAATAAAAGAAAACAATAAAAAGAGACTGTCTTTAGAATATCTGTCACGTGGTGGCAAGGTGTATCGGCAGTCGGCTGTGAGGATGAACACTGCGCATGCGTGTGGTTGCCCATTGCCTGTAGCTCTGGGCTATATCACGAATGAAGGGGGCTACAAGGATGTAGTGCTGAGCCTTGACTTTTGGGGCACGAGGAGATGGTGGTCTAAACATATTCATGGACATGATCCAGGAAAGTGGAATTGGGAGGCTGAGAGAGTTACACGCCACAGCAGCCTGAGTGAAGCATGTGTGTGAGAGCCACACATGTGCTGTGGAGAGAGGACACGTGGCTGAGGCTTGTGAGTCTGTCACGTGCGTGGTAGAGTCGGGTGCGGGAGTGTGCAGTGAACTCAGGTGACTAAAATCTGTTCTGCCAGCAGACAGATGCTGGAGATGAAACTGGGTCACATACTCCCAGGCAAGCCCCAGCTGCTAGCCCCACCACCTCTCCCCTGCCTGCTCTGTCCCCAAGGGAACACATGGACCTAAGTGTGCACTCCAGACCTTAAGGGAGATGTCACTGCATATTTCCTGGAGGGGGTGTCCCCACGCTAGGCACCTGTATGAAGGTGCGTGGTGTGGGGCAGAGGGAGATCAGGTGTAGGGTATCATTTATAAGGATCTGTCAAAGATTGCTGCAAGTGGCCCCAAGCTCCAGCGATGAATAAAGCAGCTGGCTACCCTCTATTCACTCCTCTTTGCCCCACACTGCCCTCTCATTCCCAATTCGCTCTGTTCTCACTTCTGGGTGTATAGGTACACATGGGTGTGGTGCTCAAAGAGGCCAGAAGAGGGCAGTAGATCCCCTAGATCTGTGGGGCCGCCCAGTGTGTGTGCTGGGAACCGGAGCAGGCAAAACTGTAGCCATCTGCAGCCATCTTTTCTATTTTATCGTGTGTGTGTGTGTGTGTGTGTGTGTGTGTGTGTGTGTGTGTGTGTGTGTGTGTGTGAATGTTTGCACCTGGATGTGCATGTGGAGGCCAGAGACAGATATCGGTTACCTCTCTCCACCTTAGTTTCTGAGACAAGGCCTTTCACTGAACCCAGAACTCATTTGGCTGACAGGGAGCCCGGGAGCCTTTTGTCTTCCCTTCCTAAGGTATTCCTGGTGTGCACTGCCACACCTAGCTGTATACATGGGCGCTGGGGATCCGAACTCAGGTCCTCAGCTTGTGCAGCAAGCCATCTCCCTAGACCCTTTATTTACTTTACTTTTAATTCGAGGTGGGGGCATTAGGGTACAGACATGCCATTGCACCCATGTGGCCCTCAGAGAACAATCCATGGAAGTGAGCTTTCTCTTTCTACCGTGAAGGTCCTGGAGACCGAGTTCAGGTTGCCAGTGCCTTTATCGTCTGAACCATCTTCCCGGCCCCGATATTGAATCATATTTTATCTTACTCAGGACGTCGTTACAGCCCAGTCTTCCTCAGAAGTCACTCTGTAGCTCAAGATGGCCTTGAACTTATGATCTTGCCTCTGCTTCTTAGCCTCCTGGGTGCTGGGATTTTGAGCATGCGCGACCACACCCAGCTCAATTTTGACCCCTTTGTTGTTTGCTGCCTAAGTTTTCCTCCCTGGGACATATTTTGAGAGTTTTAAAACAAAAAGGTTAATTAATTAGTATAATATAGACACATATACACACATATATACATATACATACATATACACACACTGTATATATATCTATATATACATATATATATAGATATATATACAGTGTGTGTGTGTGTGTGTGTGTGTGTGTGAATGGTGTGATGAAGGTGTCAGAGGACTACTTGTGGGGGTGTGGGGGTCAGTTTTTTTCTTCTGTGTGAGTCTTTAAGGTTGAAGGGCCTTCACCTTTGGGGCTTTCTCTCTAAACTTCTAGATCCCACATCCTTCTAGAACCTCATCATCAGCTGGGGAACAAACAAGCTTTCAAAGTCTAAGGCTGTAGGAGAGGAGTGTTTCAGATCCAAACCACAACACAGAGAAAGAGACTGCCAGGGAAGGGGGAGGGAGCCATCTGAGACAGAGAGATCACCAGGGCTTCAGGGCTTCCCCATCCTCGGTAGGACAAGGACTCTGAGGGAGCTGGGGAAGACTGTGTGTCCATCCAAGTCTACGTTCCCCTGGAGCAGTGCACCTCCTCCCTGCGCCCCATCAAAGCCAAGGCAGCAGTCGCTGCAGAGACAGACAAAGAAAGGAAGGTGGGTAGATACACAGCCAGGGCAGAGGTCCAGTCTTAAGTTAAAAAAAAAAAAAAAAAAAAAAGCCTGGAAGCCAGGGCTGCTCAGGGACTGAGATTCAGTGGCAAGCTTCAAAAAGCCAACTTCCTTTAAGGGATGATCTCTGCACTGAGATGGGAGAAGGACACACCTCAGCCCTGTACCTCCCTGGCCTTCCCCCTGTCCTCTTCATAACCCCAGTTCTGGCTCCTGAAACCAGGAGAGACTGCAGGTCCTCTGAAGGTCCTCTCCCAGCCACTGGTTTGCTTGCAGAACCCTTTGCTCTCTGCCTTAGAAAGTCCAGACAGACTGAAGGGCAGACTCTCCCTGGAAGGAAGGAGCAGTCCAACTGGTGCTTAGCCAGCTCAGAACCCCAGCTGATGAAATATTAATTCAGCAGGAAGGTGGAAGACCCGCTGAAGACTCACCCTTGGGGCTCTGGGGTGGCAGAGCTGGCAGTAGCAGCTGTAGCCCACTGTCTTACTCACTCCTGACCTTTGTTCTGTAAGGATCTTACACACACACACACACACACACACACACACACACACACACACACACACACCAAAGACACAGGCAAGGAAACCTGTGGGAAGGAGGAGGGGTGGGGATGAGGGTGCACACTGGCTCTAGTAAGACAGGCAGGCAGCCACAGATGGCCTCATATACTCACAGACTTGCAAGCCAGACTCACAAGCTCACAAGAAATACATGCAGATGCACAGATCTCCCCCCTCTCTCTCTTTCTCTCTCATTTGCCTCTCTCTCTCTCTCTCTCTCTCTCTCTCTCTCTCTCTCTGTGTGTGTGTGTGTGTGTGTGTGTGTGTGTGTGTGTGTGTGTGTGTGGTGCCTGCATGCATGTATGTGCACCATGTGTGTGGTACCTGGGGAGGTTAGAAGAGAGTGATGGGAGTGAGGCTTGGTAGTGCACACCTTTAATCCCAGCACTTGAGAGGCAGAGGCAGGCAGACCTTTGGGGTTCAAGACCAGCCTACATAGTGAGTTCCAGACCAGTTAGAGTTACACAGTGAGACCCCATTCTCAAAAAAACTTAAAAAAAAAAAAAAGAAAGAAAGAAAGAAGGAAGGAAGGAAAGAAGAAGGAATGGAGGGAGGGAGGAAGGAAGGAAGAAAAATACAGAGACATCAACAGATCCTCTGAACTGGAGTTGCAGATGGTTCTGAAGTACTTTGTAGATGCTGTAAATAGAACTTGGTTCACCGCTAGGAAAACCGGAGCTCTTGACTGCTGGCTGAGCCATCTCTCCAAACCTCCAAAAAGTTTCTTAAATTCTGCACTCTGACTCTCCTCACCCCAGCCCTGCCCCTTCTAGATGGTTCTGGCATGTCTAACATGCTATGGGGAGCCTCTTGCAGGGGACTGAAGAAGGAGCAATCAATACTCCTGGATTCCCTTCATGGTTATGGCTAAGCTTCTTCCATTCTGCATACTCAGGAAGAGGGCTATTTTAGGACAGTTGCTGGTGCAGACAGGCAGCTCATGGCTACACACAAAGTTACTAAACAGTGACTCGAACTCGGTATCCCGTGACTTCCAGCCGAGAAATACCAAACACTCTACTGTCTTATTCATGGGCTCCTCTATCCAGCCTGGCCTGGTGACTCCGGAGCCTGAGGCAGAGACAGAAAATTGCTGAGTTGGAGGCCAGCCTCGGACATGTAGCAACATCCTGTCTCAGAGGACCACAACTGCAGATGAAATTTGGTTGGTAGAGTGCTTGCCTATCCTTCACTAAACCCTGGGTTTCATTCCCAAAACTGCATAAATCAAAGCTAGTCCTTGGTGCTTGTCCAAAATTCCAGGACTCTGGAGGTGGAGGATTCAAGGTCATCCTTAGTTACATAGTGAATTTGATAGTCAGGAGTACGTGAGATCCTACTAAAAAAGAAAGAAAGAAAAAATGGAGAGAAGAGAAGAAGTGGGCTGGATTTAAAAAAAAAAAAATTCTTTCCCCAGTGGGTTCTAGCTTTACACTCCTACCCAGCCTGCCTGGTCCAGCCACAAGGACATTAATGTCAAGGATATCTTTGGAGATTTCCTCTTGCCCTCCAGCTACACCAAGGCTTCAGGGAAAGTGCTAGTAAGGACTTTAGACACAGAAGACCGTGCCCAATTCCAAATTAATGACTGCCTTTGCTCTTAGGCAGCGCTGAGAATAGACACAACCCGCCCCCTGCTGGTCCCGTATTCGCAGCATCGGGTACTCCAGGCCTGCAGAGGGCGCTGTGAGCCGCGGTCTCTGAGACGCTCTAGCCTCCAGGCGGGCCAGGGGGCCGCCTCTATGGTGGTGCGCTGTCCAGCATTTCAGCAATCGGCAGCGGCGCTTGCGGGAAGACAGGGGCGCGGGGCCGTGGGGAGGCCACAGAGCAGCTTTGCCGAGCAAAAGACCCGGAACAAACGGGACCCTGAGGCCCGGCTCCAGCATCTAGAAGACTGCAGAGATCAGTGGGGAGGTAAGAACCTCTGATGGGGCGGGGGTGTTTCCCAGAGGGGCTGGGCTGGGTTGGACCTCAGGCCTCCCCAGTTGGGGGCCCAGATGTGCAGAGGATCGGTGTTGAGGGCTTAATTGCTGGAGTTATCTGTCCGTGGGGTCAGGCGAGGTAGAATTAGAGCTAGAGAATGCTTGTCTTTTCACCTAGAGTGATGGAGAAAGTGTGAATTCAAGGGTCAAGGGGAATACTCTCCTGGACATAAATTGACCATGGTCCAACCCATGAGCATGCCAAGCGGGCCATCATCCAGTCGCCCTTCCCCCCAACTTAAGAGAAGCACCTGCTCCCCAGGGAAAGGATAACCAGATTCAGGGACACTGTAGACACCCATCACTTGCAGAGGTGGCAAGAGCAGCCACCCCCAAACCTGGATGCTGGGCCTCTGTCCAGCAGGGGGGTGCCTGCATAAGGGACAGTCTGGCCTTTTTCCCAGCTACCCAATTTCCCGGGGGAGGTAGGAGCTGGCAGTGAGAAATGGGTCTCTAGCAGGCTGGCATTTATTCTCACACTGGGAAGAGGGTGGAGGGTGCAGATGTGAAAATAGCCACTGGGAGTTTGGAAGGACATTCTGCAAGAATTTTTAAGGCCCAGGGTAGGTCTAGCCTTGTGGTAGATTTCTGATAAAACACTGTGAAGAGAGACGCAGCCTCTGGCTTGCCAGCGTCTCCCACTTTCTTTCAAGGGCTCCTGCCTGGACACTGAGGCCTCCTGCAGGTCTTGTTTCTGACAACTGCTTCCCATAAGGACAGATCAGGGAGATCCAGAAAAAGGCCACTCAGGTCAGATGTGACACTCCAGAGTCTGTGCTCTATCCCAGCCATAACTTCTCAGTCCCCTGACACCTCTCCACTCACCTGCTCCTGGACTGACTTTGTATCCTGTATCAAGTGCAAAGGACAGTTACATGAATGGACAGCAAGGATTCCTGAACCCAGAGGGTCATCTTAAGGTCATGACCTGGGCTGGCATCAAATTCCTCACCCCAAACCAGAAATATAACTATGTTGACTAGGAAATTACTCCCACAGAATACTAGTTTTGGGATTCTTAAACTTTATATCCTATCGCACACTCCGGTGTGGGGTGGAGGAGGAATTCTGGAAGGATGACTAAAAGAGAATGGATTGGGTTTTCAGAGGTGAGTGGTGGGTGGTTTGAGAGGCACAGCCTCTGAAGTCAGGAAACAGGGGATCAAATATAGGTTATCTGACTTCAGGTAAGTCATGTAACCTCTGTGAGCGTGTCTCCTACCGTGTAAACAGGTGGAATGTTAACAATCTCTTTTGTTGTTGAAGGTGACTTGGGGCACTTGCTGAGAGAGTGGGCAGAATCTTTTGTGGTGGAACTACTGGGATAATCTATATAATGAGTGGGAAGCTATTTAAACAGTAAGGTGTTAGGCCAGTGAGATGACGCAGTGTAAAAGCACTTGCCATCAAGCCAGACAGTCTAAGTTTGGCCCCTGGATCCCACTTTTTTAAAAGATTTATTTATTTTATTTATATGAGTACATTGTAGCTGTCTTCAGACACACCAGAAGAGAGCATCAGATCCTATATTACAGATGGCTGTGAGCCACCATGTGGTTGCTGGGAATTGAACTCAGGTCCTTTGGAAGAGCAGTCAGTGCTCTTAACCTCTGAGCCATCTCTCCAGCATGTGGATCCCACATTATGGGAGAAGAAAACCAAATCCCACATGTTGTCCTCTGACCTCCATGTGTTCACTGTCACTCACATCTGCCCCCCTACACAAATAAATAAGTGCAAATGAGCTGGATGGTTGTGGCGCATGCCTTTAATCCCAACCCTTGGGAGGCAGAGGCAGGCGGATCTCTGAGTTCGAGGCCAGCCTGGTCTACAGAGTGAGTTCCAGGACAGCCAGGGCTACACAGAGAAACTCTGTTAATTATATATATATATATATATATATATATATATATATATATATATGTATATATGTTATATATTATATATACATATATATACATACATACATATATATGTATATATGTATATGTATATATATATATATTTATATGTTATACTCTGTGTGTTTGTGTGTGTCTCTGTGTGTGTGATACGATTATACTAAAGGCACTAGATGAATATTAGTAAGTAGATTACAAGTAACATTCCCTACAGAAATACCTAGAGGTATTTGAAGTATGTCTTTTGATTCCCAAAGGACATCTCCTTTGAGAGCCACGTTAGCTGAGGATATCACACCAGGCACCATGATTGGCTTGTGACTGCAATGGACACAGCTGGTCCTCACCCGTGCTTCCCAAGGAAGATCTCATTGGTCCTTTTTCAGAGCTGAGAAAGGAGGATAGACTGACTTCCCCAAGGTCACAAAGCCACTTAGCTCTCGTCCCTGGAGCAGAAGTGTATTGCTGATGACCTGTCCTGACATCTTGTTGTCTAGGTCAGGATAAGGGTGGGGATCTTGACTCGAGAGGTCAACTTACAAGTGTGGAGTTTGAGGCATACACAGTGAGGTAGGTAGACGACCGGCCCAAGGTCACTGGGACATTTGTGGGTAGAATGTGATCTGAACTGGCATTTGTGCACCCCTACTGCAACCTGCCCCTCCCAGAGCCCGCCTCCAAGAGAAGTCCCATCTGGTCACTATCATACCTTCACCACACCTCCCCTTCCCAGCAGGCTCTTGCTGACCTCAGAAAGCTGGTGGCTGCCCATTCCCTTCTGAGTGGTTAGCTCTCAGCCCCTCACACAGCCATGGCCACAGCAGCCCTGTTGGAGTCGGCCTCCCTTTTGACCTCCGTCCCCTCCTCTGCCCACACGTCCTTTACTCCAAAGCCAACAGTGTGGCTTCCCTTTCTTAGGACGCTCACGAGGGAGGAGATGGCAGGTTCGCTTTCTTTCTTTTTTTCTTTCCTTTTTCTTTCTTTTTTCTTTTTTTGCTTTTCTTTCTCTTTCTTTCTTTCTTTCTTTCTTTTTTTGTTTTCTTGCAATTCTAGGGGTGGAGCCCAAGACTTGTACGTGCTAAGAAAGCACATTCCCACCAAACTACATTCCCCAGCCTCAGTCTTTTCCTTAACCTACACTTTGAAACACTCACATGACCATGAATGACCCTATACACACACACACATACACACACACACACACACACACACACACACACACACGTCAGTTGGGGGTAGGGTGGGGATGGGGGAAATATATGCCTCTAATCCCAGCACTCAGGAGGCAGAGCCAGTAATCTCTGAGTTCAAGGCCAGCCTGGTCTACAGAGCGAGTTCTAGGACAGTCCGGGCTACACAGAGAGACCCTGTCTTAAAAATAATAAACACTGTCTTCCCTTTGCAGAGGATCCGAGGATCCATACAAAACTTAGAAATGTGATGTGGCTTTGCCAAAGTCTTGGTGTAATCTAAGCCCACTGTCTCTGGGACCCAGAGTGGATTCCAGAACACAATGCTGCCCTCATCTCTGCCTCCATGCTGCCCTTGGCCACCTTTTCCCAGAGCACTGTGGACTAGCAGAAGTCAGGAGGGAAAAAAAAAAAAAAAAAAAAAAAAAAAAAACAAAAACACCAGGGCGGGAGACATCAGTCCAAGGGCATTTCTGAGCCCAGCTCCAATCTTAACTTCTTGTATGACCTTCAACAAGTCCCCAGTGTCCCTGTGTGTAATAGAGCCTCACAAGATGACCAATCAAAGTTCCCACCAAAGTCAGATTTCTCAGAGCGCTGTACTCTATAGACCTGTATGTTAAACCAGACCTGTTAGAGAAGGTCTGTGATCCCAAGTGCTTGGGAGGCTGAGGTAGGCGGATTTTGAGGTGAAGGTTAGTCTGGGCTACGGAATGAGTTCATCTTGGACAACTTAGCAAGAGCCTGTGTCGAGATAAAAAGACAACTGGGTACACAGTTCAGTGGCAGATGACTTTCTTACTAAATGAACCAGGGTCCAATCCCTTCCAACACACACACACACACACACACACACACACACACACACACACAATCTGAAAATACAAGGGTTGGAGAAATGTTTCAGCCAGTAGAGTGTTTGTTATCCAAACACGAGGACCTGAGTTCAGATCCCCAGCACTCGTATAAAAAGCTGGGTGCTGTAATATACATCCACAGTCTAACCATTAGGAGGGTGGAAACAGATGGAAAGCTGGAGCTCACTGGCCAGACAATCTAACTAATCAGAAGTCTCCAGGGTTAGTGAGAGGGCCTGCCCCAAAAACAAACAGGTGGAGAGTAATTGAGAAAGACATCTGACATCAACCTGTGGCCTTCATGTGCATGTAAATACACATGCATTTACACACACACACACACACACACACACACACACACACCATGTCAGGAAGTCCGTGATTTCATCAGCAGAAGTGGAAATCACCTCCAGTGTTTCAAGGTTTGATTTATCGGCTGCTGCAGCTGCGATTTCAAAATCCACCCGTCCCTCCCAATAACAGAATCAGCTTCCAAAAGAGAAAATAATACCAGGATCCAAGATACCACGGTGAGCCAAGATTAGACACACCTCTAGCCTGGATTTAGAGTGACCTCTTGGATAGCAGAAATGCCCTCCTGATACCTACCAGAATGGTTCATCAGAACCCGAAAGACCCCCAGCACCGGGTACATAGGACAGAGGCAACAGGAGATGCTGGCTGAGAATGATTTGGGGAATTGGGGAGAAAAAGAAACCTTGCAGCTGAATTCTGCTGGGAGAAGGCTGGGCCTGAACAGCAGTGTCTTGTTAGGACAAGTAAGGGATCTGGGAGGAAAGAGAGACCTGCTTGGTTCTGCTTGGCCCAGAGAAGGGTCAGGAAGCTGGGGGGCAGGCGTTAATGAAGAGAAAGGGGGGCAATGAGAGGGACCTGCCAAGGAGCAAGAGGCTCATGGAGGTGACCCTGAAGGACAGATGTAACCTGTAAATGAGGAGAAGTTAGAAGTGGGAGGGAGTTTGGCCCTAACATGGAGAAGAAAGAAGGGGTCAGGGGCTGGGACAGTGGTTCTTGATGTTTCTACTGCTGCCACCCCTTAATACAGTTTTTTTTTTTGTATTGTGGTGACCCCAACCATAAAATTATTTTTGTTGCTACTTCATAACTATAATCTTGCTACTGTTATCAATCGTAACATGAATGTCTGATATGCAGGTGGTCTTAGGTGACTCCTTGCGAAAGGGTCATTCAACACGCCAAAAGGGTTGTGACCCACCGGTTGAGAACCACTGGGCCAGGGGGATGGCTCAGTGGTAAAAATTCCAAGCAAGGCGGTGCTCACGTGTAATCCCAGCACTAGGGAGGCAGAGATGGACAGATCTCTGGGGCTCTTTGCCAAGCCTAGAGCAACTGGAAGCCCCAGGTAAAAAGGAGAGACCCTGCCTCAGGGAATGAGGTGGAGAAGGCTGGCTAGGTCGTTTAGTGGGCCAAGGCAAGTGCCACCAAATCACCTGAGTTTGACGCCTAAGAGTCACACGGTGGAAGGAGAGAACCAAGTCCCACAAGTTGTCCTCTGACTGCCATAAATATACTATGGCATACACACACACACACAGAGAGAGAGAGAGAGAGAGAGAGAGAGAGAGAGAGAGAGAGAGAGAGAGAGAAGTGAGGAGGTTAGAGAGAAAGTCAGAGGTCTAGGGTCCTTTGATAGGGAGAAATTCACTGCCAGCAATCACAACTGCAGTCTGGTCTAGTCTTGTTTATCATGTGGTGACTTCTGTGTTTCTTGTTCCTCCCCTCTCTTCTTGATCATGAGCATCAGAAGATGACAGTTCCACCTGCAGCCCAGCTCTCTTAGCCTTGTATCATCCAAAACAGGGTTCTTGTGGGGGATTTGGACAAGTAATTAAGGTCTGGGCGACCCACTGGACTTGTAGAAAGGCCCTTCCACGGCTCTGTAGACCTCTGCTCCAGAGCAGCCCACCAACCCCTAGGGATCCCACCATCTTAAAAGCTGCCAGCCTGCAGCACCGTTTCCTCAGCAGGAAGCCTAGCCTCAGCCTCCGCCAGCCTCCCCCTGGCCTCCTGCCCACTGCAGAGGTTGCTGAGCCAGCTGAAGCTGGCAGACAGAGCCTGGATCCCTCAGCATCTTGCTGGGGCCTCTGAAAGCTATAAGAAGCTCCCTGATCCTGGAATGCAGACAGCTTCTTCATTTGGGGTGGGGGCGGGGGTGCCTTCTTACCCACCATTTCCCAGAATTACCGAGGACAGAGACAGGCAGGCAGAACCAAATTGTGTTGAATTCCTTCTTAAGCAAGGTCTCAATATGTGAAACAGGCTAGCCTAGGCTGAACTTATTGGCTATCCTCTGACGGGTATATAACACCACACCAACATGTGTTGCATCTTTTGATTTTACAAATGACCTATTTTCAAGCTGACAAAGGTGCACTCGGGTAATCCTAGGGAACGTAGCTCAGTGAGAGCACTTGCCTAGTATACTCAAGGTCCTGGCTTCTCTCATCAATGTCCCCTTCTTAAAAAGAAAAAAAAAGGGGGGGCGGGGGAGGAAGGAGTCAAGTGTGGAGGGGCTTTCCTTTAATCTCAACACTTAGGAGGCAGAGGCAGGCTGGATCTCTGAGTTTGAGGCCAATCTGGTCTGCAGAGCGAGTTCCAGGACAGCCAGGGCAACAGAGTAAGAACCCGACTCCTAGAAACATAAACAAAGAATTAAAAAGAACTCGGTTATACATGTTGGCTCATGCTTATAATCCCAGCCCTTGGAAGGCTGAGCCAGAAGGGTTGCTGGGAGCTTGAGACCAGTCTGGACTGCATCGTGGGTTTCTGGACAATCTAAGCTATGTAAAACCATGTCAGAAAGAGAGGGACAGACACACACAGAGGGAGGAACAGAGGGATCTCATTGTATAACATATCAAAGCCAACTATCAGACCTGGGACCAGTGACCACAGCTCTGTGAGTAAGGGTATTTGCCACCAAGCCTGACAACTTGAGTTTGATCCCCAGAACCCCTTGCAAGGTAGAAAGAGAGAACTGATTCTTAAAAGAACTACTGTGGTATTCACATAGACACTGTGGTATGCATATGTGCACACGCATGGGCATACCTGTGCACACAGGGACACATGTAGTGGTAATGAAGTTAATTTAATTTACTTTTTGAGGCAGGATTTTTTTGTGTAGCCCTGGCTGTCAAGGAACTCACTCTATAGACCAGGCTGGCCTCCAACTCAAGAGATCCACCTGCCTCTGCCTCCCAAGTGCAGGGATTAAAGGTGTGTACTGCCACCACCACCACCTGGCAATTTTAAAATTTCTTACAAAGTCAGATGTGCAGCATAATGGTAAAGCATTTACTTAGAATCCCCAAGTAGGGCGATGGTAGAGCCCCTGCCTAGAATCCCCCAGGGAGGGGCTGGGGGCGTGGCTCAGTGGTAGAGCTCCTGCCTAGAATCCCCCAGGGAGGGGCTGGGGGCGTGGCTCAGTGGTAGAGCTCCTGCCTAGAATTCCCCAGTGAGGGGCTGGGGACGTGGCTCAGTGGTAGAGCCCCTGCCTAGAATCCCCCAGGGAGGGGCTGGGGGCATGGCTCAGTGGTTGAGTATCTGCTAGCATGTACAAAGTTCATTCATTCCTAACACACACACACACACAGAGAGAGAGAGAGAGAGAGAGAGAGAGAGAGAGAGAGAGAGAGACAGACAGACAGACAGACAGACAGACAGACAGACATTCTTATCACCCAAAGACAAGCACTAAGACTGTGATACCTCCTTGCAGGCTTCTTCCTATACCCTCATAGGTACATGAAATTAAATCACTGAAAATGGGCTATAGGGAGACGTCTGCATCCATTGTTGTTTTCCTGTAGCTTGAGCATCCTAAGATGTCTTCAGAGACTGTTCATAAGCACACTATCCCCCTATGCTGGAGCTTGAGCCCCTGTGAGGCTGTATAAGGACCGGCTGTGGGCGAGGCTGCTTCCCCAGTAAGCTAATGAAAGCAGAGAAGGAAGCCTCATCCATGACCCACATGGGCACAGCCTCAGGGTCTGGGGGCTCTGTGTTTTCCTTGAAAGAGGTGACTATGGGGCAGATGAGCCTGAGAGTGAGGTGGTTTTGTCAGTCAGTGCCCCATGCCAGGGGCTGCTGAAGGGAGTGGCCAAAGCTGCTGGCAGAGATAGTCTGAGTAGGTCACACATCCCCAGGGGAGATCACAGATCCTGCAGGACTTTAGTGGAAAGAGCTCAGAGCTAGAATCAGGTGATAGTCATCTCCTAGGCTCTGCTTTCAGCTGGGCTCACCCTCCATCCTTAGGACCGGCTGCTAAAGTGTGGATCTGCCTCCTGGCGCACAAGAAGTGATAGACAATGGGTTTAACAGAATTCCATAAGAATAAAATCCTGGCTGGGTGGTGGCACATGCTTTTAATCCCAGCACTCGGGAGGTAGAGGCAGGAGGATCTCTCAGAGTTTGTGGCCAACCTGGTCTGATCTCTCTGAGTTTGAGGCCAGCTTAGTTTGGCCTACAGAGCTAGTTCCAGGACAGCCAGGGCTACACAGAGAGATCTTGTCTCAAAAAAAAAATCAAATAATAATAATTAATATAATAATAATTATTATTATAAAATAAAATCCAGTATGTACCACCATCTGGATCAATATAATTTATACACAGTGGGTGTCTCTTTGTTCCTGGGCACTGTGTGAGCCAAGAGGACACAGGGGTCAATCTGACCCTGACTTTCACCTTGAAGATTCCCCAGAGCAGTTGTGGGAATGAACAGTTAGTTACAACCCTCTGAGGTTCAGCTAGATGGAAGCTATCTGCAGAGATACAGATGTGGGCTACAGGAGGAGGCTCCTGGGAAAACTGGTGCTCTCCATGGGTCCTGAAGAGTGATGGAGATGCAGAGGAGTCGAAGCAAGGGTAATGAAGTGAAGAGGTGAAAAACCTTGGTGAGCCAGGGCCGGTGGAGGAGGCAGGAGGAGGATTTAGAGCAGTGGTTCTCACCTGGGGGGTTGCAACTACTTTTGGGGAGCAGAGTTCAAAGACCCTTTCACAGGAGTCACCTATGACCATTGGAAAGCATAGATATTTACATTATGATTTTTAACACTGAAGGATGAACAATGTAGCAAAATGACAGATACAAAGTAGCAACAAAAATGATGTTATGGTTGGGGGTCTCCACACCTCGAGGAACTGTATTAAAGGGAGGGTCACAGTATTAGGAAGGTTGAGAACCATGGACCTAGAGTGTCAGGCCAGCTTTGGGGTACATAATCTGGAATAGAGAGCAGGAGGGAGGGAAGAAGGGAGAGAGGAAGAGATGGAGGGATGGAGGGAGAGAGAAAAGGAGAAATACACCAGACACTAAAGAACTGTGGCTAAGAAGGAACCACTGTCCATTGAAGGAGAAGCCACTGTTCACCAAGGCAAGAAGTGCCCACACAACTGAAGGTCCTGAGTCCCCAGGAGACTTGACAGGGATGGGTATGCATGTGGCCAGACTAGAATCTTCTCGAGAGAAAGGGAGACCAGTGGGTGGGGAGAAAGCCAAGGGTAGAGCCTTCAGCCCATGTCCAGCTGGTAGCATACCCCTTAGCACCCAACAAAGACTCCTGGTTAGCAGAGTGGGCTCAGGACTGGTAGAGCAGTTGAGCCACCCCAGAAAGGCACCGGAAGTATCCTGGAAGAGATGGATGCTGGGACACTCAGCTGGCCCTGCTGATGGTCAGTCCTGCCCCCTTCCAGCATCTGGTCCTATTCACGCTCTCAGAATCCTCTGCAGAATGCCTTCCTTTGTTCTTTATGAGTATGTGTGTGTGTATGGGTGGGGGTGCACACATACGTGTGTGCTCTCATGCTTACAAGTGTGCACGCATGTATGTGTGTGAATGTGTGTGTGTATTTGTGTGCACACACTCAGATGTGCATGCACATACGAAGGCGGAAGAAATGGCAGGCATTGTTTTATTTATCTGGCTATTTACTTATTAATAGACAGGGTCTCTCGCTGGCTTGCAGCTCACCAAGTAGGCGAGGCTGGCTGGTTAGGAAGCCCGAGGGATCTGCTTCCTAGCACTGGAATTATAAACGCGTTTACCTTGGGGGGGGGGAGGAAATCAAGGGTCTGGGGCCTGAACTCCTCCTCCAGCTTGCTGGGCAAGCACTTTGCTGACTGAGCCATCACCTCCATTCCTGTTGCCTGGTTTTGTTTTGTATTTATTTATTTATTTATTTATTTATTTATTTATTTATTTTTGCTTGTGTTTGGGGGTGGATTTGTTGTTGTTGTTGTTAGATTTTTATTTTCATTTATTGTGTTCAGATCCACATGCTCCAATGGAGGTCAGAGGACAACACCTCTTAGGTGTTGATCCCAAGGATAGGACTCAGGTTACCAAGTTTAGCAGTAAGTCCCTTTACCCAATGAGCTGTTTACCAACCCTGCATCTTTATTTATTTTTTATGGATTTTGTTTGTTTGTTTGTTATTTTGAAGACAAAGTCTCCTGTATCCTACCCTGCTCTTGAATTTGATACATAGCCAAGGCTAGCCTTCAACTCCTGATCGCCCTGCCTCTGCCTCCCAAGTGCTAGGATTACAGGTACACACAAACACACTTTGCTCTCCACTGCCTTTCGGGTTCTTCCTTCCTCTATCCCCTTCTCTGGAGTACCTGAGAGCAGAAACGCTCATTCCTACCTGCATTTGTCACTCACCTTGCCTTTGCTTGGTGCCTTCTTTTTCTTTTATTTCAATAATTTTTAAAATTTATTTATGTATTCTGTCATTCTGTGTGTATATATAGTTCATGCCAGAAGAGGACATCAGATCCCATTACAGATGGTTGTGAACCACCATGTGGTTGCTGGGAATTGAACTCAGGACCTCTGAAAAAGCATCCAGTGCTCTTAATCACTGAGCCATCTCCCCAGCCCAGCTTGGCGCCTTTCTTGACTTAGAAGTTTCATAATCGTTGTCATCCTCAACCCAATGTTGAATATTGGATAAAGACTCAGAACCATGTTAGCACTGAAGCTGTCCTCAGCAGAAAACTTGCTAGAATCCCCTAGTGAGAGGCTGGGCATAACTAGTGGAATGATGCTTGCTTGTCTAGCTTGCCCAGGGCGGGAGGCTCCGGCACCAGCCCAGCAAATACAAAGTATCCTTTTTGCCTAGAGTTGTTAATGTTTCTGCAGGCCACGTGGCTTAGATGGGAGTGTCGGTGAGTGGCCGGGGCTCTGGTGTAAGATTGGGTTGCCTGGCTGGGGGACTTTAGAGCCAGCATCCCATATGGACCTCACAGAATCCATGCAGGTTTGCCAGAACGAAGGGCACTTCTGAAGGAGGAAGAGAACTGAAGAAAACCCAAGGCCAAGGAAATTGGGACTCAGGAGGAGACACAAGGCAGCTTGTGGGGGGCTTTTGCCAGGTGAGGATGTGAGGCTCCATCTTTCTCAGGCAGGCGGCATAACACATCAAGGATGCTCCCAGCGGGACCCACCAGACAGAGCTGTTTGAAGACAGGCAAGCGTGATTCAGACAGATGGAGAATAGGAAGGGGATGAGGTGTTTTCAGGACATGGGTCACGTGACCAGGGGCCAACCCGGAACATCCAAATTCACCACAGCGTGATCTGATGTTGCAGCATGCCTATCTCTGTGTTTCTAGAAGAATCTATGATAAGAAAATTCCCAGGACTCAATCTGATTGATTGGTGGATTCAGAATCTGAGTGTGAGGTGCGAGGGCTAAACGTTAAGGCACCCAGATGCCAGGACACGCTGGAGTTGGGAAGCAGATGAACTGGAAGTGGAGCTCAGGGGCGGAGCCTCACCCAGCATCACGCTGCCCTGGGTTTCCAGGACCAGAAAACTAAGAGAAAATAAAACCGTAAAGGAATGATTCCTACACTTAGGCAAGTGAGGTAGCAGGATGGAGAGTTCAAGACCAGCCTGGACCTTGTCTTGAAATAAATATTTAAAAGTCCGGACTATGGCTCAGCAGTAGAGCACCTGTCTAGCGTGCACCAAGCCTTGGGTTCCATCTCCAGCATTGCAAAAACAAGGTTTTTTGTTTTGTTTGTTTGTTTTGTTTTGTTTGTCATGGAGTTGAGGACCAGTGTCTCGTTCTTACATATGATGTGGTCCTTTCTGCCCAAAATGCCTCTCCTCCTCTCCCTCCTCCTCCTCCTCTTCCTTCATCTCTGCTCAGACAGCTTCTGTGGGGTGCGTCAAGTCAACCTGTCTCTTGTGTGTCCTCAAGACTCCTTCTTGCTCAGCCCCTGACACACTCTACTCTCTCTTGGCTCCCCGTTCAGCATTTCCCAGGTACCAGGCTCCTCTGCTTGACTTCACCCATCTTTCTCATCCGCACAGCATCCTATGGCGTGGGATGGAAGCCGAAGCACAGACCTTCGCTCAAAAGTGATACAACCACAGTGGGCAGGGTTGCCCTGTTCCCAGGTTCTCAGGCTTGTTGCCATTTAAGGGCAAGGGCCTGTGCCCTGTGATGTCAAAGGTCCGCATGCGCAGAGGCTGGCATAAGGATGCTCGTTCGCTCGTCTTCCAGGTGGCCTGATAGTTGGTTGTTCTCCTTAAGCTGCAGGACTGCTATGCAGCTTAAGGAGTCGCATGGCCTTGGTGAAGGTGATAAGCTATGAGGCCCGAGGTGGGAAGGAGGAGGCAGCAGATGCGGAGGAGCTCTGGAACCTTTGAGCAGTCTCTCGGCCAACGCAGTTTCCCTTCCGGTCCTGGCTTCTCTCCTACCGAGGTCTCCTCTGCTAGGGATCGACCCCAGGACGTTGTGCATGCAAAGAGGTGATATACCTCCAGCAACATCCTGAACCCTCACTGAGGGATCCTAAGCAAAAGCTCTGTCGCTGAACTGTATCCTCCCCCCCCCCCCACACACACACCCTACACCCTATTTTTGCTTTTTATTTGGAAACAATCTCACTAAGTTGCCCGGGCAGGCCTGAGGTAATTGGTCCTCTGGGGATGACAGACCTGTGCTAACAATTCCAGCTTATACCATCCTTTCCACGATAGGCAGGGCCTAGGCAGGGCTCATGGCAAGAGTGGATTCTGTGCTGATGGCAAAGCAAGAAAAACGCATGGACAGGCATCTCTCCTGATGTAATACCAAGAGACTCACCCCTTCCCTCCCAGAGATCTGAGAGCCTCCTTCATAGCCCCCACTTGCCATCCTCGAGGGATCCAAGGGTTATTGTCAATGATGTTGCTAATTAACTGCTTAATTAATGATTTAGAATAATCAGATTAATTGACATTAATTGGTTACCATTTGTCAAGGACCCTGGAAAGCCATGCCTCTCAGAGTTGAAGTGTGTGCGTCGGATACTGGGCAGAGGTCTCAGAAGGGCACCATACTGTATGTAAGGCTGAGGCTGAGCAAGTGGCAGGCGGGGCCAGGACCAAGGGACCAAGGGAACCAGCCTGGGACAGAGCCTTTCTGTGTACCAGGCTGAGCCGTTAAGTTCCTCGTCTCCCTCGGGTACATTATGAGAAGGGTTGGGGGCTGTGGAGATGGCTCAATGGGTAAAATCACTTGTCACCAAGCCTGATGTGGCCCGAGTTCTAGCCCCTGGGAGGCTACATAGTGGAAGAGCAGAGCTCAGTCCTTCAGGTTGTCACGTGACATCCACAAGTCTGCCATGGCAGCTCGATTTCTTGAATCCTAACTCAAAACAGCATGGCCTTTCTTCCTCTTCTCCACCCCCACCCCCACCCCATCCCCACTCCTAGCCCCAGCCCAGCAGCTAGACTGGGGTGCAGGGGAGGCAGTATCTCAAAGGGAGAAAAGATTTGGAAGGAATCAAGGGGGAAGAAGGGTTTGGGGGAACGGATCTGTTGTAAAGTGCTTGCTGCACACGCGTGAACCTGATTTCGATGCCCAAAGCTAGGCACGGTAGTGTACAATTGTAAGCCCAGCACTGGAGGGTTAGAGACATGAGAATCCCTGAGGCTCCCTGGCCAGCCCGCCTAGCTTAATTGATGAGTCGTAGGTCTCAAAAACCAGGATGGATGGCTCCTGATGCCTGGGGTTGATCTTTGGCCTCCACTGGCAACCTTTCACCTGAGCATACACACACCAAAGAAAAATAAAAAGGGACCAATGGAAAGAGGAAATCTCTCTTTCTACCACCTACAGGGCAAGTCTTCCTAAAAAGAGACCTAATTCTAAATATGCCTCAGTATAAGTAGGTCATCACCTAATAACTGCTAGGGTGTGGCTCACACAGCCAACAACAAAAGCAAAACCAAAACCCAAATCACTGGGCAGTGGTGGCGCACACCTTTAATCCCAACACTCAAGAGGCAGAAGCAGGTGGATCTCTGAGTTCGAGGCTAGCCTGGTCTACAGAGCAAGTTCCAGGGCAGTCAGGGCTACACCAAGAAACCCTGTCTCGAAAACCCAAAAGATAAAAACCCAGAAAAGATCAGCAGGACAGGCTGATGAAACAAGCAGAATAGTAAAGCCGAGATGACAGGGACTGGCTTGCATTATTTAGTCAATCTCAGCCCCACAAGCCTGCAGTACATTTCAACGCCTGTTGAAAAAACATGACTTACTGTTTTAGATTACAGCACTTGAAACAACAACAGGAAAAATTACTATGAAATGCATCCTACGTTTTAAGAAAGAAAGAAAAAAAAAGCCAACCCACTCAAAAATATGAGTGTGGATTTGTCTTTAGAGACATTCTCCCTAAATCGAATGGCTCCCACATCATATCCAAGTTCAAAGCAGAAACTGGGAATCAGGAGCCTGCGGTCTTACTTCCGTGTGAGTTTTCTTTGGGTTTTGCCTTACTGACAACACAGGTCTGACACTCTTCCCTGCAGGGCACAAGTGCCAGGACTACAGATGTGTGTGCCAGCCCCTGCTTGAGGCTTGAGGCTTGCCTTGAGTTTCCCACTGACCCCTTAGTGGCTCCCCTCCCCTCTGCTGGACCTTCCTGGTGAGTCCCTGGTCTTTCTTCCTCAGAGACTACGCTCCTCTTTGGTGCAGTGGCTGTGTGGATTTTTAGTATACCAGAGATACATGTAAATGTGTGGCAAGATAAAAGGTGCATTTGGTGAGAGGGCGGAGTTCCCAGTACTGGAGTGTTTCCCCAGCAGAAGAGACTCCAAGCTTGATAACAGAGATTTTAGTGTGGAAAAAGAAAAACAGGAGCGTGAACATGGTATCTCTTTCTGTCTCTCACTCCCTTTAATGCCCAATCTTGCAGCCCCCGGGGGAGGAAGGACCAGGAGAGACTGGAGGCTGTTGCCTAGCAACGACAGGCACATCTGGATCGATGGGAAAGGCTGGCGGGGCGGGCAATGCTCCAGCCCCCAGCCCAACTCTCTTTGACTGTCTCTTTGATCTCAGCTGGCCCAGCAGGAACCTGGGGGGGGTGCCCAGGGTGGACTGCCTGATTAGAGTCAAGTCAATAGAGGGAATTTTCCAAAATGAGACTGTGTGGAAAGAGGAGGCATCTGCTCCAGACCCACCAACACTCTCCCCAGTGAGAGAAAGCCACTCACTGTCTGGCCAGTACTCACCTCTCCTGCCATAGCTTCTGAGTTGATGCATTACCTGCCAACTTTTATTTGTTTATTCAGTGTGTGTGTGTGTGTGTGTGTGTGTGTGTGTGTGTTATCTTCAAATATATGTATATGGTATATGCAGGTGTGTGTTATGTGCAGGTATGTGCAGGTATGCATGTATGGTATATGCAAGTGTGGTGTATTCGTGTGTGTGTGTTATGTGCAGGCGTGTATATATGATATGTGCAGGTATGTGTGGTATGTGCAGCTGTGTGTGTGTATGCAGGGGTGTATGCAGATGTACATGTATTCAGATGTTGGTGCTCAGAGCTCATTCTTTTTTATTCAGTCTGAGGCCACAGCCCATGGAATAGTGTCGCACACATTTAGGGTAGATTGTCCGGCCTCAATTAACTTAATGTAGAAAAATTTCTCACAGATGTGTCCACAGATATGTCTTCAAGATGATTCTACATCCTGTCAAATGACAATAAAAACCACCCCAGGAGCCCAGGCTGGCCCCCAACTAATGATCTTTCTGCCTCAGCTGCCATGTGCTGGTATTATACATAGATACCACCACCATGTCTAGCTTCCTCCCAAGTGTGACTTTTCTCCAGGGACAAAGAGACCAATCCCACAGAGGCTCATGAGGGAAACTGACAATCTCAAGAAGAAGGATCTGGGCAGCTGGTTTCTAACCCATTTCCCGTTCTCAATCCAGCTTTCCAGTATAGCCTGGGATTTTCTTATCCTGGGGGTAGTGGATAAGGAGAGCTGGGACAGACATGCAGGCTCCTCTGATTTCATGCCGGTGTCAGCCCTGGAGTCCTGTGTGGATTGATCCTCACAGACATGACCTGGTACCATCTGCTAATAGCCCAGCCCTTCATGGTAGTCTAGCCATAAGTCACCACCTTCCCCAACTGAGTTGAAGCTGGTCCTTGGCCCCTACCAGATTGCCCCAAAACTTCCTTCTTGTGCCATCAGCTGTAAGAAAGATCCCCATCTAGAAGGTGCCAGCATCCATAAAGGCCACAGAGATCTCCAAGGAGGAGGAAGTTGGTTACTCAAGAGAGACAGCATCCTTTGTTTCCTATGAGTGAAAGGGAGGAGGAATGACCAGTCACTTGCTCATTGGTTTGGGTTTTGGAATGCTAGTGTGTGTGTACTCTGAGTGTGTGTGTGTGTGTGTGTGTGTGTGTGTGTGTGTGTACATTCGTGTACTAGCTTATCTGGCTTATAGGACTTTAAAGTTTTGTTTCTCAAATGGCATCCACTTTATTTTTAAAGTGTCTCATTGAGCCTGGCTCACTGGCCAGAAAGTACCAGGGATTACAAATGCACACTACCTTACTCAGCATTCTGTTTGTTTGTTTGTTTTGTTCTGTTCTGTTTTATTTCTCAAGACCTGTAGCCCTGGCTGTCCTGGAACTCACTCTGTAGACCAGGCTGGGCTCGAACTCACAGAGATCCACCTGCCCCTACCTCCCAAACCCTAGGAGTAAAGGCATGTGCCCGGCTCCACACCTGACTTTTAAAGAACATACTGAGGCTTGAACCCAGGTTCTACTGCTTGCCATGAACTTTGTCAGCTAAACCATCTCTCCAGCCTTTATTTTATTTTATTTTATTTTATTTTTGAGATAAGCTTTCATTTTTCCATGCTGACCTTGTAGCTGAGGATAATGTTTTGTTGGTAAAAAATTATTTTTACATGTATTTATTATGTTGTGCATGTACGTGTACATATATGAACATGTGCACAAACACACGTGTGCACATGCCACAGCACAGCCTACACATGGAGGTCAGAGAAGGAGAGTTATTTCTCTCCTTTGAACTATGTGTGGGTTCTGGGGACCAAACTCAGGCCATTAGGCTTGGTGGCAAATGCCTTCACCTGCTGTCTTCTTGATTGCCCACTGAGGATGACCCTGAACTTCCGATCCTCCTGCCTGCACCTCCCAAGTGCTGGGATTACAAGTGTACATCATCACTCTGAACCTACGCTGTGTTGAAGGAGGAACCCGGGGCTTTGTGCATTCTAGGCAAGCTCCATACCTAGCTTGAGCACATCCTAAGCCCTCAACTCTGGTTTCAATATCTGTCTACTGATTGCTTTGTATGGTGTTCAGCAGCCAACATTACCTGTTCTGGTCTATCCTAGAGTCTGTTAGCCTAGAGTGTGGGGTGTCTGCCATCTTTGGTTGATGTTGCTTGCTAGTCTGAAGTCCTGACTTGTGGGGTCTATCCCATACAAAGCTCTGCATAGCCAGCTCTGGACCTCAGGAGTCTGCACAGATGTCATCTGAGCTATATGGCCCAGACCGTACCTCCTTAACAATCACATGGCAGAGGCCCCTCGGCTCCAGGAACCTGCCATCCAGGCTTCCGATCTGGGAATTTAAGTTGGAAACCCTAGGCTGGGGGAGGAGCTAGGCTAGAAGACAAATCATTCCTATCTCATTCAGAGACTGGGCTGGACATCAGACTTGGGAAGAGATGGCAATGTAGTTTATGCAAATGTCAAAGGGACACAGACCGGACGTTGGGAGCAAGGATGACTTCCACTGAAGTCCCTGAAGATGACAGTAGTGAGATAAGACGTGAGCTCCCCAAGGCCCACTACAAACACAGGCTAGCGGTACATTACAGTTGTTTGTTTAGCGGGTGTGTACCATGACACAAACATGTGGCGGTCAGAAGACAATGTGTGGGGTCAGTTCTCTCCCCCCCACTATGTAAGTCAGTGTCTGAACTTAGGTCTTCAGGCTTGGTGGCAGGCAGTTTTACCCACTGAGCCATTCGCCTGCCCCAGGTTGGAGTTTTGCCGCTGTTTATTTTGACATAAGGACTCATTCAGCACAAGCAGGTCTTGAACTCACTATGTAGCCAAAGATGACATTGATCCTCCTGCCCTCACCTCTGAGTGCAGAGCTGGTCACAGATGGCTGCCCAGTGTGACAGCCCCCACCAGACCCTAAGGACACGAAGATAGATGAAGTTGACTACTCTCCTTAGAGAGACCAATGACAGGCTGGGGACTGTAGCATGTCTGTAATCCTAGCACACAAGAGGCTAAGACAGAAGAATCGCAAGTCAAGTCCAGTTTGGGAAATTAAACGTGGTGGCACACACATGTAGGCACAGCGTGGTGGCACACACATGTAGCCCTTGCATTTGAGAGGCAGAGGTTGGTGGACCTCTGTGAGGCCTGAGTCCAGCCTGGTCTACATAGTGAGTTCTAGGGCAGCTAAGGCTACCTTGTGAGACACTATCTCAAAAATACGGCTGGGGATATGGCTTAGCTGGTCGAGTGCACAAAGCCCTGGGTTGATCTTGAGTACTGAAGACACTGGGCGTGTTGATTAGTGCCTGTAATCCCAGCACTCGGGAGCTAAAGTCAGAAAAATCAGAAGTTCAAAGTCATCCTTGACTACAGAAGGAGTTCAAGGCCAGCCTGGGCTACATGAGACAGTAAACAAACAAACAGTCAGAGACAGAACATATTGGAACAAGAACAAAAGTGATGTAGTGACCCCAGTGGCACATCCTCCAGGAGGACATACTTTAGGAAGCCACTGGAGGTGGCACCTGTCCCTTCTGGCGGAATAAATGGAGGAGTCGGACAGTCCAGACTCAAGGATCAGTAAAGGCCAGTGTGTTCTGAGTAGCACAGAATATAGCAGGAAAAATGGGAGCTAGCCTGAGGCTGGATAGGTTGCCCAAACCCACACGGTACCAAAACAGCCTATGCTTTCCTCCTGGGCTGCGCATGTTCACCTGCTCTGCCTGCCTGCCTTGGGCCAGCATCTCACCCCTGCTTAATAGCATAGACTGAGTCTGCAGAGAAGTGGTCAAGCCAAGCCCTGGCCCAGGCCCTGGTGGTTGGACAGAGAGCTCTGGAGTGAACAGGAGAAGACAGGGACCATGAAGCATGCTGCCAAGGCACAGCCCTGAGATACCAGCACTTGCACACGCCAGGCTGCCTCTCTCTCCCCCAGGCTCCCACCTTGGCTCCAGCCCAGGCCATCCTATTGCAAGATGCTTCCGCCAAGATTTTCCTCTGGTTCCAGCTGGGGCCCCAGGAAGCTCCAGCCACTGAATAATTGAACGGAAGCTGCTTGGTCTCTTTTCCTCCCAGCTATAGCAGCATCTTTTGGAGTGTTGGGTAACACACAGCAGCTCTGGCTGTTCCCCAGAGACACCAAGGAGGCCAGGAGGAAGCCTCTGTAACCCTCTCACCGCCAGGAGACTCCAGCTCTTACAGATTACTGTGGGATCTCCTCCACCTTCTCCCCAGCGCCACCTCTTTCTCTTCTTTCTCTTCTCCTTAAGTCAGGACCTCATGTAGCCCAGGGTGACCCCAAATTCTCTGTGTTGCTGAGGATGGCGTTGAACAGTTGATCCTCCTGAGTGCTGGAATTACAGGTTTGTGACAGACAGCATGATCCATTTATGCTGCGCTGGGTTTTATGTGTGCTGACCTACATTGCCAGCAGAGTGTGTGTGTGTGTGTGTGTGTGTGTTTCTGTGCTTGCTTGTCTTGAGATAAAGGCAGACAAGGTCTTACTCTACTGTAGTCCAGGCTATCCTGGAAGTCACTATATGGCACAGGCTGGACTTGAACTCATGATCTTACTGCCCCAGCCTCCCAAGTGCTGGAACTGTAGGTGTCTATCATCTGCTGGAACAGAAATTGCACATACATCAGTTTCTCCACTCTTCATAACCTCTTCGAGAGGAAGGATTTATGTTAAGCCCTGTTTTATAGATGAAGAGACAGGGTGTTGGAGTCTCTGTACTCTGGAGTCTGAAGCAGAAAGATCGCACACCCAAGTTCAGAGTAACCCCATAAAAACCCATGAAGAAAACTGATCTCAAGGACAACCTGGGCACATGAGACTCTGTTTCAAAGTTTTTAATCTTAAAAGAGAGTTTCAGGCCATTCTTGGCTACATAGTGAGGCTCTGGAGACAGACAGACACACGGAGGAACAGACAGACAGACAGGGAATGATAATCTCACCTCCAGAGATTTGAATCTGAGATACATCACAGGTTGACTGACGAATAAAATATAGGACACCCAATTAGATCTGAACTTCAGAGAAACCTCAAATAATTTTTAGAAGCCTGTCCCAAATACAAACTTCATGAAATTCAAATTTTACTTAACTAGGGAACTCATGTTTTTATTTGCCAAGTCTGACAACATTTCACAGCTCTTAACAGAAGTCTCAGCTAGGTGTGACCTGAATCCTCTTCAATCCCTCAAATGCGTGGAGACAGGGGTCTAGCCACCTGTGTCTTCCAGTCTCCCTTCCTCCCAGGATGATATTTTTGTCGATGTAGCTGAAGAGACCTTGGACTTCTGACAGCCTGTCATGTCGACTTAAACTGGGTGTGTGGTCATTGAAAGTCCCCCAGTGCTTCCTACATATAGTCTTTCTAAACTCGTTCTGTCTCATTCCAACTTTAGACAGTTTGGGGACCCAGATTGGACATGTGCTGTTTCTGTTTCTCCAAATCCCTTTTCTACCTTTCTGCACTCATTGCTTTGTTTCCATCTGTTCAGCCATTTGGGGCTGTGACTCTATTCACGAGCTCTTCCAGACTGTGTCCTCGGTGAATCTGATCTTCGGGGCACTAGATCGTCCACTCACTAAGCAAGCATGTGGGGAAGGACAGAGCACCGTGGTCCTCTGCTAGAAGCCTACACCTAATTTGAGTACAAATGAATCAGCCAGTTATAATAGATCAAAAGACTGGGTACAGGGCCCTTATCAAAAATGCTAGGGGACAGAGTGCTTCCAATTTCAATTGTACGTTTGAAGATTTTAGAATTGTGTGTGTGTGTGTGTGTGTGTGTGTGTGTGTGTGTGTGTGTGTGTTGAGCTCAGTGTCTTATGCAGACTATGTAGGCTCTCTACCACTGAGCTATATCCCAACCTATGATTTTTTTAAAGATATATTTATTTTATGTATATGAGTACACTGTAGCTGTCTTCAGACACACCAGAAGAAGGCATCACATCCCATTACAGATGGTTGTGAGCCACCATGTGGGTGCTGGGAATTGAACTCAGGACCTCTGGAAGAGCAGCCGGTGCTCTTAGCTGCTGAGCCATCTCTCCAGGCCCCCATCTTTTTTTTTTTTTTTCTTTTTTTTTTCAAGACAGTGTTTCATGTATCCTAGGCTAGTCTAGAACTCATCAGCCCAGGGTGACCTTGAACTTGTAATTCTCCTGCCCCCATCTCCCAAGTAGCAGAATGACAGGTATGCACCACCAATCCAGGTTTGTGGGATACTGGGGATAGAACCGAGGGCTTTACACATGCCAGGTAAGAGCTGTACCAACTGTGCCACATCTCCAGTCCAAGACTTAGAGAGACTGTGTGTGTGTGTGTGTGTGTGTGTGTGTGTGTGTGTGTGTCTGTGTGGGTGTGTGTCTGTGTGCGTGTGTGTGTCTGTATGTGTACATGTGTATGGAAGCCACATTTGTGTCTGTCCACTTTGGTTTGGGGGTTTGTTTCTTTGTTTTTGGCTGGTTGGTTGTGTTGCTATTGTTGTTGTGTTGTTGCTGTTGTTGTTGTTTTCTGAGAAAGTATCTCTAACTGACCCGGAGCTCATCAAGTAGGCCAGTGAACTCCAGATATCCACCTGTCTCCACCTTCCCCAGGTTGTTGTGCCTATAAAGCAAGCACCTTACACGTTAGGTTATCACCAAACTCACTTAATAGAGTACTTGGTTTTTTTTGTTTGTTTTGGGTTTTTTTGTTTTTTGGTTTTTTTGTTTTTGAAGCAAACTATGTAGTCTTACATACTTACATAGTCTAAACTGGCCTTGAACTCACAACCTTCCTGCCTTACCCCATACACACACAAACACACCTACTCACACTGGGATTACAGATATGTACCACCATGCCCAGCCATTTATGTTTTATGTACACCTTATGCACATAGCCCATAGATTATTCTCCGTTTTAAATCAGTTTATGCCTGTGCGCATGCACACAAGCCACAGTGCACCTGTGGCGGTCAGAAACCAAGCCGAGAGCATTGGAGGATCTCTCCTTCCACTTGTGCATTCCAGGGCTCAAAGTCAAGAGCATCTGCCTTGGCAGCAAGCAGCTTTACCTGCCGAGTCGTCTGGCCAGCCTTGTTGGTGATTCTCCACAGTATTTTTAGTGTCTGTGTTTATTCCACAGTCCATCACATGATTCTAGGCATAAAGATCATGTTGACCCCCTCCTCCAAAAGTTGCATGTTTTAGACTTTAGGATTGGGACTGTTGGCGGTGTTTTGGCTTATATCAGCACAGTATGCCCTTCTTGAGTCTCACATGACTTGGTAAAAGATGATGCCAATCAGGCATGTTGGCACATCCATATAATCCCAGCACTCTGAAGTTCAAAGTTATTCTCAGCTATACATGATTTTAAGGGCAAGTCTGGGCTACGTGAGACTCTGTGAGACAAGGGGACATGAATATGTCAGGCAGTGCAATGACCCACGCCTGTAATCCCAACGCTTGGGAGGCTGGGCAGGCAGGACTGATCAAAGTAAAAGTTGGCCAACCTAGATTACATACAGAATCTCAAACCCATTAGGACTACAGAGCAAAACTATTTCAGGCATCTCAAAACAAGAGATCGTAAAGATAGGTTCCAGGGGCTGAAGTCTCAAAAGTTCCTACAGCATTCAGGCCCCCACTGCATCGTGAGTATGGGATCTGCTCTGAGAAGCTAGGGCAGTGCTCCCCCAGTTCTAAGGGCTCACGGCCAGGAATGGTAGCCAGACATACACTGAACAGACAGACATACAGTGACCCAATGCCATATCAGACACACCAGAAGAGGGCACCAAATCCCATTACAGATGGTTGTGAGCCACCATATGGTTGCTGGGACATGAACTCAGGACCTTTGGAAGAAGAACCAGTGCTCTTAACCACTGAGCCATCTCTCCAGCCCCAATGTCATATCAGACATGTGGGTTGAAACTGCAGGGGAGTGAGTGATTCAAACCCCCCACCTAGATCAAGACTTCCATGGGGAAGTAATATTTGGGCTGGACTCCAAAGGATAAATAGAAGCTCCTTGGGTGGAAAAGAAGAAAACAGAAATTTTAACCCAGTTGAGCAACCCGAGCAATGACCAAATAGGGGAGTTAGAGGCTAGGAGCTGGTTTAGAACAGAATGTGGCAAGAGGTAAAATCCCAAGATGGCAGTATAGCTCAATGGTAGAGCCCCTGCCTAGAATCCCCCAGTGAGGGGCTGGGGGCGTGACTCTGCAATAGAGCCTCTGCCTAGAATCCCCCAGTGAGGGGCTGGGGGCGTGGCTCAGTGGTAGAGCCTCTGCCTAGAATCCCCCAGTGAGGGGCTGGGGGCGTGGCTCAGTGGTAGAGACCCTGCCTAGAATCCCCCAGTGAGGGGCTGGGGGCATGGCTCAGTGGTAGACAGCTTGCCAGGCATGGGAAGAACTGTGAATTCCATTCCCAGCACAAGGAAAACTAAGAAGACAGAACAAGGTGAGTGTGCAGACAGCAGGACTGACTGTGCCACGTGTTCTTACCCCACCCACCTTTTGTAACAGTCTTTGATTTGTTCCAGTTCCGTTCACTGAACTCCATTTATGTAGGCACTTGACTGATAACAAGATTCAGAAGCTCCAGGGCTACCCTAGGCTTGTAAATCCACAGTGACAACAGCAAGTGACAAGAGATTGGAGAGGGTGGCACCAGCCATCAGGATGCAGAAAGGCTTCTTAAAGTTGACTGTGCCTGTGAGTGTGGCTGGGAGTCTGTAGAGAGAGCATCCTAGAAGCTAGGCATGGTGGCTACAACCTGGAACTATAGCACCCAGGAGGCTGAGGGTGGGCAAAGTGAATTGGTGGCCAACCTGGGAGACGTGGCAGTTTGAGATCAGTGTGGACTATGGAGTAAGACTCCATCTCAAAAACAAAGAGCATTATGGGAGAGTGAGCTGCAAGTTGGCAGACCTGGAGGTAAGAAAGAGGGAAGATATATGACGGCAAGGTTGTGCCACAGTGATATGCCAACATAACAGGCTATTTGAGTCTAATATTGAGTCAAGACGTGAGTCGGCTAATGTGGCCCGGGCTGATGTTCCATGTTGTTCATGGAAGATGAGGGGTCTGAGGGCAGGGAGGCCTGGCAAGATGCTGAGATGGGGGACAGAGATGATGTCACAGGCGAGAATAAGTAGATTAATGGGAACCATAGTGAGGTCAGAGGTGATGGATCAAAATTGTGTGTGTGTGTGTGTGTGTGTGTGTGGTGTGTGTGTGTGTGTGTGTGTGTGTGTATGTGAGTGGGTGGGAGTGTATGTGTGTATAGATGTGTGCATGTTGTGTATGTGTGGTGCGTGTGGTGTGGTGTGTTTATGTGTGTGTGGTATGGTATGTTTATGTGTGTATGTGTGTTTTGTGTGTGTGTGGGTGTATGTGGGTGGGTATGTATGTAGATGTGGGGGGTAAATGTGTGTGTATGTGTGTGGTATGTGGTATGGTGTGTGTGGTGTGTATATGTGTGTGTGGTGTCTATATATGTGTGTGTTTGTCTATATATGTGTATGTGTGATGTGTATGTAGATGTGGGGGATAAGTGTTTGTGTATATGTGTGTATGTATGTGTGTATATGTGTGGTGTGTGTATATGTGTGTTGTGTGTATATATGTGTATGTGTGTATGTGTTGTTTGTATGTATGTGTGCATGTGTGTATATGTGTGTATGTGTATATATATGTGTGTATGTGTATGTGTGTATGTGTTGTGTGTATATATGTGTATGTGTGTATGTGCTGTTTGTATGTATGTGTGTATGTGTGGTGTGTGTATATGTGTATGTATATGTGTGTTGTGTGCATATATGTGTATGTGTGTATGTGTTTGTATGTATGTGTGTATGTGTGTATATGTGCGTATGTGTATGTGTGTATATATGTGTGTATGTGTATATATATGTGTGTGTTTATGTGTATGTGTTGTATGTATGTGTGTATATGTGTGTATGTGTTGTTTGTATGTATGTGTTTATGTGTGTATATGTGTGTATGTGTATGTGTGTATATATGTGTATATGTGTATATATATGTGTATATGTGTGTATGTGTTGTTTGTATGTGTGTATATGTGTGTGTTGTTTGTATGTATGTGTGTATATGTGTATTGTGTGTATATGTGTGTGTATGTGTTGTTTGTGTGTATATGTGTGTATATGTGTGTATATGTGTGTTGTGTGCATATATGTGTATGTGTGTATGTGTTGTTTGTATGTGTGTATATGTGTGTGTTGTTTGTATGCATATGTGTATATGTGTATGTGTGTATATGTGTGTGTGCCACTGAGGAGAACTGAGTTTGAGGTTCAGGGCTGTTCCATGGGAAGAGGTGGGAAATTATCTAGGTTAGAGACGAAGAGGGATGAGTTAGGATTGTGTCTCAATTTCTTGTTGCTGTAATAAAATACTCTGTCAAGGGCCAGAAGTTATGGCACATGGCTTTTAATCCCAGTGCTCAGGAGCCACAGGCAGGCAGATCTCTGTCCATTTGAGGCCAATCTGGTCTACATGGCCAGGTCCAGCTCAGAGCTTTATAGTAAGATCCTGTCCAAGAAAAAAAAAAAAGCATTACTCTGACGAAAGCAACTCAAGAGGTCAAGGATTCATTTGGCTCACAAGTCAATGTTAAATTCCATCCCTGCAGGGAAGTCGTGGTGTTGAGGAGTTGAAGCAACTGGTCATGTTATATTCACAGCCAAGAGCAGAGAGCAATGAATTCAAGCACACGTGACAGTGCTCAGCTCACACCGTCCACCCTTAAACAGTTTGGGATTCCCTGCCTAGGAAATGATGCCACCCACAGTGGACAGGTCTTTCCCACTTCAATTAATGTACTCAAGATAACCACCAACAGACATGCGTACAGGCCAACTCAAGCCAGACAGTCCTTTACTGAGACTCCTTTCTCAGGTGATTCTCGATGGTGTCAAATTGACAATTAAAACCATCACAAGCAACTTCCTTCTGTAAGTCTCCAGAAGCTCACCCATCATAAGGAATGTGGATGGTGTTCCTAGCCACATTTGGGGATCAGAGACTCAGACATACACGGGTAGTAATATCCTCAGGGTCACACAGCAAAGAGTAAAGGAGCCTGGTCTATAACCCTGTTGGTGAGATATCTGTCCAGGCCATTTTTAAAAAAGCTAACTGGGGCTGAGGTAATAGCTCAGTTGGGATAGTGCTTGCCTGGCATGTGCAAATCCCCAGAGGAGTGAGAGGAAAGAGTGTTGTTGAGATGGCTCCAATCTATACATGCCCAACCCTTCCCTCTATCCTTTGCATCCCACACCCTGAGAATGAGACCTTCAGTTGCTTAGCAACTAGCAGAGCCTTGGAGAAAGGACCCGGAAATAGCTTAGGAGGCGGTTCCCTCTGTTAAGATAGAGGTCGAGTGTGTGTGTGTGTGTGTGTGTGTCGAGAGTGTGTGTGTGTGTGTGTGTGTGTGTGTGTGTTTTCTACTTTTGGCCTACCAGTGTCAAGGCTTCTTGCCTCCAAACCAGGCCTCTGCTCTACCCCTAGCACTCAGAGGACATGGCTCTCTAGAAAGCTAATTTTCCATGTCACCTTGGGCAGTCCTTGGGAGCAGTATTTCCAGAACAAAGGAGAGGTGCTCCTATTGAGACTACCCCCTGCAACGTTAGCTTTGGAAGAGTTAGCCAGATGCAGTGAAGACTGAAACTACACCCAGAGTGAAAAGAGAATGAAAGGGGAGAAACCCCCATTCCTGCAGGGTTGCTGTGGATGCAGGCTGGAAGTCAGCAGTACACTGAACAAAGCTACAACAGTGTGTCCTGGGCGATGGCTGGTTTAATCTGAGCCCGGTGGCTGGAGATGCAGCCAAAGATGTTAAGCACTTACCTGGCAGGTACCAGGTCCTGGGTTTGAGTGCCAGCACTACAAGCAAACAAAACAGCTGAAGTTGGACTGGAGAGGCAGTTCAGTGGTCAAGAGAACTTGTCTGTTGCTCTTGCAGAGGACCCAGGTTCAATTCCCAGATGGTGGTTCACAACTACCCATAAACCAAGTTCCAGGGGATTCTCTTCTGACTAACTCAGGCACACATATGATGCACATACATACATGTAGCCAAGACTTTCACACATAAAATAAGTTCTTAATGTCTTTTTATTTTAGTTTTTGTTTTTCTCTTTGTAGCTCTGGCTATCCTGGAACTCTCTCTGCAGACTCAGCTGGCTTCCAACTCAGAGATCTGCCTGCCTCTGCCTCCCAAGTGCTGGGACCAAAGTCATGTGTCGTCAAATCCAGGAATATTTTTTTTTTTTTAAGGCTAAAGCTGTAACTCAGTGGTAAACTGCCTGCCATTTATGAAGTCCTGGGGTTTCATCCCAGCACAAGAAAATAAGATTTTTGAAATTTTATATTCATAGGCCCTATAGGCATGATGGCGCATGCCTTTAATCCCAACACTCAGGAGGGAGAGGCAGGCAGATCTCTGAGTTGGAGGCCAGCCTGGTCCACAGTGAGAGTTGCAGGACAGCCAGGGATGCACAGAGAGCCCCTGTCTCAAGAAAAACAAAACAAGCAACCAAAAAAAAAAGACAAAAAAGCAGGGCAGTGGTGGCGCACGCCTTTAATCCTAGCACTTGGGAGGCAGAGGCAGGCAGATTTTTGAGTTCGAGGCCAGCCTGGTCTACAGAGTGAGTTCCAGGACAGCCAGGGCTACACAGAAAAACACTGTCTCAAAAAAAAAAAAAAAAAAAAAAAAAGAAAGAAAGAAAGAAAGAGAAAGAAAGAGAAAGAAAAGAAAAAAGAAGACAAAAACAAAAACTTCTGTGTCATTTATTGGGTTGTGTGAGCATGTGCTACATACAGTTTCGGTATATGAAGGTCAGAGGACAATTTGCAAGAGTTGGTTCTCTCTTTCCATCGTGTGTGTGTGCGTGTGTATGTGTGTGTGTGTGCGTGCGTGCGTGTGTGTGTGTGTGTGTGTGTGTGTGTATGTGTTCTGAGTTTTGAACTCTAGCCAGGCTTGGTGGCAAATGTCTTTATCTTTTGAGCCATGTCAGTAGTGTCATATAAGATTTTCTCTAAAGTTATTTGGGACTGGAGGGACTGGAGCATAGCGGGGGTAGAGCATTTACCTAGCATGGACAAAGCCTGGGGTTCCATCCCCTGCACTGCATAAACCGGGTGTGATGGCGCATGCCTGTAAATCCCAACACTTAGGAGACTGAGAACTATCAGAAGTTTAAGGTCACGCTCGACTACATAGCAAGTTGGAGGCCAGGCTGGGCTATATGAAACCTTGTCTAAGGAAAAATAAGTGAAGGAAAAACAAAATACAAAGATCTGGCCTGCACCCACCCACTGTACAGATGGCGAAAGAGTGGTGTGGAATACATTCATGTCCTGAAGTGACGGTACCCGCCCCTCCCTCTACAGCGTGAGAACAAGCGGATTAGGGCCACGAGTGGGCCCTAAACCTCCAGGATTAAGTCATAGAGAGCTCAGCCAGTGGCCAAGAGGTGAGTGACCACCCCACCTTGTGATTTATCTGTCCCGCAGGGCACGCCGCCGAGGACCTGTGTCATGTCCTCCACCGTGAACAACGGGGCTACCGGCATGCCAGCTCCGCCGGACGCTGCCAATGGCTTCCCGCAGCCCGGCGCCTCGTCCGGGTCCTGGCCGCGCACGGAGGAGGAGCTGCGCGCCGCCGAGCCGGGCTTGGTGAAGCGCGCGCACCGGGAGATCCT
The DNA here is from genome assembly GCF_011762505.2 of Arvicanthis niloticus. Lineage (NCBI taxonomy): Eukaryota > Metazoa > Chordata > Mammalia > Rodentia > Muridae > Arvicanthis > Arvicanthis niloticus. The sequence continues at coordinate 26,097,858 of NC_133432.1, forward strand.
GGACCATGAGCGCAAGCGGCGCGTGGAGCTCAAGTGCATGGAGTTGCAGGAGATGATGGAGGAGCAGGGGTGAGTAGGGCGTGGCGGGAGGGGCGGGGCCAGATGAGATGTGGGTGGGGCGAGATCAAACTGTTCGAGACTTGGCGCTGGAGCTGTCAGAGGCGGGGCTAGGGCGTGGTGAGCATGGTGGGGCGTGGCTAGCAGTGGCTATGCTGGAGGTCGGGGGCGGGGCTTATTACAGCATGGCAGGGCAGACACAGACAGGTTGGATATAGTAGGCGGAATCAGAGCAGAATGGGGCGGGGCAAGACCAGAGACTGAGTACCTGGTGAGGAGGAGTCAGAGTAGAGGCGTGGTTGGGATGTGCTTTATGCTTGGAGAAGTGGGCAAGGGCGGGGCCTACCAAAGGGTATGGTTGGTATGTGGTTGTAATGGGTACACCCAGTCTATGCAGCCGTCCTGCACGCACTGAGGCTGGGTGCAGAGGGAGGGGCGGGGCTAGGCATAGTGTCTAGCAGGAGTAAGGAAGGATAAAGCCAGAGCAAGAGTGTGGATGTAAGTATGGAGGCACGGGGAGGAATGGCAGAGTAGGGGTGTAGCTAAACTCTCCAGAAGGGCGCCTGGATAGGGAATGAATGGCTTTACTTCCGGGAGAAGTGCGAGGCTATTTGTCTGAGCTCTTGGCAGTGGTAGAGTTGTGCCCAGGGACTTTGTGTGGCAGAGCAACGTAAGAGGAGGCCGGAGAGGGGTGCAGCCAGGACTGAGATGGGCTGCACGCTAGAGTTTGGTGCCCCAACAGTGGATGGGGGGAGGCTGTGGGGCATGGCTGTTCTAATTGAAAGGACCTGCCCTGGATGTGGTGGAGCTGTGCCCAGAATATTGGTGCAACAGGGTGGGGCGTGGCCTAGACCAGGACTAAGCAGGGAGCTTGGCCTGGCATGGTGAGTGGATCTAGAAGCAAAATTGGGATGTGGCCAGGGCCTGATCAGGCTTGTGGCAGGTGCCACATCTGATGAGGCTGATTGAACGTTGATCCTAGTCTACAATGCTGGCTTTGGCAGGGTCAACAAAGGTTGGGCAGAGCAAGGGAAGGGTTGGAATAGGGTTGAAGTGTTCAGGGAGGGCTGGGTGTCTGGGTTGGAGCCTGGTGCTGAGTCTGAAGGACACTGGGAAACAGCAGCTTAATCCTGCAAGGAAGTAGGCTGTGGACTAGCTAAGCAGAGCCAGAAGCCTAGCTGGTCATTTATTCTTTAGACGAGGCTCCAATTCACAGAAGCCCCAGGAATGCATTCCCCATGCCCTGGATATACCCAGTGTTGAAAGCATAAAGACCTATAAACATAAATAACAACTCAAGGCCTCAGTTTCCACAATCTATAAAATGGATAGAGATGCCGAGCTAGTCAGGCAAGAAGACAGAGGTTTTTCTAAGTAACCAGGCTTCCTGCAAAGTCACCATGACATTTAAACTGTGGTTTCCCCTTAATCTAGTCATTGAGCTGGATGGTCCTGGGCTCAGAAGTCACTCCTGGCCTGAGTCACACGTGCATACCATGCACACACACAGACACACACACAGATACACACATACAGACACATGCTTGCACACACACAGAGAAATGTGCATGCACAGATATGCACGCATGCATGTATACACATCACATGCATTCACACACATTAAATAAATAAAAATTTACTAACCTTGAACTTTGCTATATAGACCAGACTGGCCTCAAACTCTAAGATTCCCCCAGCTCTTCCTTCTAAGTGCTGGGATTAAAGGCAACTATGCTTGACCAAAAATAAATTAATAAATTAAAAAAAAAAAAAACTTTTAAAATTGTTTAGTGCCAAGTTGGTTTAGTGAGACACTCCCACTCCCAATGGACACAGGCCTGAATATGGGAACCTGACTAGGATCTACCAGCTCCAGAGACAGCCCTTGGCCTCTATCATATGACACACTTCAAATTTCAATAAAACTCAGGCCTTGGGCTGGGGCTGGGGTTTAGGATTGCTTATGTCTAAAGCCCTGGCTTCCATTCTTAGTACTACCTAAGACCATGTGATGTGGCACATTGTCTACAGTCCCAGCACCTCAGAGGGAGATGCACACAGATCGGGGATGTGAGATTGTTCTTGACGACACAGCCAGCTTGAGGTCAGCCCGGACTATGCGAGAACCTGTCTCAAAAACAAAGACCCAGGGAATGAGAGTATACGCCTTTGATCTCAGCACTCAGGAGGCAGAGGCAGGTGGATCTCTGTGAGTTCAAGACCAGCCTGGTCTACAGAGTGAATTCTGGCATCCTGGGACTTGAACTCGGGGCCTCTGGAAGAGCAATCAGTGCTCTTAATGGCTGAGCCATCTCTCCAACCCTTGTCTTCCATTCTAAAGAGTGGAAACCCTGGAGGCTATAACCCAAGACTCATTCACTAACAGCCCCAGAAAACTGTTAGTGCCACATCGGGCATGGACTGTGTGTGCACAGCCCTGAGGGGCAGCCTGTGACCCCAGCCCTGAGACACTGAGGCAGGGGTATTAAAAGGTAGAGATCAACTTGGATTGCAAGTGAGTTACAGGCTAGCCTGGGCTACACAGCAAGACACTGTTTTAAAAGAGGAGTTGGAGAGCTGACTCAGTGGTTAAGAACCCTAGCTGTTCTTCCAGAAGACCCAGGTTTGATTCTCAGTACTCACATGGTGGTTCACAGCCATCTGTAAGTCCAGTCACAGGAGATCTCTTACCTTGCTCTGGCTTCCTTGAGTACCAGGCACACATGTGGTCCACAGATACACAGACAAAACAGCCATACTCAAGTAAGAATTAAAACTTTTACAGTTCGTACCATGAGCTTAATAATAAACAGTATTAAGAAGGAGGGGGCTGGAGAGTTGGCTCAGTGGTTGAGTGTTGTGGCCCAAGCTGCCCTATGTTGGGCGCCAAAAATGTTGAGAGTTGCACTGTCCCACGCTTGGGGGCCAAAATGTCAGGGACCACTCTATCAATGTTGGAACCCACACTGCCAAAAGCCTTGGGGGCTAAATTGTTAGAGCCCGCACTGCCCCAAGCTCTGGTCCTCGGGTTGGGGTTCAGCAAGAGAGAGAGTGAGGATGGACTCGAAGAATGGAGACTAGACAGAGTGTGATTCAGTCCCGTTTATTCTTCAGTCTCTCTTCCTAGTCCAAGTCCCAAGTCTTGAGTTCCTAGTCCCTAGTTCCTAGTCCCTAGTGCCTCCAAGTTCCAAGTTTCCAGTTCCAAGTTCTAGTCTCGAGTCTCATCCAAGTACAAGTGTCTAATCCAAGTTGCCTGTCTCGAGTCTCAAGTGCCTACTCCAAGTGCCTAATACTTAATAATAATTTCTTCTGTCTACCTCTCACCTTTTATATGTCTCACTTCTAAGCCATGCCTTTAAGTCATGCCCTTAGGTCTTGTCTCTAAATCTGATCTCTATGTCATGCCCTTAAATTACACACCTTTAAGTCTCACACACATGCCAGGTGGTGGTGGCGCACGCCTTTAATCGCAGCACTTGGGAGGTCTGAGTTCGAGGCCAGCCTGGTCTACAGAGTGAGTTCCAGGACAGCCAGAGCTACACAGAGAAACCCTGTCTCGAAAAACCAAGGGAAAAAAAAAAAAGTCTCACACACCCAAGAGAAAATCCTGGGTATCTAAAACAAGATGTTATCAGAGTGCACTCAGTTGTTGTAGGCTATTGTAATCAAGTCTCTTGTCAGGGTATATGGCTCAAGATGGCTGCAAGGACGATAGCCACCTTCTGTCGGCTCCCCACAGTTGAGAGTGCTGACTGCTTTTCCAGAAGTCCTGAGTTCAATTCCCAGCAACCACATGGTGGCTCACAACCATCTGTCATGGGATCTGATGCCCTCTTCTGGTGTGTCTGAAGACAGTGACAGTGTACTCATAGAAATGAAATAAAGAAAAGGAGAAGGGAGGGAGAGAGGGGAGGAGGGAGGGAGGGGGAGAAATATAAAATACAGAGAGGGGAGAAAGGATGACAGGGAGGGGAAGGGAGGAGAAAATAAGGGAGATGAAGGAAGAGATTGAACGAAGCAGAAGGTAGGTGGGGAGGCATGGAGAGTGAAGGAAATGGGGGGAGAGTGTACACTGAGATAGAGTAACAAACCTATAAAACAGTAGATGCCACTGTAGTGTGGGCAGTGAGCAAGGGCTGGAGAGCAGGTGGGGGTGCGCTGAAGGAGTGACCTAGGGTTAGCGGCAAAGCCCTCATGTCCCCTGTTCCCCACAGGTACTCAGAAGAGGAGATCCGGCAGAAGGTCGGGACATTCCGGCAGATGCTGATGGAGAAGGAGGGCGTACTGACCAGGGAGGACCGGCCTGGGGCCCACATGTGAGTATTTGCCTGAATGGTGGTAAGGGAGGATCCATCTCACACTGCAACTGGAGGAGGACTAGGAGTGAGGGGCAGGAGGTGTTGTCCAGATGCGCCATTAGGGGATGGTGAATGAAGGATTTCATGGACAAGGTACAGACAACTGAGGATCCCTGAGGGCCATTTGCTGCCCACCTGGGTCCTGTCTATGGGCTACCAGCCAGGGGACTTCTGCAACCAACTGACAGTGTGGCCACAGGCTAGCTACAAGTTAGTCAGTAAGTTGGTTATTCCTACCTGTAAAATGAACTCCAGAATAAGCATGGGATGTGCCCTAGATTGTAGAAAGCCAAATGTCAATGGGCTGAGGGTGTGGCTCAGTGGTAGAGCCCCTGTCTAGAATCCCCCAGTGAGGGGCTGGGGTGTGGCTCAGTGGTAGAGCCCCTGCCTGGAATCCCCCAGTGAGGGGCTGGGGGCGTGGCTCAGTGGTAGAGCCCCTGCCTGGAATCCCCCAGTGAGGGGCTGGGGGTGTGGCTCAGTGGTAGAGCCCCTGCCTGGAATCCCCCAGTGAGGGGCTGGGGGCGTGGCTCAGTGGTAGAGCCCCTGCCTGGAATCCCCCAGTGAGGGGCTGGGGGCGTGGCTCAGTGGTAGAGCCCCTGCCTAGAATCCCCCAGTGAGGGGCTGGGGGCGTGGCTCAGTGGTAGAGCTCCTGCCTAGAATCCCTCAGTGAGGGGCTGGGGGTGTGGCTCAGTGGTAGAGCCCCTGCCTAGAATCTCCCAGTAAGGGGCTGGGGGCGTGGTTCAGTGGTAGAGCCCCTGCCTAGAATCCCTCAGTGAGGGGCTGGGGGTGTGGCTCAGTGGTAGAGCTCCTGCCTAAAAAACCCCAATGAGGGCCTGGGGCTCAGCCTTAGAGCACTTGCCTAGCATGCTGGAGGTCCTAAATGCAATCCCCAGCATGGGAGAAAAAACTGTAGAAAATGAAGAATTGAAGAGATGGCAAAGTGTAGCCCAGTGCTGTGCCTGACAATGTACTCAGCAAATCTTCCAGGACACATTCAGAGGGTCCCCCTTGCTAATGGTCCTTTCCCTACCTGGTACTGAGGCTGTACAAGAAGCTGGAGGGGCTCCTGGTCTTTCCCTCAGCAGTGGCCCAGCTCAGAAGCAGATGCCTTCCTGAGTCCCCAGACTTCTGTCCACTTTTGTTCTACAAAAACCTACTTAATGATTTCAGGTTCTGCGACAGAATGATTGCCATGCTACACAGTGAGTTCAAGACCAGCCTGGGATATATAAAAAGACCCTGACTCAAAAAAAGAAAACCCTCTCCAAGGTTCTATGAGCAGTTCATGGTCGCTAGGAAAGAAACATTTAGGTTTTGTTCTACCATTTATTTACTTATTGTATGTGCATCTGTGTGACTGTGCGTTAGTGTACATGCATGCGAGGGTGTGCATGTGGAGGTCAGAGAACAGCTTCTGGGAGTTAATTTTCTCCTTCTACCATGTGGGTGTTAGGGATTGAACTCACGTCATCAGACTTGGCAGCAAGTGCCTTTACTCACTGATCCGTCTTGTTGGCCCACGAGATGAAAAAAAAAAAAAAACAAAAAACAAAAAAACATTTTCTTTAGTGGGTGTAGCCCCTGTTAAGTTATCCTGCAAGTAACTCCTCTCTCATGGGCCTGTGTGCAACCTTAATGAAACACACTGGATTAAAAAAAAAAAAATCAGATCCTGGAGTGATGGCTCCTCAGTTAAGAGCCATAACTGATCTGCAGATCAGAGTTCAGTTGCCAGTTCCCTTGTTGTGCTACCCCCAACTGTCTGCAACTCCAACTCTAGGAGACCCAAAGGCTTCTTCTGGCCTTAGGCACCTGCACACATGTAGCATGCATTCATACACACGCAAACACACAAATGACAAATATTTGTAAATGGTTTCTGATGGAGGGTGGTGGTGGCACACGCCTTTAATCCCGCACTTGGGAGGCAGAGGCAGGTGGATCTTTGTGAGTTTGAGATCAGCCTGGTCTACAGAGTGAGTTCCAGGACAGCCAGGGTTGTTAATCTTTGTAGGTTTGTGGTGAGTTTCTGGTCTGCAGAGAAAGTTCCGGAACAGCCAAGGATGTTACACAGAAAAACCTTGACTCAAAAAAGCAAGTGAGTGAGAGAGAGAGAGAGAGAGAGAGAGAGAGAGAGAGAGAGAGAAGAGAAGAAAAAATAACAGTAATTTTGTATGTGTGTCTGTGTGTCTGTGTGTGTGTGTATGTGTGTTCTCTCTCTCTCTCTCTCTCTCTCTCTCTCTCTCTCTCTCTCTCTCTCTCTGTGTGTGTGTGTGTGTGTGTGTGTGTGTGTGTGTGTGTGTGTGTGTGTGTGACATGTATTCCAATATGGCCTGGAATTTGCTATGTAGTTGAGGATAACCTTGAACTTCTTTTATTCCTTGTTTGTTTGGTTGGTTGGTTTTGGTTTTGTTTGTTTTTTTAACAGTTGGGCATAGTAGCACAAGCCTTTAATCCCAGCACTCAGGAGGCAGATGCAGGTAAGACCAGTTTGGTCTACTTAGGGTAATTCCAGAATAACCAGAGCTACATCGTGAGACCCTATCTCAAAAAAAACAAAACAAAACAAAAAACAGAGACAGAGAAAGCATGGACATGTGCAGACCCCACAGACGCCAGAAGAGAGCATCAGATCCCCTGAAACTGGAATTGCAGGTGGTTGTAATCCGTTTGCCGTGAGTGCTAAGAACCAAACTCAGTCCTCTGCAAGAACAGCAAGTGCTCTTAACCACGGAGCCATCTCTCCAGCCTGACTTTTAACTTGTGATTTTCCTGCCTCCACCTTCAGAGTGTTGGGATTGCAAGTATGTACCACCACGCTCAGTTTAGGCCATGGGAATGGAGTGCCAGGCCTCATACATGCTAGGCAAACATATATTTAATCCACTTGGGCTTTCAGTCCCAGCCTGAAAACGGGATCACTGTTGGTTTTACTTGTGATCTCTATTACAGCATAGCTCTCCCAAGTTTTGCACAAAGCTCCCGTTTCATCACTCATGTAGGGAGAGGGTTAAACCAAAAGCCTTCTAACTAGGTGCATATAATGGCATTAAAGACACGGGGTGTGCTGGCACACACTTGTAATGCCAGCAGGAGTTCAGCACTGTGGGTGGCAGGAAGGGTTCTCTGGGACTTGCTGGCTGCCAGCTTCCTTCCAGGTTCAGTGAGAGACTCTGACTCAAGAGAATCATACAGCGACAGAACAAGATGCTGTTGTCCTCCTCCTACCTGTGTGTCCATATACGTGGGCACAATACCCCCCTACACACATACGCATACCCCACACGCATATACAGCACTCACACTCACACATACAACAGAGATTAAGGCATTAATAATAGAACCGCAACAACTACACCAACATGTACTCAGCTTCCGAGAGGCTGGCAGCTATCCGTGGTGCTGAAACCAAGCTTGTTCTTGGGCCTGAGGTGCACACAAGGGTGAGGCAGGGCTTGCCACTGCCTGGCCACATGCTTTCCTATGGACCTGGCATCTGAGCCAGTTTTTACATCTTTGATATATAGGGGAGAGAGATGAAGGCTCCATCCATGTATCAAAATCTCTGAGCCCAAGGTGAACATCCTGGCCTCTGGCTCCACAGCCCCAGCTATGTGACTTGGGCGGACCTTTGAGTTCCCTAGCTCTTCGTAACTTTATATTTAAAGTGAAGGTAGGATGCCTCCCTCGTAGGCGTGTTAGGCGCAATGGTAGAGCTCTTGCCTAGAATCCTCTGTGAAGTGCTGGGGTATGAATCAGCTGTAGAGTGTCTGCCAAGAATCTACCTCCCACCCCAGTAAGACTCTGGGGATTGGGCTCAGCCGTAAATCCCTTGCATAGCATGCAGGAGGCTCTGGTTTCTATCCCCAGCATGAGAAAACCATAAATAAATGTGTGAGGATTAATACCCGGCACACAGCAAACACCCATTGCTGCCGGGTGGCCACCACCATCACCTGCCTGAGTCATGCGCCCAACTGTCTTTGACTTCAATTGTCTTCAGTAATTGACTTCAATTGACAACTTCTCAATTTCCGTTGACTTCTAACATGGTTTCTCTGCCACAGTGAATTAAGCCTCTGATACCATTAACAAAACAGCTCAAGTTGTCTGTGTCATGTACTTTGACCACATGTCTGGTTCCCTTCTGCCTGGCTGTCTCCATGCTGCCTGCCAAGTCTAGGGTTTCCTCCTGACTCTATAAAGTCTGGAGTCCCTGTATTTATGCCTTGGTCTCCAATCTTGACATTCCACAAATTATAGACTAGTGTTTTGGGGCATTTTAGGTAAGTTCTCTACCACATAAATATACCCTTACCCCCAAATTTGGAAGCCCCTACAGTTAACAAGAGTAGGTGGCAGGAGATTGGCTCAGTGATTAAATGCACTTGTCATCTTCCAGAGGACCTAAGTTCAATTCCTGGCACCCACTTGGTGGTTCACAGCCATCCCCAATTCTAGTCCCAGGAGATCTGATGTCGATGTTGTCTTCTGACCTCTGTAGGCACCAAGCACGTACATGGTGCACATGTAAGCAGGCAGACAGGACACTCACACATAAAATAAAATAAATCTAATTTGAAAATTTTTTGTAAACAATGAAGGCAGACCCAAACTGAAGGGGCCCCACCCTGTGGGTCTTTGGGGGTCTTATGAGTTCACACTGGCTTCACAACAAAGATGGGATCACCCCTAAGAAGAGGTCCCTTTGCTGGTGTGTTAACTGACTGACAAGCGTGATCATTTCCTGGGACAATCCTCACTCCAGACTGCCATCAGAATATTGTATTGCTGCCATGTCTAGAAATAACCCTAAAAAGAGCCAGAAGCCAGGAGAAGGCTTTTGACAGGAAGCAGAATGTTGTTTGGAGATGTTTCTCTTTGGATGATGCATCCCTGGGTGGGAACACGGTGTGTTTGTTACCATTCCAGACCTGTGGTCAAAGTACTCAACAACTCGGGCTGTTTTGTTAATGGTATCAGAGCTTTAATTCACCGTGGCAGAGGAAGCATGCTGGGATAGATGGCACACATCACTGTGGCCAGAAACTGCCAGAGAGACAGGAAGGGAGCAGCACAAGATGTGTCAATCAAAGATATCCTCCACAATGCCTCACTTCCTTCAACTGGCCCCACCTTACAAAATTCCACCACCTCCCAAAAGCATACCTATTCATATTTTGCTTTTGTTTATTTACACTCTCCTGCTGTGTGTGTGTGTGTGTGTGTGTGTGTGTGTGTGTGTGTGTGTGTAAATGTGTGTGTACCATGCCATGCATGTGGCAGATAACTTGCAGGAATGAGCTCTCTCTTTTCCCCATTTGGGCACCACATGAACTCAGGTCATCAGACTTGGCAACATGTGGGTTAACCTTCTGGGCCATCTCAGCAGCCAGCCACTACTGTTTCAAAAGTTTCATGCTTATACAATATACCAAAGTGTCTGGGAAAGCAGGCTTACAGAGGCAATATTTACGAACAACTTCCTAACACAGTGTGAACAAAGTCTAGTCATTTTCTCAACACGTCTAATTTTAGACGTGGCGTGGCCTCTCTGAACCTCATCATCAATAAGACAGGAATGTTAATGACGATTCCCATGTCAAAGGCTTGTTCTGAATATTCAATGATTAATGAGATAAATACATGGAAAGCCCTCGAAAAGCTGTCTGGCAGCCGCACTAGCAATTATCATAATAGACACAAGATCAATGTTTGCCCTGCACTGGGAGGCACAGGATAAAAGAATGCAGATCCAGTCCTTTCCTGTTCCTGCCACCATTCAAGGCCTGTGTGAGGCCAGCCACACGATGGCCGAGTGGATGGGCAGAACGGGAAGACCCTTTGCCCAGGATCCCGCCCGCGATTATCATGGGTCTCATCTGTTGGTTGGACCAATAGACTCCTGACTAAAGGAAAACAAAACCAGTTAAGTAACCAGAGTGTTGGCGTGCTAGCCAGCGAGGTGACTTAGCCAGTGATGGCCTGAGATTGATCCCTGGGACTTGCAAAGTGGATAGAGAGAATAAAATCCAGCAAGTCATCCTCGGACCTCTACAGGTACATTGTAGCACGCATGCTCACACACGACACGCACTCACATACACATTCACTCAATAAATAAATAAATAGATGTAATTTTAAAATTACCCCTCAAAAGTCTCTTTTGAATTAAAAAAAAATGATATAAAGAACATCCAGTGAAAGGCAATCTTCCGTGTGTGTGTGTGTGTGTGTGTGTGTGTGGGGGTGTGTGTGTGTATGTGTGTGTGTGTATGTGTGTGTGCGTGTGTGTGTACGCATGCATGTGTGTATGTGTGTGTGCGTGTGTGTGTGTATGCGTGTGTGTGTACGCATGCATGTGTGTATGTGTGTGCGTGTGTGTACACGTGTGTGCGTGTGCGTGCATATATGTGTGTGTATGCATGTGTGTGTGCGGGCGTGCGTGTGTATATGTGTGTGCGTGTACGTGTGTGTGCATGTGTGTGTGTGCGCATGCGTGTGTGTATGTGTGTGTGCATGTGTGTGTATATGTGTGTATGCATGTGTGTGTGCGCGTGTGTGTGTGCGTGCGTGTGTGTATGTGTGTGCGTGTGTGTATGCGTGTGCGTGTGTGCGTGTACATGTGTGTGCACGTGTGTGTGCGTGTGTGTATGCTGTGTGTGTGCGTGTGTGTATGCGTGTGCGTGTGTGTGCATATATGTTGGGGCCAAAGATCAACATTGGTTATCTTCCTCAATTTCCATCTACCTTATTTTCTGAGACAGACTCTCCCTGGCTGGGAGCTCACCGTCAAGCTGAACTGGCTGGCCAGCCCGTTCCAGGAATCCTCCTGTCTTTCTTTCCTCAGTGCTGGGATCACATGGACACATCCCTACACTCAGCTTTTTACATGGGTGCTGGGATGGAACTCAGGTCTTCCTGCTTGCACGGGAAGCACTTTACCAACTGAGCCATCTCCCCATCCCCCCTCTCTGTTTTTAGTTTCATGTAGCCTAGACTGGCCTCCAACTTGCTAACTTTCACCTCCTGATTCTCCTGCCTCCGTCTCCCAAACGCTGGGATCACAGGTGAGCACCACTGCATCCGGCCTTGAGACACCTTTTCACTTCATAGCCAACTGTCTATGCCTGAGCTGGTCACCTCTATGGTGGGATGACACTCCATCCTCCCATACCCATAGACGTATTTCATCGATATAATGAACCATTAACTAGGTAACAGACTTGGATTAAGAGCAAAAAATGTTAAGGAAGTCTGGCGTTCAGCATGTGAGGCCATAGCCACACAAAAAGTGAAAGTTAAACCGTGCTGACGTGCTGGTGATAAATAGGGGCAGGGCAATGGCTCAGTGGGGAAATGCTTGCTTGGAAGGCAGGAGAAGCTGCATCTGGATTCTCTGCATTCACATAAAAGCCATGTGTGCTAGTGTGCGTCTGCAAGCTGAGCACTACAGAGGCAGAACCCTGTGGATGCTGGGGCCTTGCTGGCTAGCTCTTCTAGTTCCAACAGTGAGATCCAGGTTCAGTGAGAGACCTTGTCTCCAAAAACCTAAGGGGGAAGCGGGGGTGAGGGCTGGAGAGATGGCTCTGAGCGCTAGTTACTCTTGCAGAGAACCAGGATCCACTCCAGTACCCACATGGTGGCTCACAATCATCTGTAATTTCGGTTCTGGAGGAATCTAGCTCCCTCTTCTGGCCTCTATGGACACTGCATGCACATGGTGCACATACACTTATACAGGCAATCATTCGCATTAAATCAGTTTGTTCAAATGAAATTGATCGTTACAGAGGAAGGTACCCTGGAGATGGAGCCATCAGAGAAGGAATGTATAGGGAACGGGGAAGAAGCAGGGAGCAAGGCATGCATGAAGGATATCAGTGGCCAAGCTACTGGGCAGTTACAAAGTCTAGAAAGGTTCTCTATTAGGCATTGCCCACAGGGAGGGCCTTGATTTTCTATCTAAGCTTCATCATGCTCAAGTCTGAATTCACTGAGGCTCCCCCTCTCACAGCAGCTCACCCACAACTTAGGTGTGATGTCCCTATGTTTTACAGTTTCACTAAAGACTGTGTTTTACACGCCAGGCATTTGTGTGGCTGAGGAATTGTGTGGGATGTGACGGACCTAGAACTTCAGGGGGCTGAACATGTCAGTGGAGGGAGACAAGGACAGATGGGAGGAAGCCAGCAGCTTCAGGATCAGGAAGAGCAGAGAGATTTGAATCAAAGGTAGGGGATGCTTGGTCTTCTGCAGGCAATATGATCACATGAGTCTCTCTAGCACCACCACCACCCCGCCCCAAAGCCTCCCAGATATATCTATGTGTTGGCCCCAAGGCTGTCAGGGATTTTGCAAGTTGGGTCATAACTATTGTTTTTAATGTGCTAGGGATTAATTTGAAAGCCTCACACTAAAGAAGGGTTTTATCACTGAGCTAGGCCCCATCACACATGGCGGCTTCTTCTTTCTTTTGAAAAAATAAAATCAGTCTTCCAATTATAAGTGAGTAGGTATCTTGATGGAGACCTATTGGTTTAAAACATGCCTGTGTGGTGCTGCAGATCAAGGCCTGGGCCTCCTGTGTGCTGGAAAGCCCCTGACATTGACCCACAGACCTGGTCCTTGAGCTTTTGATATATATATATATAATGGTATGTGAGTACATAGTCACTCTCTTCAAACTCAACAGAAGAGGGCATTGGATCCCATTACAGATGGTCGTGAGCCACCATGTGGTTGCTGGGAATTGAACTCAGGACCCCTGGAAGAGCAGTCAGTGCTTTTAACCACTGAGCCATCTCTCCAGCCCAGCTTTTGTCTTTTAAACACAGAATTTAGTTAATAATTACTTCAAATGAATGACCTCACAGCTGATTGTAGTTTATCTGTGTGGATATGCCTGTGGATGTGTGGGTGTGTGCAAGTATCTGCCAAGGTCAGACATAGAACCTGCCAAGGTCACACATATGCCCTGCCAAGGTCAGAAGAGGACAACATGTTGTCCCAGAGTTGGAGTTAGAGGTAGTTAAGAGTCCCTTGACATGGTGCTGGGAACTGAATTGAACTCTGGTCCTCTGGAAGAGCAGAAAACACTGTTAATCACCGAGCCATCTCCCCAGCTCTGCCTGGGGTTTTTATTTTTGTCCTGTGTATATGTGCATGGTAAATGTGTGTGCATTTATGTATGCAAGTGTATGCACTCACTCATGTGTATATAGTCAGGGTTTCTCTGTAAAGCCCTGATTGTCCTGGAACTCACTCTGTAGATCAGGCTGGCTTCGAACTCACAATGATCCACCTGCCTCTGCCATCCAAGTGCTAGGATTAATGACATACACCACCACCACTGGGCTCTACCTGATCTTTTGAGACAGAGTTTCTCTGTACCTGGTACTCACCACTCTGGACTGATGGAGGCCCAGGGCTCTTCCTAACTCCAGCCCTTACCTCTGGGATTACAGGTGTATGCTACCACACCTGGCTTTTTATGTGGGTGCTGGAGATCCGAACTCCAGTCCCATGGTTGTACAGTAAGCTATCTGCCAAGCCGTCTGCTGATTCCCAGCCCTTTTTATTCTTACTTTTTATTTGTTTATTTTGAGAGAAACAAAGAGAGGAGGCTAGAGAATGCATACATCACAGTGTATGTGTGGAGGTCAGAGGACAATTTGCAGGCACTCATTCCCTCCCTCCGATGAGACATGTGGGTTCTGGGGATTGAACTCAGGCTGTTAGAAGCAAATGCCTTCTCCCACTGAGCCATTGTCAGTCTTTTCTTATGTGTTTATTTAGTTATTGAGATGGAGTTTCTATAAAAAGGTTCACCCCGTACTGACCTCAAAACTGTGATCCTCCTGCCTCCTTCTGAGTGCCAGGATTATATGTGTGTGCCACCACCATGCCTGCTGTCAAGCCTCCCCTTAGCCATGTCACTACAGCCAGTCTCCCAATCTCCCTTCCTTCCATCTTTTATGTGCTGTTGCTGTTCCCACATCAATTCCAGGAAGAGGCATCTGTGATGTGTAAGCCAGCAGATGCCCCCCCCCCCCCAAGTAATCAGGTACCAGGTCATGCTCCAGTCACGGACCAGCCTCTATGTTGGGAGCTTGGGGGGGGGGGGAATCTTACTTAATCCTCTGCTCAAAGCCAGGGGATTCTCTTCTCTTGTATAGATAAGGTCCCTCAGGGTCAGGCAGCACACTCCTTCCTGGAATCAAATCCGTCTTGAGAATCCAAAGCTGGTACCCTCGTGCTGGCCTCCCTCCTCTGTACAGAAAAGAATGTGGGCAGCCCTCAAGAGTGTGTATGTGAGTGTGTGTAAGTGTGTGTGTGTGTGAGTGTGTGTGAATGTGTATGAGTGAATGTGTGTGTGAGTGTGTGTGTGTGTGAGAGTATGTGTGTGAGTGTGTGTGTGAATGTGTGTGTGAATGTGTGTGTGAGTGAGTGTGAGTGTGTGTGTGTGAATGTGTATGAGTGAATGTGTGTGTGAGTGTGTGTGAGAGAGAGTATGTGTGTGAGTATGTGTGTGAATGTGTGTGTGAGTGTGTGTGAATGTGTGTGTGAGTGTGTGTGTGTGTGTGTGTGTGTGTGTGTGTGAATGTGGGGGGGTTCTTCTGAAGCCAGGAAACTATCTCCACCAGAATGGAAGATGAGGGAGGTAGAGGAGGAAGGAGCTGCCACCCTGCAGCCCATTACTGTGGGAGATCATTTGTGGGCTTGTTCCATTAAAAAAGAAAGAAAGAAATGTAGGCTATCAAGATGGCACAGAGAGTAAAGGAGTTTGCTGCTAAGCCAAAGGATCAGATCAGAGTTTGATCCCAGAGTCTACATGGTGGAAGGAGAGAGGTGATGGTCACGGGCTGTCCACATTCACAGTGGCATATGTGAGCCCCACTCCCACTCATATGTAAGTAAATTAATTTTTTAAAGAATGTTTTAACAATCCAGTTATCTTTTTTTTAAAAAAAAAAACTCTTATGTTGAAGAAGAGGCTCAGCCAGGGACCTAATCAGGTCCCAGGTCACATAGTGGCTTAGGGACAGAGCCATTGTGCTAAAGGTTCCTGCGAGTCCCTGAGGGGAGGTGAATGCCCAGATAGCAGTTGCATTGCCGAACCAGGCATCCACAAACCAGGCATCTGCAGCACAGGATGCCTGGGGGTGGGGAGGCTGGCAGAGAAGCTGGGAGTTAGGGACCCAGGGATGGCTGGCTCCTGCTGAGTGAAGTGGAGTTCTGAGATTCTGAGACGGATGAGGAGTGGATACAGAGCTGGGGATGGCAGAGAGCTGAGCCTCCTTCCCCCCACACACACCCTCTGGCGGCGCTAGCCGTGATTGATGAAGACAGCCGGCAGCTGGAGCTTGGAAGTGCAGAAGGCCTCTGGAGGCTTCGGAGGGGAGGGCGGGTGAGGAGAGGCTATGAATATTTCAGAGGCTGAGGCCAAGGCTGAAGGAAAAGAGGAGGGAGGGGAGGTACAAGGAGACGGGTGCGCTCAGGGATTTGGAAAGGCAGATGTCAGCGATGGGGGAGGGGCTTTCTGAAAGAATAGGGAAAAGAGAGGCCAGTGGGGACACCAGGATAAGATGACAGGCTAACAGCCACTGGGAGAAGACTTGGAGAGGGGTAAGAAGGAGCTCAATAAACAAGATGGACCTAATTGTTTTACTGTAGTTTGAGGCAGACTCTCCTGTAACCCAGCTGGCCTCAAACTCCCTAAGTACCAAAGGATGGCCTTGAACTCCTGCGGTGTGCCCTACCTCACCCAGCTTAGGTCTGCAGATGAGCTAGGTGGGTCCTTTGCAAACTCTACATTCCCGTTGTGTGTGTGTGTGTGTGTGTGTGTGTGTGTGTGTGTGTGTGTGTGCGCGCGCGCGTGCGCGCGCGCGCGCGCGTTTTACTGGGAATGGAACCCAGGGCCTCCCTATAGGCGGGTGCTATACATCTGAGCTTGGGACCCCAAGCCCTTCCCTGGGTAATTCTACGCAAGTGCCCTACCTCGAAGCTGCATCCCCAAACTTTTATTCATTCATTCATTTATTCATTCATCCTTCCATTCATTCTAATTTAGGTTGCTCATGCAGGCCTTGAACTTGAAAACTTCCTGCCTCTGCATTCCTAGTAGATGGTGTAACAGGCCTGCTCTACCTGGCTTGGCATTTTTTTTTTTTTTTTTTTTTTTGCACACCACTGCCCCGGAGTAACACAGATCTTCATCAGACCCTCCAGAGCTGGGGACAGCAACCCCCCCCCCTGGTCTACAAGCACAGACCCCTCTCCCCAGCCACAAATAACCCAGAGGGCGTCAGGCCACTCTCAGAGGCGAATGGGCAGCGGCTCTGTCTCTCCTTAGCGTGGCAGAGACCCCGCGACGAATGGAGGGCTTGGAGCCGGGCCTGGAATACCCACCCTTCGATGAGGACGACGGCCCAGTGGATTGCGACTGCCCGGTCGCCTGCTACCGTGGGCACCGGGGGTACAGGTGAGCGGCCGCCGCGGCGGAGGGGAGGGCAATACGGGGCCGCCTCCCTCACCTCCCGCTGCCGCCCCTTCTCGCTCAGGACCAAGCACTGGTCCAGCAGCTCCGCATCGCCCCCTCCTAAGAAGAAGAAGAAAAAGAAAGGCAGTCATCGGAGGAGCCGGTGAGAGTGGAGCATGGCCCTAGGGTGCGGTGGGGAGGGCCTTGGGGCTCCCATCTTGGACACACACGGGACACAGATGCTACACTTGGAAGCTGCAAGCTTAAACCTGCTCCTCTCCCTTTCTGGAATTCCTACACTGCAGCTTAACCCCTCCACCTTAGTCCTGCCCACGCCCTAAGCTCTGCCCCACTTTAAGTCCCGCCCCCACGGGGGTAGTACCATCCTCCCAAGTGTGTGTGTGTGTGTGTGTGTGTGTGTGTGTGTGTGTGTGTGTGTGTCTGGGAAGGGGATTATAACTGGACCTCAACTACAACTCCCCCAACTCTATGTCGCCCCCTCATTCTGAGGTACAAGCTAGGGTCACTAGCTAACCGGAAACATCTGTCTGTCCTTTCTCTCTGCATCCACCCTCAGCAAAAAGAGGAGACTAGAGTCAGAGTGCAGGTCAGTGATGAAGGAGACAGGAAGGGAGGGTAGAGTGGGTGGGTGGAGGGGTCTGGGGGGCTGGGGGTGGACGCCTGTGGTTGGGAAAGAACCCAAAGTCACCTTCCAGAGACAGGAGGTCGGACACTGGACTTTCTGGTGCCATTGTTCACATACCAAGCCCAAAGATCTCAGGGCTGGGGACTAGCTCAGAGCTAGTGCAAGGCCCTGAGCTTTAATTTCAGCATTGTAAGAAAACCAGACACTCCCCCCTCCAAATGTTTCCCCTTCCCCTCATGATACAGAGCATACTCTTGTGATCCCACCACTCAGGAGGCCAGGATAGAAAGATCATGAGCGCAAGGCTAGCCTGGGCTACACAGCAAGACGTGTCTCCAAAACAAACAAAAATAACTAAGCTAACAACATAAAGGTTCTGAGGAGATAGCTCAGGCAGGAGAGTGCTTGCCTTGAAAGCATAAACATCTGAGTGAGACTCCTAGAATCATACACACACACATACACACCACACACCAGATACACAGACACACACATCACACACACACACCACACACCAGATACACAGACACACACATCACACACACCCCAGACACATACACACATACCACAGCACACACACACACACCACAGCACACACACATGCACCACACACACCCAGATACACAGACACACACATCACACACACACACACACACACACACACACACACACACACACACAAAGGCTTCTAATCCCAGCACTGAGGAGGCAGAGACAGATGGATCCCCAGGGCTCATGGGCCAACTAGCCTAGCCAAGCCAGCAAGTCCCAGAAGCCAGTGAAACGCCCTGACTCAGAAAACACAGGTCTGGTGAAAAGGCTCAACAATCCTCAGTCCTTGTGACCTGAGTAGAGTCCCCAGGACCTCCATAGTGGCAGCAGAGAACTCTGCAGAGGCTGTTTCATTTTTCTGCGCTCCATGTACGCCCCTGCCGTGTGCACACAAACACACACCATACATAAATACATGCGGGGGGTACCTCGTACCTCGTAAATGATGTTCAAGGCTGACATGCATGCAGGAACGTATGCATCTGTGCACACACACAAAGGTCAAAGAGGTGACTCAAGAGGCAGGCAGTAGCATCAACTTTAGGGGTCTAGCCAGTCTGATCCATAAAGCTTCAGGTCATTCTATCCAAGGGGGCTCTGGGCTTCAAAACGTGGGGCCCCTTCCCAGCTTCCAGGCCTTGATCCACATCAGCCACCCCAAGCTCACTGGCGCCCACCCATTTCCACAGCTGTGGGAGTGCTTCCCCCCTGCGCAAAAAGAAGAAGAGTGTGAAGAAACACCGTCGAGATAGGTACTTTGCCCTCTCCACCCCACCCCCACCCCCCACCCCTGCAGCCTGTCTCCTTCCCTGGGCTCAGGACCTGGGCTGGCCATTCCCTGGGCTGGGCTCCTCAACAGCTGTTCCCATGGAGGCTCAGGAGGGTTTCTCACCCTACAGGTCCGATTCTGGGTCCCGGAGGAAGAGACGATACAGGTGAGCTATGCTTTCCTGAACGGGCATACAAAGGTTGCCGGTCTCCTTTAGGGACCAAGGCCATAGAAGTGGGGGGTGGGGGTGGGGATCCAGTCTGGCTCCCCCTCCAGGGACTCTTTCATTGATGCCAATGAGACCGAAAGACAGGTAGCCCCCCCCTCCCACCGCAGGACTGCTTTTAGCCTTTCTTTGCCTGCCCCACTTCAGCCCCAAGAATTTCTTTTTTGTTTTGTTTTGGTTTTGGTTTTGGTTTTTTTTGTTTGTTTGTTTGTTTTTTGTTTTTCGAGACAGGGTTTCTCTGTGTAGCCCTGGCTGTCCTGGAACTCACTCTGTAGACCAGGCTGGCCTCAACCTCAGAAATCCACCTGCCTCTGCCTCCCAAGTGCTGGGATTAAAGGTGTGGGCCACCACCGGCCCGGCCAGCCCCAAGAATTTCCAGAAAGAATTGCAGAGGGTGTGTCCAGGGGGTGTGTCCAGAGGGTGTGTCAGGAGGTACCCTCTTTGAAAGCAGAAGCATCAGGACCCCAAATTGCATGGAATGGGGCATGCCAGGCCAGAGCGTCTCTGTGAACTGGATTGGCTCAGTGGCTAGAAGATGGGATGCCCAGAAGTTTTGGCGTATAGGTTGCTGGCTCTCTAAAGGCCTGATTGCTGGGCCATGGTGCTGGCTTCGGGGATGACTACGGGAAAGAGGGGGACCCAGGCATAAGCTAGTAGAAAGCTCAGTATCAGGGGTCAAAAGGTGTAGGCCAACTGTGCCCTTACTCTGGAAACCAGACCCCCTCTCTACTGCCCTGAGCAGGTGTAGAGTCTCCAGGCCCTTCCGTTGGTGGCATTTACAAAAGGCCATTTGTACTTGGAGGTAGAAAAGCCTATACACCTCCCCCACCCTACCCTTTTTTATTTTCTCAATTCCCACCCCCTAGCACCCGCTCCTATTTCTGCCCTCTTCCTCCCTCCCAGAATGGATGGGTAGCATGGGCCTCTGCTGCCCCCTAGTGGCCATAAACTGTGTGCAGCCCCTCTGACTAAGACTGGACCTGTGAGCTAGTACTACTAACATCAGCTTCCAGGTGAAACTGAGGCCCAAAGCAAGCAGATTTCCCCCTCCCAGGTCCTTTCCCAGTCCTTCCTCTCTTGTAGGGAGTACATTTCTGTGTTTGTTGTATTTGTTTGGGATTTGAAAGGATTTGGTGGCATCAGAGAGGGAACAGGATATGGAGTGAGATCATTAAACATGACATGAAAAGCAGACTGTGACAGAGTCACAGTCACCGAGCATGGCTCGGTGGTAGAGCCCCTGCTTAAGTGTACCTGCCAGCAACACATGCATGCACACCTCTCTTCATAAAGCCTGGCTGTACCCCATGGGGTGAGATGGGCAGAACCCTCTCAGCCAGGGAAGTTCAGGCCTAAGAGAAGAGCAAATCGACCTTCCAGGCCTCCTTTCCTGAGCTGAGCTGGGCTCCAGCATGCTACACAGTTACTCTCTGGACACACACACACCACACCCCCCCCCCCACTCTTCTCAGATTTGGTCTCTGCTCCCTGCAGATCAAGAAGCCTCAAGAGCAAACGGAAAGAAAAAAACAAAGAGAGAAAGAGGTAAACACACCCTCTGCTCCCCTAACCCCAGAAAACCTGGCCTTTTAGCACCTCCAAACCAACCTCTTAAACTCACCATAAGTCATACCCCGAAGGGCAACTTGAACTAAAAAGGGTAGCTCTCCAATTGTGCCAGACAGAAAAGATAAGATTCGCTGAGGAAGCCATGTGAGCCATGGCCGATTAGGATTGACAGAGCCTGGGTCCCTTGACCCTTTCAGCCACACCCTTCCTATCCAAGACCAGGTCTTTGGAAGTTGGGACTGTCTCCAGGAAAAGTGCTTTTCCCTAACTCTCAGAGATGATTTGGAGACCCTACACCCAGACCCATTCAGGTGATTTATATAAGAGACCTTGCTAGGGGTGGGGCTGATCCCACAGTGACCTTTCTGAGTTACCTACCCCAAGTCCCTGACGTCAGGCCAGGCTACACCATGACCAAGGCAAATAGCACTTCCATCAGGCTGACTCCTCTTGCCCACCCCAGACCTCACACCGAGTCTCCAGGCCGAAGGTCCCACCACCATAGCAGCGTCAGCTCCCACAGCCCCTCAATGTCCTCACACTACAGCGACTCCGGATCACCGAGCAGGTAGGCTGAACCCTCGGGGTGGGCTCAAAGGTGATGGATGCTTCAGGGCAGGCTGGTACAGTGCTTGCCAGGTGTGCACGAAGCTCTGGGTTTGACCCCCCAGAACTGCATAATCCAACTGCAGTAGTGTATGCCTGCACTCCCAGCACTTCAGAGATGGAGGTAGGAGGGTCAGAAGTTCAAGGTCATTCTAGACTAGATGTGGAGTTGAAAGCCAGCCTGAGCTAGATGAGATCAAATATACATATATATGGGGTATAGGAGATTGTTGTGTTCCTAAGGGTTGGGGTGCGGGTCCAGTGCCCAGGACCAAAATTCATCAGCCAGAAGCAAGTTGGTGTCCACCTGGAGGAAGGACTTAAATGGGAAATCAAGGTAGTGCAGGACTGGCTCGCTCGGGGTGTCCTCGCCGTGGAAGCGCGAGTTGGGAACCAGGTCACTTGCAGAGGGGGCGTCCCACGCCTGCTCCCCCCATCCCTCCGCTCCCCCAGGCTGAGCCCCAAGCATCGAGATGACGGGCGGAAGACAGGCAGCCAGCGATCCAGCGGGAGTCGGTCGCCTTCCCCATCGGGCGGCAGCGGATGGGGGTCGCCCCAGCAGAACGGAGGCAGCAGGCAGCGAAGCGGAGCGCACGGGGGTCGCCCCGGCTCGGCGCACAGCCCGCCCGATGTACGTACGCTTGGCTTTGCGGAGGGTTCGCCTCGCCGCTTGCGCGGACTGCGCCGTGCAGGGTGGGGCAGGGTAGCTAAAAGGGCAGGGCCGTAATGGGTCTCCAGGTGACCCGATGTTTGCTCTCCCTGTTCCCATCCCTCTGACCTGTGCTCCACAAGGAGTGTCGGGTGCCTTGCTCGGTTGGATGTCGGTTGGATGTTGTTCCCACCTGGACCTGGTGGTCTGGTGAGGGATTGGGGGTGCGTGGGCACCTGTAGGCCTGGGCTACTTTCGTCTTGGCAAAGGCAAGGTCAGAGAACGCCTGACCGTAGATAGTTGGGATCCGCTGCTGGGGAATGAACCGAGGTTTCTTGCCTTCAGGGAGCAGGTGCGGACTGTAAACACATCAGTCAGGAACTAAAGAGAAGTGACTCAAACTCCAGCAGGTCACATGACATCAAAGCCCTTACCCCTTCACTGAGTCCTTCCCTCCCCTTAGTCCCTTCCATTATCCCTTCCCACTTCTCTCAGGACCCTGAAATGAGCCTTTTATACTTGGCCACCTTGGACCGGTGTCTCCAACTTGTCAGCCTCTCTTCCCAGGCCTATGAGTACTGACAACTATAACACTCCTACCATTACTACCCCCACCACAGACTGTGCCCACCTATCCTTGGGAGGGATACAATCACCTCTAGATCTGCAAGCAAGTGAGGTGATCCTAGGAGCCCAAAGAAAGCACTAGACCTTTTTTTCCAACATGGACCACTCAAGGGGCTATGGACCCCATCTGTTTATCGATCAGAGTATGAGGCTGAGGCCTCACAGGGAGAAGGTACTGCAATGCTGACAGGGCCTCTGGGAGTGCTCAGGAACTTGGGGTAGGCTAGCGGGGGTCCTTTCCACAGCAACCATGCATTACCCAAGATGCCTCACCCGCACCATACACAAGCTGCCCCTCCCCACACTTCAGGTCTCTGCAGCCAACACAAACCTGTACATGTCAGTTTCATTTTGGTTTTTTGGTTTCAGTTGTTTTTTTTCACTCCCTCCCTTTTTCTGAAATTCTCTTCCTCCTGCGGTGTCAGAGAGGAAGGTGAAAAGAAACAGGCACAAAGCTTTATCCTCAGGATTTCTAAGGATGAATCCACCTTGAGGCTGTCCCACCTGGAAAGAATGCCAGGTTCTTGGCCTACTCCTGGGGCTGTGGTTAGGTCACCAGTTGTAAAGACAGTGTTGTTTCTTGGATCTGTCTTGGGTATGGGAGAGGGAACAAAAAGGTGTCTTAAAGCAGACCAGCAAGGGCTGGAACTGATGGGCTAACCTGAAAGGAGCATGGCCATCTCCAAATTTCCAAAGCACAAAAGACCTACAAGCACAAGTCTCTCATCTGTGGCCTCCTGAGATAGCCCAAAACACAATTTTGTTTTGTTTTGTTTTGTTTTCAAACCAGGTGTTATCCTATTTCTGATCCCTTTTGTGGGGTCTTGCAAATCTGAGAAATGTCCATGCCCAGGGCCCCTTGCAAGGGTCCTGTACATGTGTTAACAAAATGGCTACAATAACCAGATGCCTGCTGTGCAGACAAAATGGCAACAGTACCTAGACGGCTTGTGCCAAATGTCCTGAGTCATCATTTGGTCTAGGCAGTATCTCCTGCCCAAAGCAGGACCTCCTTTTCACATAGCCACAGGTGTTTTCCAAGAACATTGTTTACTCTTATCACAAGTCATAGCTCAGACTCTTATCCTTCACCCTTGACTCCTGCACGTCTGAGACCATCCTGGGTCTTCAACCTACATTTGGATCTTCTATTTTCAAAAAAAAAAAAAAGGACTGGGGGGTGGAGGTGTTAAAGAAACTGGTTCTTCTGTACCCAGAAAGGTGAGATAAAGGGAGGGTGGGGTGTCAATGGTTCCTTCACTGTTTCAAAAAAAAATGTTTTAAATGTCTTTGGGTATTAAGACGCTATCTTTAAGAAAAAGAGAGAGAAAGAAAGATATGGAAAAAGGAGAAGCTCAACATTTTTAACCCCACCTATGTCTTTGTTTGTTTTTTAGCCTCCCATTTGAAACGTGGTAATACTATAAATTCCATATCTTGTTTAGTTGAGGGTGGGGGAGTTAATGTCTCTTTTTTTCCTGTTATTTTGGTTTTTTATGGTTTGTATTTACTTTTACTTTATTTAAAAGAAAACAATTTTGTAATGTACAGAAATCCGAGCTATCTTTCTGGGTTTGTTTTGGGTTTTGTTTTTCCTTTTCTCTCTTCTGTGTCTGGAACTTTGCTTTTGTGTGTGTCACTGTGGGAGCTTTTCTTCTAATGCAGAGATGGTGTTTGACTCCAAATCTACATAGTCATGACCATATCTTTATATACTTTCCTCTCTTGTGATCAGAATTTAAAAGGGAACACAACTCCAAATAAAAAATAGCAGCCATACCAATATTACTTGCTAAGAAGGGAAAATTAGCCTTCTTGTTAACCCCAGGGAACTGGAATCATCTCATGTTTTACATTAACAATACTAGTGTTTCTGAGTTCACAGAGGACCTTGCAAGAAACTAGGGACCATACAGAGAGAAAGGGACTTTTCCTGTGTTATTTATTGGGTGCTGTTGGCAGGCAGGGGAAGTCAGTGTCAGGCCTTTAATCCTAGGACTTGGTAGAAGCAATCTAATCTCTGAATTAAAGGCCAGTCTGGTTTACAGAAAAAGTTCCAGGACAGCCAGGTTATGCAGAGAAACCCTGGAGAGAGAGAGAGAGAGAGAGAGAGAGAGAGAGAGAGAGAGAGAGAGAGCCTGAAAGCAGCTGCAAATTTAACTCAGGTAAAGTTTTCCAAGCCAGGTATTCTAGGCTAGAGAGAAGCACTATTCTAGTCTGGGGACAAGCCATTGGATTCTGAAAAGTACAGCCAGGCCTGGTGGTGTCCACCTATGATACAAAGAAACTTAGTCTAAGAAAGAAAATAAAAAGTAAAAAAAGATAACTTGGGATGTAGCTCAGCAGTAGAGTGCTGGCCTACTATGTGCAAGGAAGAAAAGAAAGAGAGTTATGAATGGGACTTAGTTGTCAGTGTTTGCCTGGAACGCACAATACGTACTAAGACTGGATCCTTAGCACCACATGAAATCTGGTATTGTGGTGCACACTTGGAATCCCTGCACTTGAGAGATAGATAGATGCAGGAGAATCGGGTATTCAAGGCTAGCCTGTGCTATGTGGGTCTCTGTGTCAAAAAAAAAAAAAAAGCAGATAAATAAAATAAAATTTTAGGGAAGCCATGGGGCTGATCGGAGAGGCAAGATCCATCTTCCAAATGGAGCCTGTGGTTGTTTTTCCTTTTAAATATGTGGTCCCCATCCCACCCCTGCATCCTTTCACTGGCCTCATTTAACCAGTGTTCCTCTCATTGTCTGACCTTTCTGTTTCCTCTCTCTCTCTCTATGCCCCACCTCTCTGTTTTCCTTTCCATCTCTCTCCTCCAGAATTGGGTCTCTCTCCCAAGCTGCCTGCTCCTTCTCTATCTATCCTGTGGTTTTCTGCATTCATTAGCTGCTGTGTGCATGCCCTCTGGGGAGTTTGTAAAGAATTAAGGAAAGCTTGACCATCGAGTCTGTGGCTAGAGGTTTAGAAGGAAAGAAAGAAAGAAAGAAAGAAAGAAAGAAAGAAAGAAAGAAAGAAAGAAAGAAAAAGAAAAGACTCTAACAGAGGTGGCTGACAAGTGGCCTTTCCATTTCTTAAGTGATATCCAGAAGCCACTGGGCAGGCCGTTTTCCTCTCTGCTGGCTCAGAGCAGAGGCCATTTGGAGTCACCAGTGTCCTGCATTCCCTGTGCAGAGATTTTTTTTTTAATTGTTGCATTCCTGTCCCTGACCACTGAGAAGGTAGGTACCCCAGCCCAGCTGTGCACTTGCTCCCTGGGTCTCAGCTCAGATAAGTGCAGCCACTCTGCTTGGTTTGAATCTCAGTCTCTCTGTCTGTCTGTCTCTCTCTGTCTCTGTCTCTCTCTGTCTCTCTCCTTCCCTCCCTCCACTTTGTTTTAAGTTGATTTTTTTTCTCCTTTCTCTCTTTCTTTCTTTAACTAACATTTCACTTACCCTTTTTCCAAGCTGAGCCATCCGAACTGTCCCTCAGGCTATGGTTTGGTTCCCTTCACTCTCCATCCCTAACCCTTGATGACTGCAGGCTCATCCTCTCTTCATTCTCTGCTTCTTCCTCTCCGTGTCTTGAGCCCCTCCCCAAGCTCCCCCCCTTGCTCCCCCTCATCCTCACTGTTGGCTGAACGCACTTACGTGTGGTCTAACACTCAATCTTCATGTCTCTTCCTGTACTGTGTGCTTGCAGTGGGGCTGATTTGATTGCTTCTGTCCGGAGTGGTTGCAGAACCCATAAACTTCATCCTTGCCAGCTTCTAGCTAGAAGCCTTGGTCACACATGTTCTAGTCCTCTGGGGCCCACCTAGACAGTAAGCAGTAGAAGAATGGGGTGTGAGAACCTTGAGGGTCAAGTTAAAAGTTAAGTCCCATTGCACCCTTAGGGGCTGACTACACCAGGCTGTATGAACTCTAGATTTACGCCAAGTCCTTTTATGGCAGTGGAGCTTGGAGGTACAAGCTTCAAGGTTCTGGGACAACATCAGGCATTACTACCACAGAGAGTCATAGCTCTGAGACTTAGATGTGGTGATAGAGACACTACAGAGGGTCTGGAGTGGGCCAGGGGCGGGTTCTAGACCCTAAGAACCTACTTGGCCAAGGGTGATTTTTGGAATGGTATAAAATCTTAGCTTACCTACCCCTAGAACAGCGGCTCCCAAACATTATATCACAGGAGACTTGTGATGGCCACTCCAGTGCTCAACTAGCTGCAAGGAAAATGGTAGTCAGAAGTGGGTCCTTAGGATACCACTATCCCTTCCTCCCATCAGCTTCCAGTCTTCCTGAAGTTTCAGTAGCCATTGTGAGGTTTTGATAACTCTCCATCTTCAGCTTTGGAAAGGGAAGGGTTAGCTACTTCTCCTGTGTTTATTCCAGGAAGGGTCAGGCCAACTCATTCCTCAGGACACTCTAGCTATCTTTAATGGTGTTTCCTGGGAGGGAGATGACAACGTTGTTCTTCACAGGGGGGATAAGGTCTGGGAGTCTGAAAGAGGGAGGAGCCTTAGCCTGAGGAGGATTTGGAGGCTCTGTCCTTCAAGATTTCCAGGATCTCAACTAGGGGAGACAGTGGGATAGAGGCAAGCAGGCAGCAGTCCTGGGGTTCAGAGGGGACACAAAGGCAGATCACTCCAGGTGTTTTCTTGCCTCTGTCCCTGGTCCCCCTGTGCTTCCACTGTCTCCTTTCTCCATCCTTGTTTACTGCTCTTGACCTTTACATTTTTCTTATTCAAGGGGGGAAAATGATGTCACTAGCAGAGCTGAGAAAATAACTTAGTGTATTAAGTGTCTGCTTAGCAAGCAAGAGGACCTGAGTGCAAGCCCAGAACCCACGTCAGAAAGCCAAAGATGGTGGCTTGTACTTCTAATCCTAGTTCTGGGTCGGCAAAGGCAGAAAGATGCCTGGGGCCTGATGGTCAGCCAGCCTAGCTTAATTGACTAACCCTGGGTCCTCAAAATAGCTCAGTGGGTAAAGGTGCTTGCTGTCAGGCCAAGTGGTCTCAGTTCAGTCCTAAAACTCACAAAGGCTCCTCAAGTTGTCCTCTCTCTCTCTCTCTCTCTCTCTCTCTCTCTCTCTCTCTCTCTCTCCACACACACACACACACACACACACACACGAATAACTAAATAAATAAATGTAATTTAAAATATATATATATATATATATATCTGCTACAAATACAATTTAAAAAGAATGGCTGGTCCCTGAAGAAAGACACCCAAGATTGATAACTGACCTCCACATGCATATTTGTATGTAATTGTATGTAAAACACATACAAATACATCTTTACATACACGGGAACACATACACAAAAGAGGGGGGGGAGGAAGGAAGGAAGAAAAAAGGAAGGAAGGAAGGAATTCCATAAGCCCTGAATTTCACTCAACCCCTAGGAAGGAGGCCCAGCCAAGCTGAGGCTGAGGTGCAACCTCTGACAGGATCATGGTGACTTTTCTTAGCAGCTTCTGGAGGGATGAGTGGCCTGGCCTCCCCCAAGGACTCCCTGACAGTCCCGTCTTCCTATCTTCTGCCATCCTGGGCTGCAGGGGGACTCTTTCCATCTGTCCCCAGGCCTTCATCCCCTGCTCTGATCCTTTTAGCCTGGGGGCCAACATACAGGATAATCCCTTTGTGGGCCAACCCAGCCAAGATTCTGCTCACCCCCATCTTATCAGTGGGGAAGCAGGGTCCCACCTAGCATGAGATTTAGCATAAGTTCTCACAACCAACTTAAATCCCCTCAAGGGGTTCTTCTTGAGCTTGGGTGAGGTCAGTAGGTTCAAAAGGAATCACAGGAAAGCGGAGTGAAGCTGAGACTTCAAGACTTAGGTAGGAAGGTAGGAGGAAGCCACCTATCTTGGCCTGGACCTCAATGGCTGGGGACAGAAGCATCTTAGGGGTATTCAGACATCCAATCCAGATCCTTTCTGTTCCTAATACTCTATCCCACCTCCAAGTCAAGGGAAGTCAAGATGGGTCTGTGTGGGACTGGGGATTATTAGCTCAGTTGCCAAGTTTGCCTAGCACGCAAGAAGCATTGGGTTATAAGCTAAAGAACTCATAAATCAGGCAGGATGGTTCATGTCTGTAATCCTGGTGCTCACGGAGATGGAGACAGGAAGAATAAAAGTCCATATCCGGCAAGAAGTGTCCATCCATGCTATGGTGGCATGACTTTTATGGGGGTAAGCGACCACCTTTTTAGTTTAAAAAAAAAAAACACTTAAAGCGTTCAAGGCCAACTTTGGCTATATAGTGAGTCCTAACTGAGCTACATGGAACCCTGTTCATGTGACAGGGAGGAAACTGGAACTGTGGCTCGCTGGTAGGGCAGCTTCCCTAGCACCCATGAGGTGCTGGGTTCTATCTGGAGTACTGCCGGGGAGGGTGGGAGGGGCTTCCTGTTTGTCTATGGCAAGGAGTATCAGGGGCTTGATCTTCCCCTCCCCCACCCATCCTGTTTCTTGCCTTAAACCAGGTCTCTAGCTCTATTCCAATCTAGTCCCAATCTCAGTATGCACTCCTTCACCACTGGCCTTGCTGCCTCCCCTGAGCAGGGTAGCCTTAAAGGAGGGGACCATGGTGATGCTGGGTTGTGAGTTACCATGCATTTGTTCCTAAGGCTCTCCTACTTGATATCTCTGTTTAGTTGACAAGCTGACCAGCCTGGGCATAGGATGCGTTTGAAGATCCTAAAGACATTATCATTCTCACTTGCCTCCTAGAAGGAGATTCAATGAGAGAACCCTGGTACAGACCAGGGACTGTAAGATGTTATTTGCCTGTTGGGGTTGGGGAGGAAGCTGAGGGTTCTTCTGGAGATGCCTTTTGAGAATCTTTATAACAACCAGCCTCAAGTTGGGCACAGTGTAATCTGGGCACGTAATGCAGACGCAGGAATTTTCTGGAGTTCAAGGTCATCTTTGGTTGCACAGAGAAGTTGAGGCCAGCCTTGGCTACATGAGACCCTGTCTGAATTTTTTTAATGGGGCCAGGGGTGTAGCTCAGTCAGTAGAGTTCTTGCCTAGCATGCATGCATGAAGCCCTGGGTTTGATCTGCAGCACTGCATAAAAACAGCTGTAATCGCAGCACTCGGATGGTGGAGGCAGAAGAATCAGAAGTTCAACTCGATCAAGAGTTCCGAGTTTCAGGCCAGCCTCAGCTACA
The DNA here is from genome assembly GCF_011762505.2 of Arvicanthis niloticus. NCBI lineage: Eukaryota > Metazoa > Chordata > Mammalia > Rodentia > Muridae > Arvicanthis > Arvicanthis niloticus. The sequence continues at coordinate 26,127,566 of NC_133432.1, forward strand.
AGAGACCTTGTCTAAAATAAAACAACGATCAGCCTCCAGTTTCCCTAGCCTAAGCTGATCAGGAAGTGAAGATTGCTTAGTGGGACAGGTGACTGACTACCAGATCATACCCACCCTGGTCACCTATGCCTGCCAGTGCTTTGGGAGAAAGACCAGCTCTCCTGAGAGAAGTCTTCATGGCTCGTTGACTCCCACAGTGTATTCACCAGCTATGGCTGGTGTTCATTGATTCCTTCAGCCAATCACAACCAATCACAAACCAGCTATACATTCCGTCAATGAGGCCTACTTCCTGGCTCTAGCTCTGGAGCCCTGAAGAGAGGTCTGGGCCCCTCATCCCCTCTGCCAGAAATATCCAAAGCCAGGCCAAAGAAATCATGTTTCCTTTCCAGTGATAGCAAGATAACCTGAACAAACTTAGCTTAGACCCCCTTCTGGTACCTGAAAGTCCCTCATTGGTCCTTAATGAAGCCAATTCTTCCTTCCTCAGCCAATAGCATTAAGGATTTAGTGACCTGTTTTAAATCCTAAAAACTGGGATTATGCCCAGCAATGGCGCCACAAGCCTGTAATCCCAACATTCAGGAGACCGAGGCAAGAGGATTCCAAGTTCAAGGCTATATAGTAAGATCGTGTCTAAAGACAAAACAGGTTGGGCAGGGTGATGTGCTTTTGTAATCTCGGCATTTAAGAGGTGACATCTGTAGAATCCTGAGTCCAAGGTCATCTTGAGCTGCATATTGAATTCTAGACTCCAGGCCAGCCTGTAGTACGGGAGAGCCTGTCAAGCAAAAGAAAAGAGCTGGGTGGCAGTGGGTGGGCAGTAGCCGTGGTGCCTGCTTTGAGTCTCAGCACTCAGGAAGCAGAGGCAGGTGGATCTCCAGTTCTAGGCCAGCCTGGTCTACAGAACAAATTCCAGGATAGCCAGGGCTAAACAGAGAAACCCTATAGGAAGAAGGAAGGAAGGAAGGAAGGAAGGAAGGAAGGAAGGAAGGAAGGAAGGAAGGAAGGAAAGGAAGAAAGAAAAAAAGAAAGGAAGAAAGAAAGAATATGCACTGGCAGGATTATGCAGGCCTTTAACCCCAGCCCTGGGAAGCAGAAGCAAACCATTCTCACACCTAGCTATTGCTACATAGTGAAACTCTGTCTCGAGCAAGCAAACCTGAGGTTACAAACAGCAGATCAGGCTGGGTAATGATTGTGGAAGTGTCAGGGACAAATCTATAAACCGAATAGTGACAAGAATAGTAAGTAGCATCTGCTCTTGCAAGGTTGGGTCCCAAAGTCAGGAGGGTCCTTCTGTGAAGGGGGGCGGGGTAGGGAGGCTGGGGAGCGGGGCACAACCGGAACTATTTACCCTGGAAGAGACACTGGGAAGCAAAAGCTAAACCCTCATGGTGCAGATGGGGAAACTGAGGCCTAGACTGGAGCTATTAACTTATCCAGGGCTCCGTGGTGCTGAGGTAGTAGCAGGTTCCATCCCTAGTTCCCAGCCAGGACCTCGAATGGTGTCAGGTTCCCTTTCTGGTCCTAACTCACTCTTGGAAAAGAAATAAATTAACAGTTCTATTCAGATGTCAGCCCAGGGCACTGGCTGACGCCCAAGGAGCCGGACATTTGCTGGTCCGCTAGCGGTGAACCGGCCTCGGGGGTGGTTGCGTTTCTCTCTCTCTCTCTCTGTCTCTCTTGCATTTTTGTGACTCTAATGATGAACTTATGCTGCCACGCTTTTCCCTTCTCTTACACAACTTACCTACTAAAGGAGGAAGTGCCACTTTATTGGTAAGTGGACGTTAACCAAGAGGGACTTAAAAAAAAAAAATCAGAACGTTAAAAATAAAAAAAAAAAAGAGAAAGAAAAGAAATGAAAAAAAAAAACAGAAAAAGAAAAGAGATAAACAGAAAGACAGTCGGTCAGCTACTGAACATCCCTGAGCTCTCGGCAGGGTCGCCAAAACAAAGCCAAATATTAACAGAAAGAAAATAATAATAATAATAAAGTCAGGTTTCCCCAGCAGATCATTTTGATTTGGGTATATAATGATATTTGTGGTATTTTTGTTTCCGTTATTATTATTATTTTTATTTCAGTTTTCTTTTTTATTTCTGTTTTTGACTCCTTTTCTTCGGTTGAATTTTTGAGTTCAGTTATCTTGCCCCCTCCCCCATCTGTGTGCCGTGTGACAACTCCCACCCCATGCCCTTTACCCTGGTGGGGGGAGCCTGGCCCTGGTGGGCTGGCCCTGGCTTGACCTACCAGTGTCGTACCTCTCTCTTCTCTCTACTGGGGGGAAATCGTCTGCCCCCCCCCCATGCGGGGACAATGCCAATCCCTCTGGTGCCCCATCCTGGAGCTCCCCCTCCCCCGCAGCCTCCATCCCCACCGCTCCGTCCCTCTTGTGTTGTGCATGCCAACAACCTTGCATGGTCTGCTATGTTAAGGCCAGAAGGTGAACACTCAGGAGAGGTAGAGGCAGGGCAGGCGCGGGAACCGTGTGTGCGATGCTCCGGGGCTGCAGCCCGCGGCCTAGGTCCGGTGAAAGCCCTCTCTCCTTTTCTCCCCCCCCCCACCCCACTGCCCTCTCACGTCCCCCTTCCCGCCCCCTCGATCCCTCTCTTTTTCTCTCCAACCTCTCCATCCCGCTTGCACCCTCCCCGCCCCTCTTCTGCTTCTCCCCCGCCCTCCGGCGTCCATCGATGCATCCTCAACCCTCTTTGCTCCGGTCCTCTCTGCATCCCTCCCGGCCTCTCTCGCCCCCTCTCCGCCCCTCCGTGCCCTTCTCTGCATCTCTCCCCGTCAGAAGCCCAGCTCGCCCCGGGCCTGCGACAAGGCGGCCGCCGCGCCCACCCCGCCCGCTCGTGGGAAGGACAGCCAGAGCCCCCGGTCCGCGCCGTCATCGCAGGGCCGCGGGGGCCGCCCGGCAGGAGGGACAGCCAGGCGCCGGCGCCGGCGGAGGAGGAGGAGGCGATCCCGGTCCTCGGCCAACACGCCCCGCCGCAGGGGCCGCCGGCGTGCAAAACCCGCTCCGCCTCGGGGCTCCTCGCGCTCGCTCAGCGGGGCACACTCCAGCAGCGACTCCGGCGGCGGCGCCCCGGGCCCTGGGCCTGAGCCGGGCTCCGAGCGAGGCCACGGCGGACACGGGAAACGGTGAGCCGACCTCCTGCCTACACTGCACAGGAGTACCCCTTCACTAGTCACCCTCAAACATTGACCTTCTTGGTCACCCCACATACGGCCCCTCGCTGATCACTCCAACTGGGGTTACCCTATCAACATTCCATGGGCAGCCCGTCACTCCATCACTTCCGACGGAGTTCCCCCTCCCTTGCTAATAATCCCACATAGAATCCCCAATTTGTCCTTTGACGCCTCGTTTTTGTTTTTGTTTTGTTGGTTTTTTTTCGAGACAGGGTTTCTCTGTGTAGCCCTGGCTGTCCTGGAACTCACTCTGTAGACCAGGCTGGTCTGGAACTCAGAAATCCGCCTGCCTCTGCCTACCAAGTGCTGGGATTAAAGGCATGCGCTACCACTTTTTTTTTAAAGATTTATTTTATGTATGTATTTATTTTATGTGAGTATACTGTAGCTACTTTCAGACACACCAGAAGAGGGCATCAGATCCCGTTACAGATGGTTGTGAGCCACCATGTGGTTGCTGGGAATTGAACTCAGGACCTTTGGAAAACCAGTCAGTGCTCTTAACCGCTGAGCCATCTCTCCAGCCCACACACGTTAAGACACTCTTTTTTTGTTTTGCTTATTTTTGTTTTGTTTGTTTTTCGAGGCAGGGTTTCCTCTGTGTAGCCCTGGCTGTCCTGGAACTCACTCTGTAAACCAGGCTGGCTTCGAACTCAGAAATCTGCCTGCCTTTGCCTCCCAAGTGCTGGGATTAAAGGCATGCACCACCACTGCCCGACGACCTCTGGGGTGGGTTCATGGATCTCTACTGCGTCCCACGCAACCTATGTCTCTCATGGCCCGCAGTCCACTCCACCGAACCCTGCCCCGCACTCCCTCTTCTAGGACAAAGGAGCGACCCCCGCGTGCACGGCCCGCAAGCACCTCGCCATCCCCAGGCGCGCACGGCAGACGAGGCGGCCCCGAAGGGAACAGCTCATCGCGCAGCCCGGGTCCCCATCCGGGGTCCTGGAGCTCCAGCCGCTCGCCCTCCAAATCCCGCTCGCGCTCCCCAGACAAAAGGACCCGCAGCCCCAGCCTCTCACCATCGCCCAAGAAACCTCTTGGCCGGTAAGTAGTGTCGGTGGGAGGGGGCGGATGGCAAAGAACCCAGACTGAGGGCCCAGATGGCGGGAATTCCTCACCTTGATCGGTCCCACAGGGACAAGGACAGCGAAGGCCGTGCGAGGCACGCCGAGGCTGAGGCCACCCGCACCCGGCGTCGCTCCCGCAGCTACTCGCCAATCCGAAAGCGGCGCCGGGACTCGCCCAGTTTCATGGAGCCGAGACGCATCACCAGGTACAAAGGGGAGAGAAGAGACTAGAGCTACGGACTCTAATTGGTAGCCAGGGATGTCAGGGAGTCAAGGTTCACAGGCCTGAGGGCCTTTTAGAATGATCTGATCCTGATACTGAGGAGGAGGGTTTTATCAAGGGAGGAGGGAGGAAGAACTAAAGGAGAGATGGGTTGGGCCAAGAGAAACTACTGGACCCAGGGGTCATCTAAGAGTTGGGGAGAGACGAGGGTGCCAGAGCATCAGAGGCAGAAGTGACAACCTTGGGAGGGAAGAGGCGCCATGGATCGGAGCTGGTCTGTACGTGGGTCGGAGTGGCCAGCCACTGGTCTGGAGTTCAGCTCTGGAAGATTGCATTCGTCCATCTGGAGCTCCTCCTTCCCTCCCCGTGTCTATCACACCCTCAATGATACGAACTTTTCTCCTTCATCTTAAGGAACCTCCTGCTGTGTGGCCTGTGGCCAGCCTGGGGGCCGTGTGGACCGGGCTCCACAGGCAGCCCAAGTGATATTCATGTGAGCTAGTCTGGTGGTGGTCCGCTTTCCATCTGCGTCTCCTTTTCTCACTAACCTCCCAACACCCTGGGGAATTGGCGGAGGAGGCAGAGCACACTTAGTGTCTGGAGCAACTGTCTGAGGAACACCCCCTCCCCCCCATGCAGAATGAGGCGTGTGGCTGAGGTGACAGAGGACTAGAGGGGTCTGGGTCTGCAGATGAAATCACCCAAAAGCTGGGACTGGTGGCTCAGGCCTCTCATCCCGTCTAAGAGGTAGAATTGGGGTGGGGGGGATTCAAAGCAAGCCTGAGAAACCATGCAAGACCTTGGCTCAAAAGAAAAAGATTGGTAAAATGTTTGCCTAGAATCCCCCAATGAGGGGCTGGGGGCGTGGCTCAGTGGTAGAGCCCCTGCCTAGAATACCCCAATGAGGGGCTGGGGGCGTGGCTCAGTGGTAGAGCCCCTGCCTAGAATACCCCAATGAGGGACTGGGGGCGTGGCTCAGTGGTAGAGCCCCTGCCTAGAATCCCCCAGTGAGGGGCTGGGGGCGTGGCTCAGTGGTAGAGCCCCTGCCTAGACTCCCCAGGAAGGGGCTGGGGGCGTGGCTCAATGGTAGAGCTCCTGCCTAGAATCCCCCAGTGAGGGGCTGGGGGCGTGGCTCAATGGTAGAGCTCCTGCCTAGTATGTGTGAGGCCCTAGATTCAATCCCTAGTGCCAACAAATCGAAAATTACCCTAGCCCAGGATTACACCAGTATGACTAGATTGCCATTGGCAGGGTTCTGAGCCCAACTTTGCCCTGCCTTCCTGAGGCAGGGGAGACTGAATGTACCCTCTCTGGCCCTCAGTGACCAGATGTGTCTAATTAGCTGAAATCTGTAAGAATCCTTTTTAACTCCAAGACACTCTTCTCAGATTAAGTCTCCTTAGTCCAGTGGTTCTCAACCTTCCTGATGCTGCATCTCTCCCCACCATAAAAATTATTTTCATTGCCATTCCGTAACGATTTTGCTACTGTTATGAATCAATGTAAATATCTGATATGAGGTCCCAAAGGGGTCAAGCCCCACAGTGCTCAAGAACCACCACCATTAATCCTCCATAGTCTGAGTCTCCAAGAAAGCAATACGGCTGCCTCCTTTACTCAGAGCTAGAGATAGCATCCCAGATACACTCAGTTCTACACCGAGGGTCCTAAGATGGCCAGAATTTCACATTTCCCAGCTGGGCACCCACCTCAGCCCCTCTGTCCCAGGCTGCCTCCTCCTCCTACTAATGCAGAACTGGTTTTCTTCCTCAGAATTAACCCTTGTATCGGGCATTAGAGCCCTCTTAACCACTTTCTTTTCTTTTCTCTGGATCGTAGCCTCCTACCTTCAAACTAACTCTGGGCCAGCGGGAGGTAGCTGAGTGAAGGGTTGGGATGGAGGTGGGAGGTGGGGACAAGCTGGAACAGAGACAGCAGTGGCCAGAGATCTCCTCCTTATTCCCTTTGAGTGACCATAAAAGTCTAAATCTTGTCAGCCTGGTCTGCTGAGTTCCAAGACAGCCAGGGCTACACAGAGAAACCTTGTCTGGAAAAAAAATATATATATATCCAGGCACTAGTGGCACAGGCCTTTAATCGCAGCACTTGGTAGGCAGAGGCAGATAGATCTCCAAAGTTCAAAGCCAGCCTGGTCTACAAAGTGAGTTCCAGGACAGCCAAGGCTACACAGAGAAACGCTATCTTTAAAAAAAAAAAAAAAAAAAAAAAAAAAAAACAGACAATGCCGGGCAGTGGTGGCACACGCACGCCTTTGATCCCAGCACTTGGGAGGCAGAAGCAGGCAGATTTCTGAGTTCGAGACCAGCCTGGTCTACAGAGTGAGTTCCAAGACAGCCAGGACTACACAGAGAAACCCTGTCTTGAAAAACAAACAAACAAACAAAAACAAAACAAACAAAAAAAAAACACAGACAAACATACAAACAAAGCAAAAAACAAAAAACTAGCTATTCTATTCCGAGAAGGGATGGAGGAGGCAGAGAAACAGGACTTGGCCATATTCACTAATACTTGACTGCAAAGAAGCCATCATTGAGTTTATTGCTGAGTCGTCCCTGTTCACTCAAAGGTCTATGGATGTGCCTCTGTTACGAGAACACTTGTAGGACATGCATAGAACCCAGTGTGCCACAAACCTTCTGTCACGGAGTCTTCATGCACAGACTGATGACAAAAACCTGCAGTCCCAGCACTCAGAAAGTTAAAGGCAGAAGGGTCAGAAGTTCAAGGACGTCCTCTGCTACGCAGTAGGCTGGAGGCGGGTCTGGGCTACATGAAACTCTGTCTCAATAAAGAAATTCGTTTCATTGGTGCTGGGCATAATGGACGCGTCTGTGACCTCAGAACTCAGAACCTGGGGCAACTGAACATTACAGGCTAGTCTGAGCTTCATAGTGATGCTGTCTAAAATAAAGCAAGAAAAGAAGGAAGGAAAGAAGAAAAGGGGGGCGGGGGGAGTCCGGTGGCACATGCTTGTGATTATAGCACTCAGGAGATAGAGAATCAGAGTTCAGGACCAGCCTTGGCTACACAGTGAGTCTGAAGTCAGCATGAAGTATAGCAAACCCTTCCTTAGAAAATAAAAATAAAATAAAATTTGGGGTTAGAGAGATGACTCCAAGGTTAAGAGCATTTACTGCCCTTCCAGAGGACCCGAGTTCAAGCCCCAGGACACACATGGAAGTTCCAGCTCCTGGGCATCCAACAACCTCCAGCCTCCATGCCCCCTGCACATGCGCACATACCAACCCCCTCCCCCCACACACACACCCACACAGACCCATAATCAAACATATAAAAAAAAATCTAAAGGAACAGAAACTTTCATTCATGAAGTTCAGGGTGTACCTGAGCGGAACTAGAACATCCTCGTTTTTTGTGAGGCACTTTCCTCTCTCCCTAGCATAATAAACAGGAGAAACGGAAACACACAGACCCAATAAACTTCATTATTCAGAAAACATTTCTTAACCCACACTCCGATCAATAAAGAACTTGTGCTTTTTGCCTTGCAGGCAAACAAGGAAAAACAAAACAATCAATATGAATTTGGCAAAGGACACAGAAGTTTGGAATTGGGGTTGTCCCTGAGGCCAAGACTCAGGGGAAACTTAGGCAGGAAGCCCTGGCCACTGCTGGATGGGGACTGAGGTCCGAGTGAGGGCCACGGATGGGCAGAGTTTGGGGCTCTGGGTGGGCTAGGATCTATTTTCTCTCTCTTACAGTGCCCGAAAGCGTCCCATCCCCTACTACCGGCCCAGCCCCTCCTCTTCCTCCAGCTGCTTGAGCACCGACTACTCAAGCCGGAGCCACAGCAGGAGCCCAAGCCCTGGCCACAGCCATGGAAGCTACAGCAGCCGCAGTCACGGGACTCGCAGCCGCTCCTGCAGTGCCTCCAGGAGCCGCAGTCCCAGCTACCACAGCCGGAGCAGCTCAGAGAGTGGAGGCTTCTAAGCCCAGACGGACCCATCTAGGGTTGGAAGGCCCTGCAACAAGGAGAGGCTGGGGCCCTGAGACCTGGGAAAGAGGGGTCTTGTATCCCCATACTGCTACAGAGCTCCCGGGGTGGGGGTGGGGCAGCACGTGGGCAAGTGGGACTAGAGAAGAGCTTCCTCTAGGGCGGGTGACCCACCGACGAGGAGGAATCGAATTGTCCTCTCCCGGAAGTGTGCCCATCCCCACGCCCTGCCCACCCGCCATGCCCAGGGAACAAAGAGCCTTTGCGAACACAGGGATCAGATCACCATGCCCCCTCTTCTGCTTAAGGCCAGCTTACCAGCCTGGGGCCCATCGCCTGTGTATGGCACAAGCGTCCACCGTTGGCTGTCACCTCACCTGAGCTCAGTGGACCCCCTGCACAGCTTGGAAGGTGCCAAGCCTGGGACCTTCCCCTCCTCTTTAACTCCCACGGGGTGGATCTGAAAATGGCAAAGCCAGCCAGATCTAAGCGAGAAGGAAGGACCACCTAACTCTTGGTGTATTGCCAGGCAGAATGAGAAGTTCACACTTGGCCCCATCTCTCTCCCTTGCCCCCACACCAAGGCCACACCCTCCAGGCCTTCATCAGCACAAGAGGTGGCATATACCACACCTGTATCTAACCCTGAAGTCAAAGGTAGGAAGTTCAGGGGCTGAGGACGGAACTCAGTCAGTAGAGTGCTTGGCTAGCGTGCATGAAGTCCTGGGTTCCATCCCAAACAAAGCATAAAACCGAGCATGCTACTGCATGCCTGGAATCCCAGCACTCTGGAGGTAGAGGCAGGAGGACCGGAAGTTCAAGGTCATCTTAGGCTACATAGTGAGTTCGAATCCAATCTGGGGTACAGGAGAACCTGTCTTAAAAGTGAGAGACTGGGAATTCAGGTCGGATAAGAAAGGACGCGGGTAGAAAGCAGCGGCATTTTTTTGTTATCGTGGACCCAAACAATGCAGTCAGATGACCGAACAGGTGAAGGGCTACTGGGAAGACAGGTACCGGCTGCTGCCATCTGGGTTATGGGCCAAATGATAGCTCACTGTCACAAGTTAACTAACACGCGGTGCACTTCGGAGCCTGCCCAAGGGAGGCCTCCTTACCAGGCTTTGATGGGGCAGGTTTGGTCAAGGCTTTCAGAACTGGGGTGGTATGTTCCAGCCAAAGCCCTCAGCCTGGAACAGGATGAGGATGAGGTGGTCCCCCCTCCAGCCCTCTTCTGTGGCACCCACCCCCCTGCTGGGGCCCTCAGGGATCTCAAAGTCTTCCTTGGCCCAATAGGGCAGATGCCCTGGGCTCTGGTGGGGGGAGGAGTCTGGGGTCTGATCCGGGTTCCCACCTTCTCTGTTTCCCCCTCCCTCTTTCTCCGCAGTGCGGGAAAACATTCGGACTGTAATAAATACACTAGGTGCCCGGGTGACAGGCTGCGACTGGGTCTCTGTGACTGCGACCAGCAGGGAGTAGGGAGGACCAGGGTCTCTCCCTGTAAGGACTGAGTAGGGCTCTCATTCTTCCTGAGGCTCCCAGTAGGAAGAGGTGGGTGGCATCAAGGAACCAGGTCCCATCATGTCTGGCCACCTACCTCTGAGCAAGAGTATAGCCTTCTGAAGTTCTAGTGGGAAGAAAAATGGAGTCAAGAAAATGTCCTTCCAACCTGGAGGGTTTGTGGGCTGTTTGTTAAAATTGTTATGTGTGATACTGGGCAGTGGTGACACACACCTTTAACCCCGGCACTCCGGTGGCAGAGGCAGGCAGATCTTTGTGAGTTCAAAGCCAGATTGATCTACAGAGCAAATTCCAGAACAGCTAAGGCTGCACAGAGAAACCCTGTCTCTCTCTCTCTCTCTCTCTCTCTCTCTCTCTCTCTCTCTCTCTCTCTCTCTCTCACACACACACACACACACACACACACACACACTATTGTATGTACCTGTGCAAGATGTGTGGGGATGCATGTGCAACCGCATGTGTGTGGAGTCAGCTCTCTCCTTCCACATTTATGTGAGATCCAACTCTGGCCACCAGGTTTGTGAGGCAAGTACCTTTACCAGCTGTGTCATTTTGTGGTGTGCAGTGGGGGATAGTGTGTGTGTGTGTGTGTGTGTGTGTGTGTGTGTGTGTGTGTGTGTGTGGTATGTATGTACAGTGTATGGCCATGTTTTTTTATTTGAGACAGGGTCTCACTATGTAACTCTGACTAGCCTAGTAGACCAGGCTAGATTAGAACTCTCTGTAATAATTCTCCTGCCTCAGTCTCCTGATTACTGGGATTTCAGTCACCGGTCACCGTGTCCTCGATGAGCTTTGTCCTGTTCCTCTTCCTCCTGTCTACTCTCCTTTTTGTCCCAAAGTGATGGGTTTTAACCTGTGTGTGTGTATTGTGTGTGTGTACTGTGTGTGTGTGTGTGATATGTAGTGTGTACATACATTGTATGGCCATGCTTGTGTGTGTGTGTGTGTGTGTGTATAGGACAAAGACCAGCATTAAATGTCTTTCCTCTATTTAAGCTTTTCCACCCTAATCTGAATCAGAGTCTCTCACCAATTAGCTGGACTAAATGACCATGGAGTTCCTAGGCTCCTCCTGTCTCTGCTTTACACACACACCTCTAACCCCAGCACTACGGTTATGTCTGCCACCATACGTGGCTTTAACGTGGGTGCTGGAGATCCGAACTCAGGTCCTCATGCTTGCCCGGCAGGCACTTAACCAACAGAGACGACTCCCCCCAGACTGTAACCTGGTGTCAAGCATTTCCTGGAACTGTGGTGGAAGTAAGGAGCCAGTCTCTCAGCAGAGCAGGCCCCGTGCACACTCTCTGAAGGGACACAAGGCCCTCTCATGAGCCCTGGTCCAGATGGGCATGGTGCTGCAGACCTCTGATGCCAGCTTTCTCAAGGCAAAGACAGGAGGTGTTGGAGGCCAGTTTGGGGTTTACATAGCAAGGCTATCTTTTAACATGAGTTACAGCTGGGTGATGGTGGCATGTACCTTTAATCCCAGCACTTAAGTGGAAGAAGCAAGCAGATCTCTGCGAGTTCGAGGCCAACCTGGTGTATATAGGGAGTTCCAGGACAGCCAGGGCTATACAGAGAGGCTCTGTCTCAAAACAAAATATCTCTCTCTCTCTCTCTCTCTCTCTCTCTCTCACACACACACACACACACACACACACACACACACAGCTTCTCTATTTTCCTTTTCTCTCATTCATTCCTTTTTTTTTTTTTGAGTGGGGAATGTTTAGGCTGCATGTATACATGTGGACCACATGCCTTGTGCCCATGGAGGTGGGATCCCCTGAAACTGGAGTTATGGTGGGTGTGAGCCACCACATGGGTGCTAGGAATTAAACCTCAGGCCTCTGTAAAAGCTAACCACTGAGCCATCTCCCCAACCCCTACTTTGTTTTTACACTTCACTTGCCTGTGTGGGACATGCTACAGTGTACATGTGGAGGCCAGAGAGGGACTCTGTGGAGTTAGTTCTCTCCTCCCTCTCCTACATGGGTTCCCAGCATCAAACTTGGTTACCAAGCTCATTTTGCCAAGTGCCTTTAGCTACTGAGGCATCTCAGTCTACCATTACGTTTTTAAAAGCGCAGAGACCTTTTATCCTGTCCGAGTCTCAGGCCAAACAGCCACAGGGAAAAGAAAATGCCTCCCCAAGACTGTACAATGTTATTTCCAAAATGCACCCTCGGCTATTCATCCATTCGTTGATTCCCTAAACTCCCCCACTCCACCCCCATAGGGTTTCTCTGTGTAGCCCTGGCTATCCTGGAACTCTATAGTCTAGGCTGGCCTCAAACTCGCAGAGATCTGTCTGCCTCTACCTCCGGAGTGCTGGGGTTAAAGGCGTGCGCCGTCCCTGCCGTAGTTACCTTTGAAATGTTTATCGAATGCGTAAACGAAAGGCAAAAACAAAACAAAAACAAAATAAACCACCCCCTCCCCACCCCCTCCCCACCCCCTCCCCACCCCCTCCCCACCCCCTCCCCCACCCCCTCCCCACCCCCCAGCAATTCCAGAAACCCTGACTCAATGATAAGGTTGTTGGCAGTGAGCAGGCACTAGAGGGAGACAGAGAGTCGTGGAAAGATGGTTTAAGGGCTACCTCCCCGCGGGAGGCTCCCACCCCTCTGAGCCTCCTTGGTTATTTGCAAGATAAAAAACAAAAACAAAAAAAACCTCGCGCCCAGTGCCTCGGGGACTCAGGCTCAGCTTGTCCTCTGCTCTATTCCTTGCGGGACCAAGAACTTGACCGGGATCACCGCTAGAAAACAGGAAATATGGATCCCTGCCCCCGTTGCCTGGAGAATGGGCGGGGTCATCCTTCCCCAGGATGTCGGCCATTTGGCACTCCAGGCTCTAGACTCTGGAACTAGCTCTTCGGGATTGGGGATGTAGCTACTCCTATATTGGTAAACCTTTATCAGATGGGATTCACATGAAGCACCCCCATGGTTTCTATCCCAACATACAACAGCTAGAGATCAGACACCCCCGTCCGCGTCCCACCGTGTGTGTGTGTGTGTGTGTGTGTGTGTGTGTGTGTGTGTGTGTGTGTGTGTGTTGGAGGGGTTGTAAATTATGTGTATGTGGAAGTTCACATCTGTGTGCCTGTGGAGACTAGAGGACAATCCTGGGTGTTGTTCCTCAGGTGACATCCTCTTTGTTTTTTGAGAGACAGTCTGTCATTGGCCCAGAGCCTAGGGTGGCTGGTCTACAAGGCTCAGGAATTATTCTGTCTCCATCTTCTTATCGCTGGAATTACAAGCATGCATCGTCATACCTGGCTTCTTTTTGAATGGGTACTAGGAGTCAAACTCAGGTTTGCAGGACCGGCATTTTACCAATGAAGCTTTGTCCCCAGGTCCCTGTGTCTTTAATCAGTTCTCTATAATGAGAGCCCCCAAGCTTGTGTGACACATAAATCAGGTCGAGGCCATTGCTATTCCTCATCCTCAGAAGCCTCTCTGAGGTACTTCCAGACACGGAACTCACCCCTCCGAAGCGAAGCCTGCATCTGTCATCAAAAAGTGTATTCAGCTGGGCAGTCATGACTTTTAGTCCCAGCACTCAGGAGGTAGAGGCAGGTGGATCTCTGAGTTGGAGGCCAGCCTGGTCTACAGAGCAAGTTCCCAGACAGCCAGTGGAACACAGAGAGACCCTGTCTGAAAACAAAAAACAAAAAGTATATTTATTTAACAAACTTGGCTCTAGTCACCATATATCCAGCAAGCCCCCAAAATGAGATGCCCCAGATTCCAGGCCCCCACTTCCACCTGGCTACTTTTTAGAACTGTCTTGGGGGACACCCAAGCCCATCTCAAGACTGGACTGCTGGTCTCATGGGTTTGGGGAGCTCCTACCATACTCTTGACCTTACAATCATTAATATTGTTTTGTTTTTTAAACAGTGTCTCACTAGGTAGCCCTGTCTGGCCTGGAACTGGTAATGTAGATAGACCAGGCTAGCCTAGAACTCACAGAGTTCTGCCTCTGCCTCCCAAGTGCTGAGATTAAAGGCTTGTACCACGAACAACAATACCAGGCTAGATTTTTTTAAAATTAATTTATCTTTATTTCATGTGTTTTGCCTGCATGTATGTCTATGTGAATATGAAATCTTGGAGTTACAGACAGTTGTGAGCTGCCACGTGGGTGCTGGGATTTGAAACCTTCCCCCCTGTCCTCTAGAAGAGCAGTCAGTGCCCTTAACTGCTGAGCCATCTCTCCAGCCCCCTTGTTTTATTATTTTTAAAGACTTATTTATTTTTATTTATATGTATGAGAGCTCTGCCAGAGGAGGTCAGAAGGTGGCCTCAGATCATGCTATGTGTGGATAACATGCTGTCATGTGGACACACATAGGATCATAGAGGGGTCGGGGCAGGGATAAGCTCAACTGTTCGGGTAATTGGGTCAAGGAGCAGGGTTAGGACCAGATGGTGGGAAAGGTTTCCCAAGTGGAGCCAGGACTAAACATTCAAGGTCACCAGGTGCTGCAATGTATACCTTTAGTCAGCTACAGAGTTGCATTCCAGGCTGGGCTAGCTTGGACTACAAGAGACCCTGTTTCAAAGGGGGTGTGGGTGGTGGGTCTGTTGCTCAAAGGTTAAGAGCATGTGCTCTTGCAGACGACCAGCACCCATGCGGTGGCACACAAATGTCTGTGGTTCCAATTTTTAAGGTGCCAATACGCTCTTCTGGCACAGTGCACTTACACATGCCCAGGCAAAGCACTCATACACATAAAGTACAATATTTCAAAAGGAAGTGTACTAGGTGGTGATGGTGCACACCTTTAATCCCAGCACGCAGGAGGCAGAAGCAGACTGATCTCTGTGAGTTCAAGGCCAGCCTGGTCTACAGAGCAAGTTCCAGGACAGCCAGGGCTACACAGAGAAACTCCATCTTGAAAAAACAAAACAGGAGGAGGAAGAGGAAGAAGAGGAGGAGGAAAGGGACATGATAGAAGGTGCCTGTAATCAATCCGGCACTCAGGAGGTAGAGGCAAGAGGTCCAAAAATTCAAGCTCGTCCTTAACTACATAGAAAGTTCAAGGCTGGGCTGGGATGAGGGAGAAACACCAGGATGGTGAAGAAGACAGGGTTTCTCTGTGTAGCTCTGGCTGTCCTGGAACTCACTCTGTAGACCAGGCTGGCCTCGAACTCAGAAATCCGCCTGCCTCTGCCTCCCAAAGTGCTGGGATTAAAGGCGTGCGCCACCACCGCCCCGCTAGAAGAATTCTAGATTCTTTTTGTGACATATATTTGTGTGCACATGTGTGAGTGTATACCGCACATACTATGACACATGTAGAAAGTCAGAGGACAACTTGTCTGCTCTCTCCTTTCACTCTGTGAGCCCTGAGACTCGAACCCAGATCATCAGGCTTAGTGGCAAGTGCCTTTACCTCCTAAGCCATCTTAATAGCCCACACAAAACTCACTTAGCATGGTCTTGCTACAACTGAATTTGACAAGGGAGTGTAAAGAAAGGCCTAGGGAAAGTCTAAGTTTGGTCAAACACTGCCCAAACATTCTCCAGTCCTTTAGCCTTCACAGAGAAGAAGCACATAGCACAGCGGGTGGGGGAGGCAACAGCAGAGGAGAAACTTGATTCACAGCCCTGGAGACTTCCAGAACATCCAGTCCAATGGTCTCATTGTGCAGACGAAGAAAATGAGTCACATTTGCTGGCCTCTGGCCAAGGTCAGAAGCATCCAGGTCCCCAGACTCCCTAGCTAGACAGATTCTCTCTGCTCTACAGCCAAGAGCAGTTGGGGATGGAGAATGGTTCCCCAGCCCTGTCACCTGGCCCCTTGTTGGTCCCCCCCCCCTTCAGAAATGATGGGGGTTCATGACCTTTAGGGCAGTGGGGAAATTGGACTCCCAGGGAGACACATTGAGATGTTCTGGGAGAGACCCCAGCCAGTCGAGTGTGTTACACGGATGACTGTGCTTATTTCTGGTACCCAGTAAAGCCGGTGACTGGTGCAATCCATCAGCTGTCGGGCCTCTCTGCCTGGCAGCTCCCGGAAGACTCCAGAGTGTTCTCTGAGGCTGAGCCAGAAAGGGCGGGGCTGGCTGGGGTGCAGCTGGCAGAGGCCTGTCAAGGGTGTGGCTGGCATGGCCAAAAACTCAGGCACTTTCGCAAAGGGAGGAGGCGCTCACTCCTCAGAGGACTCCAGACTTTGAGGTTCCACACAAGAGGAGGGGCCCTTCCATGGAGGAGACCCCAGACTCTGCGGACAGACAGCAATGAAAGGCATAGGGCTATGGCCTGTTAGCCATGGAATTCAGGGAAATCTCTAGATGATAACGTGGCTCCTTTTTCTTCCCCGTCCCCACCCCGTACCCCTCATGCTCACCCCTACCCCTCCATACATCTCTGGTTAGCCTTGAACTCATTGAAGAGCAGGTTAATCTCAGACTCAGAGAGCTCTGCTTGCTTCTGGCTCCCCGATGCTGGAATTGAAGGCTTGGACCACAATTCCTCTACACCTTCCTCTTTCTCTCTCTTCTACCATCCCTTTCTTCCCTCTGTGTCTCCCATTCTCTCTTTTTTTTTTTTTTTTCCAGTGCTGAGAATTGAACCCAGGACTCCATGATAACAGAGAGGTATTCTACCACTGAGCCATACCCCATGCGGTCTTTTGACTTTGTTATTTATTTTATGTGTATGGGTATTTTGCCTGCATGCATGTCTGTGCACACATGCATGTAAATCCAGAAGAGAACTTGAATCTCTTACAGCTAGAGTCAGTGGCTGGGATTCGAACCTGGGTCCTCTGGAAGTGTGCAGCAAGTGCTCATAGCTGCAGAGATAACCACTGAGCTGTCTCCTCAGCCCCCTTTCCTTGCTCTTTATTTTTGGATATGATCTCATTCTGTAGCCCAGGCAGACCTTTGCTTTTGACCCATCTGCCTCAGCCTCCAGAGTACAGAGAACAGCAGCCCGGTGCCTCAGGCCCAGCTCACCACCGTCTGAGAAACAATGTCCTTAGAAGCTATTTTGATATATGTCATAAAACACACACACACACACACACACACAAGCCTCAATGTCCAAAATGAAAGAACACAAACTGGGTGTGGTGGCACACACTTGGAAGGCTGAGGCAGGAAGACATCACAAGTTCAAGACCAACCTCGTCTCCACAGTGAGTTCCAGGTCAATTAAGGCCACATGGTGTGAGACCCTGTCTCAAACAAACAAACAAACAAACAGAACAAAATGAAAATAAGAACCTGAAGGCTAAGAGAGGTGCCAGCTCACTGGACACACTTCAGGGCGTTTGGACCCAGCACAGCTCTGTAGAATAAGCAAGTGAGAGCTTTGGGTTTTGGCTTTTGCTGCCAAGCCAGATGACCTGAGTTCAATCCCAGGGACGCACACGATGAGAGACTGACTCTGGCAAGTTGTCTCCTGGCATCCAAACATGGACCATGGCATGTGTACCCCTCACCACAGACACAAATAAATGTACTTAAAAGAATTTTTTAATAGGCAGATGAATTAGCCCTGGTTTTCAGATCATGAAATGTAGGTTTAACAGGCTATCAGACCAGCACCAAGTTTCAAGCCCAGCCCTGCCTGTCTGACCCCAAAACCCAGTTTCTCCCCCACCTGCTTCTCATGTCAGACTTCAGAGAGCTACCAGGCCCCGCCCTGGTGATGGAACAGGTTGGTCATGAGGCTGGTCTGCTGAAGATGAACGGGAAGTCAGGCATGATGGACACTAAGCCCAGCAGTGGGGCCTGAGGCAGAGAGGTTATCACGTTACACACCAGCCTACATTACACACACAGTGAAGTCCAGGCTAGCCTGGGCTATGTAAGGAGATGCTGTCTCAAAAAAGAAAACAGAGGAGTGGGGAGATCATTAGCTGTTAAGAACACTTGCTGCTCTTCCAAAGGATGTGGGTTCAATTCCCAGTATCCAACACTCTCTGTCACCCAAAGGCACCTATATATACATGCATGGTGCATATAAACTCACACAGGTATACATACACACACATAAATACATTTAATTTTGTTTTTAAATTAGGGGCTGGAGAGACAGCTCATCAGTTAAGAGCACTGGCTGCTCTTCCAGAGGACCGGAGTTCAATTCCCAGCACCCTCATGACAGCTCAAAACTGTCTGTAACTCCAGTTCCAGGGGATCCAGCGCCCTCACATAGACATTCAGGAGACAAAATACCAATCCATATAAAATAAATGTTTTAAAAAGCCAGATGGCCAGGCAGTGGTGGCACACGCCTTTAATCCCAGCACTTGGGAGGTAGAGGCAGGTGGATTTCTGAGTTCGAGGCCAGCCTGGTTTACAGAGTGAGTTACAGAACAGCCCGGGCTACACAGAGAAATCCTGTCTGGGGGAAAAAAAAGCCAGATGTATGGTGTGCTCTGTATTCTCAGACTCCTACGGTAAAATGGAAAGCACAGGCAGATAAAAAGAGTCAAAGGAAGGTGAGACCCAGCCTCAAACTCAAGGAAGAAAAGCCCAGCGTGGGGCAGATTCCTTTGATCCCAGCATTCAGGAGGCAGAGGCCCACCAGACTCTGTGAGTTCAAGTCCAGCCTGTTCTACACAAATTCCTGGCCATACATGGCTACACAGGGAGATACTGTCTCCAAAACAAGCAATAAACAAAATTCCAACATCTACAACCACTTACACACACACACACACACACAAAATGTGGATGGAGAGAACCGACTCACGTTCTCCACACCGAGCTGACATATATAAATCATACATATACCCAACAATAGTTCAAGTTTTGCTTTTGCTTTGGCATTTTCTTGTGTGTGTTTGTGTGTGCCATGGTGCCTGTGTGAAGGTCAGGGGACAACTAGTGGGAACCATTTCTCTCCTGAAAAACAGAAAGTTTGCCTTGGTGTCTCATGCCTGTAATCCCAGAGCATGGGAAGGGACAGTAGGAAGATTAAGAACCATATGTGCCAGCCTGGGTTAAATGAGACCCAGTCTAAAAATCTACACAAAAAAAAAAGGGGGGGGGGATGGGTGGGTTTCAGATTCCCAGTGACCAAGCAGGGTATCTGGGATGCCTGCCCCGCACTGCAAAACCCCTCTCGCTATGACATCAATCCCTATAACTTCTCCTTGCCCTGGTCTAAAGCAAGATGAAGGAAGTTTGTGTCTACAAAGAGCTGGCAGCCCCCACCTCCCAAGCGAGGCTGGGCCCAGCAAGGTCACATTTAAAAGCGTTCGTAATCGTATTTGACAGCACCCGATAGGGTGGGGCACCTTGGACTCCAGTCTGGGCTAAGGTGGGCAGGCAGGAGCCGGTGAGCATCCTCCCAGGTTTCTGACCTCACCACAGATTTATGGAGCTGGGCATGGGTGTGGCTGGGAACAAAGGCCTAAGTTTCCTAAAACACCGTCTTGGGGAGATGGGTTCGGCAGGAGTTCCCAGTTACAATGTGACCCAGTAAGGGAGAGAGCAGAGGCCATGAGTGTTTCTCTTGGTTTCTAAGAGACCTCTCTGGTAACTCAAAAGGCTTTCTGAAGTGGTCCCAGACTAGTGACCCAGCTGCACCCCAAGAGATATATAGGAAACTCAATTCTCTCTCAAAAGGAAACAGGAGGGCTGACATGAAGGCACTAACTACCAAGAATGCCAATCCAGAGTTGGTTTTAACGGAGAAAACCGACTTCCACCAGTTGGTCTCTGACCCCAACAATGCTTGTGCAGGTGCAAGAACACACACACAAACTAAAAGAACAAAAAAGGCCAGGCAGTGATGGTGCACGCTTTTAATCCCAGCACTTGGGAGGCAGAGGCAGGTGGATTTCTGAGTTCGAGGCCAACCTGGTCTACAGAGTGAGTTCCAGGACAGCCAGGACTACACAGAGAAACCCTGTCTCCCACCACCACCACCAAAAAAAAAAAAAGAAAGAAAAAGAAAAAGAAAAAGGAAAAAAGAACAAAAAAGAAACTGAACTTAGAGCTGTTGGCGCAGACCTCTAATCCACACTTCATGGGGGCTGAGTGAGAGAGACAGTGAGTGAGCTCAAGGCCAGTGTATACTGCAGAGAAGAATTGAAAGCCAGCCTGAACGATTCAGTGAGACACCCCTCCCCCTCTCCAAAACTACAATGGAAGCTGGTGAGATGACTCAGTGGGAAAAAAACACTTGTCACAGTGGCTGGAGAGAGCACTGACTGCTTTTGCAGAGGACCAAGGTTTGGTTTCCACCAACCTAACCATCTGAAACCTAGTTTCAGGGGACCTGTAGCCTTCTTCTGGCCTCCTCAGTACATGGTACACTTATACACATACATACACACACACAGGCAAAACATTCATATACATAAATAATAATAAATTAGTCTTTTAAAAAAGAGAACATGTTATATTCTATTTCCCAGAACCCATTAAGAAGTGGAAGGAGAGAGAACCAGCTCCAGCTCCACAAAATTATCATCTGTCTTTCACATACATGCCATGACACACACACACCTCCCCCAACCCCATCATGCACACTCATTAACAATAATAAATTAAATCTTTTAAAAGTAAGATAACCAATGATGATATAGCTCAACAGTATAATGCCGGCCTAGAATCCCCTAATGAGGGGCTGTGGGCGTGGCTCAGTGGCAGAGCCCCTGCCTAGAATCCCCCAGTGAGGGGCTGGGGGTGTGGCTTAGTGGTAGAGCCCCTGCCTAGAATCCCCCAGGGAGGGGCTGGGGGCGTGGCTCAGTGGTAGAGCCCCTGCCTAGAATCCCCCAGTGAGGGGCTGGGGGCGTGGCTCAGTGGTAGAGCCCCTGCCTAGAATCTCCCAGTGAGGGGTTGGGGGTGTGGCCTGTTTCCCAGTCCTGAGAAACACAGGCAGCAGGGTTGCTACAACTTTGAAAGCAGCCTGGTTTTTCAGGTCCACCCCCTGAGGGATAGGGATGACTGAACCAAGGTGGATAACAAATAACCAATAATTAACTATGACTCACTAGGCCCTGGGCTACATCTTCACTTATATGATGTCACTGACTCTCATGCCTGCCGGATGACATCAACATTATTAGCATCCTGGTCATCCGAATCTTGCAGTGGGAGAGAGTAAAGAACGAAGAATAGCTTCTACAGACCCCCCACCACCCAGGGCCACAGAACCAGTGAGACTCAAGCAGTCTGGTGGTCTGGGAGCTGACACTCCGGTGAACCCCCAGCTGTCTAACACCACATTCCTGCTGTGTGTGGTGGCAGGTGGCTATGATCCCAGCCAGCGCTTCGGAGGATCAGGAATTAGAGTCATTCTTGACTGCATAGAGAATTCCAGACTACTCAGGGCTACATGAGACCATATTCTCAAAAAACTAACAGAGAAAGACAAAAACCAAACAAGCAGAAAACAAAACAAAGGAGGGCCTCGGAAGACCCCAAAGTGGATAAAGAGCTGTCTGTGCAAGCATGGGGACTGAGTTTGTGTCCACAATGAATAAACTGAGGACATGATTCTTCTAAACTGTGGTTGAGGGGAAAGTTTTTATTACAGATATGAGAGTACAGCCAGAGGCATCTGGAAGAGTCCAGAGCAGAGAAACTGAAATAAATATGGCTGGCCAGCAGACTGGGCCTGGACAGGAGAGGAGAGAAGGAGATTGGGAGAGAGAGATGCCAGCAAAAAGAGATGGGGCAAAGAAGACCAGGAAAGAGGGATGAGGGAGAGGGGACCAGGAGAGAGGGATGAGGGAACCAGGAGAGAGGGATGAGGGAGAGGGGACCAGGAGAGAGGGATGAGGGAGAGGGGCCCAGGAGAGAGGGATGAGGGAACCAGGAGAGAGGGATGAGGGAGAGGGGACCAGGAGAGAGGGATGAGGGAGAGGGGACCAGGAGAGAGGGATGAGGGAACCAGGAGAGAGGGATGAGGGAGAGGGGACCAGGAGAGAGGGATGAGGGAACCAGGAGAGAGGGATGAGGGAGAGGGGCCCAGGAGAGAGGGATGAGGGAACCAGGAGAGAGGGATGAAGGAGAGGGGACCAGGAGAGGGGGATGAGGGAACCAGGAGAGAGGGATGAGGGAGAGGGGACCAGGAGAGAGGGATGAGGGAACCAGGAGAGAGGGATGAGGGAGAGGGGACCAGGAGAGAGGGATGAGGGAACCAGGAGAGAGGGATGAGGGAGAGGGGCCCAGGAGAGAGGGATGAGGGAACCAGGAGAGAGGGATGAAGGAGAGGGGACCAGGAGAGGGGGATGAGGGAACCAGGAGAGAGGGATGAGGGAACCAGGAGAGAGGGATGAGGGAGAGGGGACCAGGAGAGAGGGATGAGGGAACCAGGAAAGAGGGATGAGGGAGAGGGGACCAGGAGAGAGGGATGACGGAGAGAGGGCCAGGAGAGCACATACAGGAATGAGAAGCTGGAGGAGAGGAACCCCAAGAGCTGGGAACGTTTTGGGTAAGGGGCAAGGTGAGAAGGGCTGAGGAGAGCCAGGAGAAGCTGAGTGAGCCCCAGGCTAGCATACCCTTTGGTATACTAATAGACACCACAGGTAGCCCTTTGACCCCCCTAATTTCTTTTGTACCTAATTAACACACAGCAACCCACATAAAAGCTGAGTGTGTGATGCCTCTCGCCTTTAATCCCAAGTCTCCCGGAGGCAGAGGCCGGCCGATCTGTGAGATCCATGCCTGCCTAGTCTAAAGAGTTCTAGGACAACCACAACTACATAGGAAAAAAAAAAAAAAGTCTGAGTGTGGTGGCCTGTGCCTGGAGCCCCAGTGCTGGGCGGGAGGGGTGAGGCAGTTGCAGAAACAGGAGGATACTAGGGGGGCTCGCTACCCATCCAGCTTGCAGGCTCCAGGTTTGATGTCTCCAGAGAGATGGCTCAGTGATTAGGGGCACTAACTGCTCTCCCTATAGTACCCTCTCGCACCCACATGGCACTCCAAGATCTGACACTCTCACGCAGACATAAATGCAGGCAAAACACTAATACACATAAAATAATTTTTTCAAAAAACCATCAAAATAAAAAAAGAAAAACCCTGTCTCAAGGAGAGAGAGAAAAAAGAGAAAGAAAGAAATTGAGAGAAAGAGAGAGAAGAAAGGAAGAGAGAAAGAAAGAGAGAAAGAAAGAAGAAGAAAGAAAGAAAGTCAGTCTGTCTGTCTCAGGGTCAGAAAGATATTCAGTGGACTAAGGCGCCTGCCACCAAGCCTTTGCTCCCCAGGAGACACATGACAGAAGACAACAGCTAGACTTGCTGGTCGTCCGGAGACCTCCACAGGTGTGCCATGATTAGTGTGTCCCCACAGGCCTCCCTCTGGTTCAGACCGGGTTCAGTTGCGACACAAAGGACCTAACCCCTCCTGGTTTATTCTCAATAAAAAGATGGGGCTGGCCCCAGGCCACCGCCCTTCAGCCTGCAGAGTTCTAAGCCCGACAGTGGGAACCGCTCCAGCTACCGGTATTACGGTCATTTGTTTTCTCCAACTAGAGAAGTTTCCAGATGGAGGCAGAACCTTCCTGTCCCCGCCTGCCCGCCCCCTTTGCAAGCTTGGGGGAGGAATGCAGAGGGGAGGGGCGGCGAGGGACGGCCCCTTAGACGGTCATTGCCATTAATAGAGACCTGAAGCACCGCCTGCTAAAAATACCCGGCTGGGCACCCATAAAAGCACAGCTGGGGCTCCAGTCCGGCACTTCTCGGATCCTCAGCCCAGAGCTTCTAGATCCTCAGCCCAGACCAGCACAGCCAAGAACATGACCGAGCGCCGCGTGCCCTTCTCGCTGCTACGGTGCCCCAGCTGGGAACCATTCCGGGACTGGTACCCTGCCCACAGCCGCCTCTTCGATCAAGCTTTCGGGGTACCTCGGTTGCCCGATGAGTGGTCGCAGTGGTTCAGCTCCGCCGGTTGGCCCGGCTACGTGCGCCCGCTGCCCGCCGCGACCGCCGAGGGCCCCGCGGCGGTGACCCTGGCCGCACCCGCCTTCAGCCGCGCTCTCAACCGGCAGCTCAGCAGCGGTGTCTCGGAGATCCGACAGACTGCCGATCGCTGGCGCGTGTCCCTGGACGTCAACCACTTCGCTCCCGAGGAGCTCACAGTCAAGACCAAGGAAGGAGTGGTGGAGATCACTGGTGAGTCTCCCTGGCCCCCAGAGGGGATGAAGCTGCTGGAGCGAGCATCGTGGTGGCCGAGGAGGGTGGAGGGTGGGGGTGGGGGACTGAAACCCTGAGGGATAGGACCCTGAAAAGTTAGAAATGAGCTCAGGGACCTGGAGGCCCGCGTCATTCTCCCTAACCTGCTTCTCTTGCCCCGGAACACGGGGGTGCGGGTTGCTCCTAAAAGCTCTGTCATCTTCGATGATAAGGACCGACAGCTGAGGATGTAGCTCAGGGTAGAGCTTTGCCTGGCTTGCCCGGAGGCCTTAAGGCCTTCAGTTCCACGCGCAGCACAGAAACAAAATGAAGGAAGACCTAACGCACCTTCTGGAAGACCTTATCCCCAAATAGGGTCCTTAGAGCCAGCCGGGGAGGGGGCGTGCGCGCAGCTTTGAGTATGACTACGTGGTATCCAAGCCTGGGTCAGAGCCAAGCCCAGCGCCGGGACCCTTCGCATCCCAAATTTCAGAAGCGAACTTTCTGGAAAGTTTTAAGATTCCAGTCAGGCATCCCATCACACTAATTTTTTTGCCTCCTTGGGTCTCTAGACACTCCTTAGCTAGGACAGCAGAGGACTGCCTCTGACCTCCTTCTGTTCCCACCCACAGGCAAGCACGAAGAAAGGCAGGACGAACATGGCTACATCTCTCGGTGCTTCACCCGGAAATACACGTGAGTTCTGGTTCCTTTCATGGAGGGTGGGAGTGGGGGTAGGGAGAGCGGACCCAGGGCGGAGGGCCCCGGGTCAGGAGGGATGTGTAACCCTTGTCCTGTTTTTCTGCGTGTCCAGGCTCCCTCCAGGTGTGGATCCCACCCTGGTGTCCTCTTCCCTGTCCCCTGAGGGCACACTTACGGTGGAGGCTCCGCTGCCAAAAGCAGTCACACAATCAGCGGAGATCACCATTCCTGTCACTTTCGAGGCCCGCGCCCAAATTGGGGGCCCAGAAGCTGGGCAGTCAGAACAGTCTGGAGCCAAGTAGAAGCCCCGTCAGCCTGCTGCCCTTCCCCAGTAGCCATCACTAGCCACCCCCCTCTGTCAATCTGTACTCTTTTGATACTTGTACTTTTCTGTTTTTTTCTCAAATAAAAGTTGGAAGCTACTGCTCACCACCGTCTCAGACTCCAGAGTTATTATGGTGGGCTAGGGATGACTGTTCCAAACTGGAGCACCCTTGGTCTTTGCTAAGTGGCCACTATGGGTTCAGGCCCTTCCTGGGTCCAGCCTAACATTCCCCTAAGAAGAGGAGGGGAAAAGGAGTAACCTGGAGATTAAAGTTTACCAGGCTGGGCATGATGGTGTATGCCTGTAATTCCAGTACCCAGAAGCTGATGCAAGACCATCGTGAATTTGAAGCCAGCCTGGGCTACAGAGTGCGTTCCAGGAGTGCCTGGGCTACATACTTGCCGTCTCAAACAAACAAACAAAAACCAAAAAAACCCCAGGAGCTTGGGGTGTAGCTCAATAGAGTGTAAGAAGTACTGTTTGATCCCCTGCATCTAATAAACTGGGTCTGGTGGCACACTCCAGAAGTGGAGGATCAGAAAGGAGTTCAAGGTTATCCTGGGCTACATGGCCAATTTGAGGCAAGCCTGGGACATATGAAAACATCTCTTTTTTTTCTTTTTTCTTTTTTCTTCTTTCTTTCTTTTTTTTTTTTTTGTTTTGGTTTTTTGGTTTTTCGAGACAGGGTTTCTCTGTGTAGCCTCTGCCCCGCAAGTGCTGGGATTAAAGGCGTGCGCCACCACCGCCCGGCAATATGAAAACATCTTAAAAGTAAGAAAGAAAGAGCCAGCCTGATCTACTACTTGTCAGATCCAAAGCACTTTCCTCTCCCCCAGCTTCTGGCTCTGCTCTCCATTAATGAGCGATTTCCTTGTCCACAGTCCCTGTTAGCACATCAAAGGGCAAGCTAGCCTCTGGGTTTCCTAAGTATCAGACGTACCTGTGGCTCTTCCCTCCGCCCCGCCCCCCCACCTCCTGCGCTGAGGCTTCCTTCCCTCCCCAGCCTCTCATTTTCCTGTAAGCTTCCTATTCAGCTATGCACTCTCTTGTCCTCTTATACTCCTCCCTTGGTCTCTCCGCCCACACTCTGTCTCCCTCTCCTGTTCCACCTCACCTCTGCCTCATGGTCGAGTCCAGTCCACTGGCCATGGCCAATCTACTACTTTCTTTCCCTGCTCTGGACTCTTCCAGATGCCTCTGTCTGTTCTCCTCCCCCTTCTATCTACAATGAAAACCTTCTTCTCAGCCGTGCCTTGCATGGGTCATGCCTTACTTTATACATCTCGTGCCGAGACCCTCCGTTTATAAAGTTCACACCTGTACTTTCAGCATTTATGAGGCATTAGGCTGGAAGATCAGGAGTTCAAGGTCAGCCTGGGCTATGTAGCAAGTTCCAAACCAAGCCAGGAGTGGTGGCACACGCCTTTAATCCCAGCACTTGGGAGGCAGAGGCCGGTGGATTTCTGAGTTCGAGGCCAGCCTGGTCTACAGAGTGAGTTCCAGGACAGCCAGGGCTACACAGAGAAACCTTGTCTCGAAAAACAAACAAACAACCAAGTTCCAAGCCAAACTGCTTTCAAACTCTATCAATACCACAAGACAGATACAAATTAAAAATAATAGTAAAAGCGACAATCTCCAGGGGCCAGGTGTGGAGGAAGAGGAGGATTGTAGAGCAGGTACAGGAAGTGTGGCAATTCCTAGCAGCTTCCTGAGGTGTTGGCCCGGTTAACCCCACCTGCAGACACCTGCAGAATGGGACCTGGGCTCTCAGCAATGGACAGAGAATTGGAGTTGACATCTCTGTCAAGACGGACGGCATCCGCCTGCTCTAGAGAGCTTGCCTTGACTAGCCTTCCTCCGTCAAAGCAATTACACAAGTTTTAGCTCCTCCCTTGTGTGTTTTGCTTTGCCCATCCATCCTTCACGATCCCAGAGAGGGAGCTGAGGGACTCCAGGGGGCTTTAGAGCCCAGTGCCCCAGAGTCTAAGAGATTGACACTGGAGAGGTGGCTCAGTGGTTAGAAGCATGGACCACTCTTTCAGAGGATCTGAGTTCAGATCTCAGCTCCCACATCAGGTGGCTTCACAACCTCCTGTAGCTCCAGATCCAGGGGAATTTATGCCTCTGGCCTCCGAAGGCAAGCACAAAGGTGCACATATATTCATATTAAAAAAAAGTCTTTGTTTTGTTTTGTTTTGTTTTGTTTTCGAGACAAGCTTTCTCTGTGTAGCCCTGGCTGTCCTGAAACTCATTCTGTAGACCAGGCTGGCCTCGAACTCAGAAATCCGCCTGCCTCTGCCTCCCAAGTGCTGGGATTAAAGTTGTGTGCCACCACCGCCCAGCAAAAAAGTCTTTTTTTTTTTTAAAGACCAGGAATGCAGCTAGGTATGGTAGTCCAGCTCTGTAATCCCAGTACTCAGAAGTTAGAGGCAGGAGGATGCAGTACTCCAAGCTAGTCTGGGCTACATGGTAAGACCTGTCTCTGTCAAGATAGTTTAACATGGAAAGGCTCTTTTCTTTTGTTTTTGTTTTTTGTTTTTTTTTCAAGACAGGGTTTCTCTGTGTAGTCCTGGCTGTCCTGGAACTCACTCTGTAGACCAGGCTGGCCTCGAACTCAGAAATCCGCCTGCCTCTGCCTCCCAAGTGCTGGGACTAAAGGTGTGCGACACCACTGCCTGGCTCATGGAAAGGCTTTTGCTGCTCCACCTTGAGGACCTGAATCTAATCTCCTCAATCTCCCAGACCCCTAAAAGCTGCCCTCTGACCTTCACATGCCGACCACAGCATCCACATAGACTCATACCAGTGTCCACACACATACAGGAGCATACACATAAATGACCAAAAAATAATAAGAACAAAAAAGCAAACTAGATTTACTATGTAGGTGAGTTAGTTGAGTGGCTGCCAAGCATTAGTGGTTGCTTGGGTCCCTCCCGGGTTCCACCCTCAGCACCACATCAACTGTAATGGTGGATGCCATCCCAGGTAGGAGGTGAGGGAGCTCAATGCCAACCTCAGCTACAAAGTGCGCTGGAGGCCATCTTGAGCTATAGAAGACCGTGTCTCAAGAAGAAACAAGGAGAGCTGTGTTTACGTAATAATGCATGCCTGCATTCCTAGTGCCTGGACAGGAAGACAGGGAGACCTCGAGTTCAAGAATAGCCTGGGGAACATAGTGAAGCTATTAGGAAACTATGAAGAGCAGGCGGGGATGGCTCAGTGGGTAAACGCTTGCCTTGCAAGCATGAGGAGCAAAGTTCAAACCTCTAGAATCCACAGAAATGCCTGCACTCACCTGTAATCCCAGCCTTGGGAGGTGGAGATCCAGAGACAGGCCATATCCAGAGCTCTGGGTTTGATTAAGCAATGTCTCAATGTATGAGAGAGAAGAGCAATTGAGAATAATTCCCAGCCTCCGTCTCAGGCTTACACAGACACACAGACACACACACACACACACACACACACACACACACACACACACACACACGAAAATGGAAGGGGAAAAAAAGACATAATACAAATCCAGGGGACCCAACAGTTTTACCTCCAAGGTCCCAGAGCCCCAGGCTTGTAGCAAGACACATCCACCCACATTCTTTCTTAAACCCACAACCCTGCTTTCCCAGAGTCCATGGGAGGAGCAGCTTCCCACGGGGAGCCATCTGGCACGCCCTGTCCCCTGCTCCCCCAACTCTCTCAGCTGCTTGATAATGTTAGTTCTGATCCAGCCCCTGGATCGGAACACCTGGAGCAGGCATGAAGCCAGTGCAAGTTCTGGCAGAAAGAACCTTTCTGGTCCAGCTAGCAGTACTAGTCTGAGCCTGTCAGTCAGGGCTCTGCCCCACCTCTCCACCGGCCAGGGCTGTTCAGTGCAGGTCCATCTTGAGATGCTAAAGGGCCTCACTGTGTGTAAGACAGCTCTCCCTCCTCCAGTTGCTGACTTTGCACGCCCATGGCAGAGCCTGGAGAATCAAGCTGGCTGGGTTCCAGTCTGGATCTGTGGACCAGTTGTCCTGTGGTTGGCGCTAAGGATGTTCTGGCTTTGCAGAGGTGTGACTGCATCAGAGGAGGCTTCAGCAAGGCTGCCCTGAAGTGCCCTCAGACTATCTCCTCAGATTAACTCTGCAAAGAGGTATACAATCACTGCTACCTAACAACTGGGTACACAGAGAAAAACAACTGGGTACAGCAAATCTCCAAGAAACGACAGGCTTGCGGGAGGGGTGTGGCCAGAGACAGAAAGACAGATTGGCCCAGCTTTAAAATCAGGGGAACTCAAGAGGAACAGACTCCATAGTTTGAAATGCAGATACACACACACACACACACACACACACACACACAATTTTTAAAGATTTATTTATTTAGTTTAGTTTATATTATATTTATATTATAGTATGCATATAAATATAATAGCTGTCTTCAGACACACCAGAAGAAGGCATTGGATCTCATTACAGATGGTTGTGAGCCACCATGTGGTTGCTGGGAATGGAACTCAGAACCTCTGGAGAAGCAGACAGTGCTCTTAACCACTGAGCCACCTCTCTCCAGTCCCTCTTTTTTTTTGGGGGGGGGGGGTTGAGACAGGGTTTCTCTGTATAGCCTTGGCTGTCCTGGAACTCACTCAGTAGACCAGGCTGACTTTGAACTCAGAAATCTGCCTGCCTCTGCCTCCCAAGTGCTGGGATTAAAGGCGTGCGCCACCACCGCCTGGCCTCCAGTCCCTCTTTAAAAAATAATTTTTACTTGGAACAACTGATGCTTTTCAAATGGACAAGAAGAATTAGTCTTAAATACAGCATCTCACAGTGTGCTGTCCTTTGGCGGCAGGATCCATTCTGGTACCTTCAGCTCCTACCAGACTTTATCCAGAAAATGTGCTACAGTAGAGATGAAGGTTTAGAGAGGATTTGGGGGCGGTGATTAAGTGTTGCGTCTCTGTCCTCCGCACGGCTGGAGATGGGGCTTTGAGGAGCTTTTAGGATGACTTTGATGGTCTGGGAATTCTGACACATTGCCACTTAGCCAGCTCTGCCATAGCTCTTGGGTCCAGCACTGTGTTAGGAACACTAGCTCCCTTTTTTCTCATGCTGCCCGAAAGATGGGGAACATTCAGACCAACTGCGCTTCCCCAAAGCAGCCCACGATCTTTCAAAAACCAGAAGCAGTTCTTTAGCCGGGCGGTGGCGGCGCACGCCTTTAATCCCAGCACTTGGGAGGCAGAGGCAGGCGGATTTCTGAGTTCGAGGCCAGCCTGGTCTACAGGGTGAGTTCCAGGACAGCCAGGGCTACACAGAGAAACCCTGTCTCGGAAAAAACAAACAAACAAACAAAAAACAACAAAAAAGAAGCAGTTCTTTTTTGGTTTTTAGAGAATTATTTATTTTCTATATATGAGTACTGTGCTGTCTTCAGACACCAGAAGAAGGCATCGGATCCCATTACAGATGGTTGTGAGCCACCATGTGATTGCTGGGAATTGAACTCAGGACCTCTGGAAGAGCAGCCAGTGCTCCCAACCACTGAGCCATCTCTCCAGCCCACAAGAAATGGTTCTTCTGGGAGAAATCTGCAAGGAGAAACTCACTCAAAACTATAAGAACATCAGTCTAGGTCTCAAGGCGCCCAAGGACACCACTGAGGGCATCTACATAGACAAGAAATGCCCCTTCAATGATAACGTCTTCATCCAAGCTAGGATCCTGTCTGGTGTACTGACCAGACAGATAAAGATGCAAAGGACCGTTGTCATCCACTCAGGCCATCTCTACTATGACCAAAGTACAGTGGTGGCACAAACAGGTGTCTGTGCACCTGTCCCGCTGAACAAAAGAGTGAGCTTCAGTGTGCTCTAGGTCACCAAGGCTGCTGGCACCAAGAAGCAGTTCCAGTTTTGAGAGGACTCTGGTGACTTCCTAGAGCAAATAAAGTTATTTTCCAACTTAAAAAAAAAAAAAGAAAGAAAGAAAGAAAGAAAAAGAAATACGGGGCTGGAGAAATGGCTCAGTGCTTAAGAGCACTGACTGCTCTTCTAAAGGTCCTGAGTTCAATTCCCAGCAACCACATGGTGGCTCACAACCATCTGGGACCTGTGCCCTTTTCTGGCTTGCAGGCATACATGCAGGCAGAACACTGTATACATAATAAATTAATTAATTAATTAAAAAAGAAATACTATCTCCATTCACATTACTTTTTGTTAGAAATCTAACAGAGGAGAGGACTTCTGGGTATTTAGGCCCACTTTTTTTTTAAAAAAGGTTTATTTATTTATTTATTTATTTATTTATTTTATATGTATGAGTACACTGTCACTGTCTTCAGACACTGCAGAGGGCATTGGATCCCATTACAGATGGTTGTGAGCCATCATGTGGTTGCTGGGAATTGAATTTAGGACTTCTGGAAGAGCTCTTAAATGCTCTAAGTGCCGAACCATCTCTCCAGCCCCCACTTTTTTTTTTTTTTTAAAGTTTCACAGAACAGATACTTGATTGAACAAATGAGGATAATAAAGGTGAAATGATGGGGGGGGGGAGGGGAGAACCTTCCTCTGTGACCCAGGGGCTGCTGGTCACACAGTCAAAGGCCATACAGCTACCAACTAGTCAACTGCTTGTGACTAGAGTCAACAAGAGACAGGGCCAAGGTCACACCTTGATTTTGTCCTCACTTCAGAACTTCTTAGCAAGTGCATAGTCCGAGGGTTTCATTCCCCAAAACCATAAATAAATAAACTCTAACTCAGTCGGCTTCTGTTAGCCTTTATGGGGCAGAAGAGGAGATATTGTCTCCAAATCCTGGCTGGACATCCAAACAGGGAGAAGGGGCTTCAGCCCCACACCTCAGTGAGACCCCTGAATTCCATGCTGAGAGGCTCTGTCCCATCAGCCATCAGAGAAGGAGAGCTAGCTTGTGTCTCAGGGAGACTCCTCTGGCCTCCCCAGAGTGTGGCATGAGACCATCTGCTGTGTCTTTCTCCTGTACCTGGAGTCGGGACTGCTGAGATGTCTCTGTGGCCTCAGAAGACCTTACTTGGCACCACACGGTGATGTCAGCCACACCAAGGTTTAGAGTCCTAGGGGTGGCAAAGGGGGACAGTTCAGCCTTCCCAAAAAAGCAAAAGAATCCTGCTTGGGGACACCCTAAGATCAGCTACATTCTGATGGGGCTCCTATATTCTGACAGGCAATCTGACCAGGTCAGGAGGAAGGAGCAGAGAGGAGAGCAGAGTGGCAAGACAGGTTCCTCCCCTAGGCCCTAGGCCCACCTCATGAGGTCCTGGGAGGCTGGATCCTGCTGCTGCCCAAGCTCAGGTAGGATCAGAGATTTTGTAGGCACTTCTGAGATCACTTCTTGTAATTTTTTGGTCACTGTCACTGACCCAAATCCACAAGCTGAACCCAAACCACAATGTTTAAAATTTCCTTCAGGCAGCCTGGGCTCCTTCACCTGGGGACCTCAGTCCCCAGCTACTTCGGGGTTTCAGCTTCCCTCCTGTTCACCAACGATCCACCCCAGGACCACATTCTATTTGAAGACTGTATACTAAGTTTCCATAAATTATTCTAGGAGACCCCCATTATCATCCTTTTGTGCCCAGGGTGGCCTTGAACATCACTAGCTGAAGACAGTCTTGAACTTCTGATCCTCCTGCCTCCACTTCTTGATTGTTGGGATTATAGGACTGTGCTACCCATGCTTGGTTACTGTCCTGCTGGGAGTAGAACTCCAGACACACAGCTTACCTGCTGAGTTCCGGTAGTTGTAGTGGTGTGTGTGTGTGTGTGAGAGAGAGAGAACGAGAGAGAGAGAGAGAGAGAGAGAGAGACAGAGACAGAGACAGAGACAGAGACAGACAGAGAGACAGAGAGACAGAGCCCATGCATGAGCATGCATATGAATTCATGTGTGTGTACACCTATGTGTGTGTGTGTGTATGAGAGAGAGAGAGAGACAGAGAGACAGAGAGACAGAGACAGAGACAGAGAGACAGAGCCCATGAATGAGCATGCGTATGAATTCATGTGTGTGTACACCTATGTGTGTGTGTGTGTGTATGTGTGCACGCTCACACAGGCATATTACAACACCCATATGGAGGTCATCGGACAGCTTGTGGGGTTGGCTCTCTTTTTCCATCATGTGGCTACCAGGCTTCAGATTCAGGTCCCTGGGTTCAGCAAAAAGCACCCTTCTTTATCTGACACGCCACCTCTCCGGCCCCCCAGCCTGTGTCTTTTGTTCCTTTGTGGGTTTTTGTTTGTTGTTTTGTTTTTCAACACTGGGGTCTCTCTATGGAGCCCTGGCTGTCCTGAAACTCTCTCTGTAGACTAGGCTGGTCTGGACCTCACAGAGATCCACCTGCCTCTGACTCTAGAGTGCTGGGGTTAAAGGCATGCGCCATCACCACGCCTGACAGTTCTGTATTTTCCTATTCATCTCTTAGTGGTAACATCTGCCCTCCAAGCACCTATCTCCTCTGGGCCCAGCACCCTCTGGTTGTCCAAGTCTGTGCTCTTGATGGGGCAGAAGAAGGAAACAACTCAAAAGAAGCATCGTGGAAGGCTGGGACGAAGATGGTGGAACACTTGTCTAGCAAGCACAAAGTCCTAGGATCCAGTCATTGCGATCCCTAACACTGCATATATGGAGTGTGGTGACACACACTGGTAATCCCAGCACTCATGAGGTGGAGGCAGGAGGATCAAACGTTAAAAGTCGGAGGCTGGAGAGATGGCTCAGTGGTTAAGAGCACTGACTGCTCTTCCAGAGGTCCTGAGTTCAATTTCCAAAAACCACATAGTGGCTCACAACCATCTGTAAAGGGATCTGATGCCCTCTTCTGGTGCGTCTGGAAACAGCTACAGTGTACTCATATACATAAAATAACTTTAAAAAATAAAAGTTAAAACTCATCCTTCAGGTACAGAGAGAGTTTGGAGTCAGCCTGGGCTACATGGGACCCCGTTTATATATCCCCAGGCATGGTGAATATATATATTTTTTTGGCCAGAGCTGAGAGCTGAACCCAGTGCCTTGTGCTTGCTAGGCAAGGGCTCTACCACTGAGCTAAATCCCCAACCCCCATGGCACCCCATTTC
The DNA here is from genome assembly GCF_011762505.2 of Arvicanthis niloticus. Classification (NCBI taxonomy): domain Eukaryota; kingdom Metazoa; phylum Chordata; class Mammalia; order Rodentia; family Muridae; genus Arvicanthis; species Arvicanthis niloticus. Next base: position 26,161,809 of record NC_133432.1, read on the forward strand.
AATGAATCCTTTGTTTATCTTTCCAAAAAATAGATAGATAGATAGATAGATATGCAGATAAATGATAGAGAGAATCTCATATAGCTCAGGCTGGCCTCCATGTTGTTACATAGCAGGAGTGTGACCTTGAACTATGGACCCTCCTGCTTCCCCCTGCTGAGTTCTGGAATGACAAGTTCGGTCCGGTCTCTGATTTATGCAGTGCTGAAGATGGAAGCTTTGTCTCTGTGCAGGTTAGACCCTGTGTCTGCTCATCGGTAGGGATTATGTGTTTGTGCCACTGTGAAGCCCAACCAACTCCATGTTTAAAAGGTCCCGGGGGTTAAACTCCAATTCCAGAAAGAAAACCACAAAGTCCACTTAAGTAAACATCCTATAGCAACCCCGTCCCTCCCCCACACCCCAGCAACAGCCAGCCAGGCTACTGCAGCAGGGTCAAGGTACAGCTAGATAACCTAAGACAGTCTGCAGAAAATGAAAAACCTAGCCATCCTGTTTGTCAGGTGGTTTTGTCGCCCCCTCACCCCCGCTTTGGTTCCTGCAGATTACACTAGAAAGACCATTTTTAAAATATTAACTTGCTGACCCATATAGAAATTCCCCAAGCAGTACTGGAGAGATGGCTCAGCAGCTAAGAGCACTGACTGCTCTTCCAGAGGTCTTAAGTTCAAGTCCCAGCAACCACATGGTGGCTCACAACCATCTGTAATGGGATCTGATGCCCTCTTCTGGTGTGTCTGAAGACAGCTACAGTACACTCATATACATAAAATAAATAAATCTTAAAAAAATAATTTTTTTGTCGGGCAGTGGTGGCGCACGCCTTTAATCCCAGCACTTGGGAGGCAGAGGCAGGCGGATTTCTGAGTTCAAGGCCAGCCTGGTCTACAGAGTGAGTTCCAGGACAGCCAAGGCTATACAGAGAAACCCTGTCTTGAAAAACCAAAGAAAGAAAAAAGAAAAGAAAGAAAGAAAGAGAGAGAGAGAGAGAGAGAGAGAGAGAGAGAGAGATTCCCCAAGCTTGCTGTAACCACAATAAATATACCCTGCACCCCTAGACGCCGGACTCTCACTTCTGACCCGCTATGCCGGTGATGGTAAGAGTCCTTGCTCTTCAGCTTGTTTTGCTTGTTTGTTTGTTTTGGGGTTTTTTTTGTTTTTTTTTTTTTGTTGTTTGTTTGTTTGTTTGTTTGAGATAGGGTTTCTCTGTATAGCCCTGGTTGTCCTGGAACTCACTCTGTAGACCAGGCTGGCCTGGAACTCAGAAATCCGCCTTCAGCTCGCAATAAAGACCCTTACATGTTTACGTTGGAATTGGCTCGTCGGTGGACTTTGGGTCTCTGCTACTTGGGCATAGCACTGCCTTTTCAGATGTGAGCATCCTTTTCATCCTCTTGAAGATCAGGATGCTCTCCCAGTCTTGAAGCCTTGAACCCAGCCAGCATCTGGATTCGAGGAGCACAGTAAAGAAACCAGAATAGCCACTCCACAAGTAAAAGGGGGGAAATATGTTTCCAACTCTCAAAAAGAGGGGGAGAAATCTTCGTGGTTACAAGGGAATGGGAGGAAGGGAGCCTGTTGGGCTGTGGGTCCGGGAGCTTTGAAGTGTATGACTAGTTCTTGTGAGTAGGGACTGGGGGCGGGGCTGGGAGGATCTTGTAGGCTAGCCTGGATCTTGCTATGCTGATAGGTACCGCAGGCAGGTGATAACAGATGAGCCATGCTCCCTAGTTTTCAGACCCCACAATATCCATGCAGGTAGATCTTGCAGCAGGGGTCCTGAAGTCCCAGAGCAATGGCATCAGGGGAAGAGGAAGTTGGCTCTGGATGTCAAGTCTTTGATCCTCAGAGTGCTTCAGGGCCGAAGAAGCCACACCCAGGCAGGAAGCCCACCTTTCCAAAGCTTTGAGACTGCCCTTGAATGAAGCCCATATCCCCAGCACCCTGCTATGAGAAGTCCCTTGGTTACTCTCCCAGACACCCTACCATACCCAGGGGTTCTCTGACCAACTTCTAAACTCTACCAGATTAGAGTCTTCTCTAATGGGATAAGAGGCCCAGTTTTAGGGTCTGGGAAGACAGCCCAGTTGATTAAAGTGCTTGCCTAGCAAGCATGGGGACCTGAGTTCAATGCCTTCTGGGGGCTTTTACTCATGTAAAAGCTTCTGGGTATGTTGAGCATGCTTGGAGCCCGCACTAGTGAGGCAGGAATAACAGAGTCCAGAAGCCTGCTGGTAGCCAGCCTAGCTTAGTTAGTAAGCTCCAGACCATTGGGAGAACCTGTTTCGAAGGAGGCAGGCGGCGGCATTTCTGGAGGCTGACACTGTCCTCTGGCCTCCACATACAGGCACACACGTGGGAGCCAACAGGGAGTGGGTAGGAGGGGTGAGGGAAGAGAAAGAGAGCGAGAGGGGGAAAAGGAGAGGAGAAGAAGAGAGATCTCTGAGTGTGCTTTGGGCTCCTCTGCTCTACCCTTAGCCTGTCTCCAAGGGCCCCCAAAGCTACTGAGATGTCCCTACTGTGGGACTGACCAGGCCTGGACCTCTGGACTGCTTGCCCATTCTGTTACTGCAGGTCTATCACCTACATCTGGATCTCAGGTCTTTGGTTTTCCCTAGTGCGCCTTTCGGATAGGAATTGCTCAAGACTGTGTCTAATGCTCTTGAGAACCCACACCTGCTAGCTGTCAATCATCCATTAGCCAGCCTAGGCCACTAGAGGCAGCAGAGGACCATTCATGTACTCGTGGGCGTTTCATGCAAACTGTCAGTTTTTGGAGTATATTTTAATTTTTTTATTTATTCATTTTTTCATTATTTTATTTATTTATTATTTTATTTATTTCATTATTTATTTATTTTTTCAAAAAGGGTTTCTCTGTGTAATCTTGGCTATCCTGGAACTCGTTTTGTAGACCAGACTGGCCTTGAATTTAGAGATATCCATAAGATATGGCTGTAAGGCATTTTTTTAATTAATGCTTGATGGGGGAGGGCCAAGCTCGTTGTGGGTGGGGCATCCCTGGGCAAGTGTCTTGGGTTCTATAAGAAAGCAGGCTGAGAAAAGACATGAGGAGCAAGCCAGTAGACAGCACCCCTCCATAGCCTCTGCATCAGCTCCTGCCTCCAGGTTCCTGCCCTGACTTCCTTCAGTGACGACTAGCAATATTGCCATATACCCAGGATAAACCCTTTCCTTGCTTTTTGTTTGTTTGTTTGTTTTTCGAGACAGGGTTTCTCTGTGTAGCCCTGGCTGTCCTGGAACTCACTCTGTAGACCAGGCTGGCCTCTGCCTGCCTCTGTCCCCTAAGTGCTGGGATTAAAGGTGTGCGCCACCACTGCTTTTTCTTGCATTTTGTTGTTGTTGTTGCTCAGGTTCTTTTGGGGGGTGGCGTTGAGACAGGGTTTCTCTGTAGAGCCTCTGATTCCCACGTTCTAGAATTAAAGGCATACAGCCAGCTCTCTTTTTAAAAAGCCACATTTTAAATTACATCTATGTGTGTAGGTATATGTACATGAGTGCAGGTGCCTGCAGCAGCCAGAAGAGGGCGCTGAAGTTACAGGTAGTTGTGAGCCACACGACGTAGGTACAGAGAATTGAGCTTTCCTATAGCAACATAAGCTCTTAACTACTGAACCATGCAGCTTCACCAGCCCCTCCCTGTTTGTTTGTTTGTTTGTTTGTTTGAGACATGGTCTCTTTCTATAGTCCTGGCTGTCCTGGAACTCACTCTGTAGATCAGGCTGGCCTCAAACTCAAGAGATCTACCTATTCTGCCGCCCAAGTGCTGGGATTAAAGGTGATGAATTCATCACCACGCCCAGCTCCAGCTGCCTCCTTTCTAAAAACAGGATCTCATGCAGCACAGTCCTGAGCTCGCTGTGTAGCTGAGAATGATCTTGTATTCCTGATCATCCTACCTCCAATATTAGACACGTGTCACACTCGGTGTCTGTAGTGACAAGGATGGAACCAAGGGCTTTCTGATTACTAGGCAAGCCCTCTACCAACTGAGGTGCCTCCTTCCATCTTAGGCTGGCCTTGAATTTCTGATCCTCCTGCCTGAGCCTCCCAAAGGCTGGGATTAGAAATGTACATGACCATGTGCTGCCACACTCAGTTTCCTGTTCCATTTTTGTGGTGCTGGAGATTGAACCCAGGGCTTTGAGCCCTGTGTGTGTGCTGCAACTGAGCCAGTTCCCTGGAGTAAGAGCAGGAAGCCAGTGAGTATCAAGCATTTGTTTGGTGCTCTACCACTGAGCCACGCCCCCAGCCCCTCCCTAGGGGATTCTAAGCAGGGGCTCTACCACTGAGCCACGCCCCCAGCCCCTCACTGGGGGATTCTAGGCAGGGGCTCTACCACTGAGCCACACCCCCAGCCCCTCACTGGGGGGGATTCTAGGCAAGAGGTCTAATCCCCCCTTTCCATACCCAATTTATCTGGAGACAGGATCTTATTGACTTAAACTTGCCATTCTCCTGTCTCAGCACCCCCATATACCAATCCCACCCCTGTATCTGGGATTACAAACCTGAGCTATGAGGTATAGCTTGCTAGCTCTGTGTCTGTGTGTGTTTATTTGGTTGGTTGGTTAGTTTGGTTTTTTGAGAGAGGATTTCTCTGTAGCCCTGGCTGTCCTGGAACTCACTCTGTAAAGCAGGCTAGCCTCAAACTCAGAGATCCACCTGCCTCTGCCTCCCGAGTGCTGCAATTTAAGGCCTGTGCCACCAACACCCAGCTGTCTACATGAGGTAGATAGGCTAAATGGTACGCCCTGCATACGTGGGACACGGTGCGATGTGAATTCAAACCCTGATTTTTTCTTCCCTGACAGAAGATGAGGCACAGCTGAATGACAGAATAAAACTGATCTTTGAGCTAATGAGATGGTGTCGTGAGCAAAGGAGCCAGAGCCAAGTCTGAGGAGAGACCTGGATATGATATCTGAGACTTACGACATGGTGGAAGGAGAGAACTCCCTCACACATACGTAAACACACACATACACGTGCGTGCCCGTGGGCTCACACGCACGCGGGCGTGCACACACACATACCCAAGTAATAAGTGTAACCAACTCCCTAATTATTAGTATTTTTTTTTTTTTAAGACAGGGTCTCTCTATGTAGCTGTCTATTTAGCTGTCCTGGAATTGCTATGTAGACCAGGCTGGCCTTGAACTACTGACATCAGCCTGCCACTGTCTTCTGAGTGCTGGGATAAAAGACGTGCACCTCCACATCAAGCCTCATCTCCCTAACTCTAGGTTAGAAAATGACAAGGGAGGCGCCGACACTCTTATCTTCTTCTGACCTTGTTGCAAGCTAATTCCTAACTGACTAGCATTCATTTGAAAGTGTAAATATCTGACCAGAGCTGACCAGGTAGACCGGGAGGCTTGAATACTACAGAGAGAAGGGACTGGCTTCTAGGTCCTCAGGACTCCAGTTGTGTAGCCCGTGCCTGTCATAGCGCACTACCAGAGGGTCAGCGTGTGAGGGGATGAAACTTAGCATACTGGTCATCCAGAGTATGTGAACTGGATCGCAAAGATGCTGAGCCCCGGTTCCCCACTTAAGGACACAGGAACAATGTAGATATCTTGGGATCGTTTCCGGAAGGTAATCTGGAGATGTGGGACTGCAGCAAGCTTAGAGGACAGAAAGCGGGTCACTGTCTCTATGACAACCCTAATGGCGAGGACCACCTGGAGCCTGATGCACCATCCTCTAAGGTCACCTCCTTTCAAGGACAACCCCCGTGGAGGTTTTTACGCCCTAAAAAAGCCCAAAGCAGATTATTCGGTAAGGACTACAAAGGCGGAGACAGAGCGGAGAGAAGAGGACTCAGAAGCCAGGATAAGCTCCGCATTAGTGCTGCGGCGGGCGCAGCAGGCGAACTCCAAGGGATAAGAGACCCAGCAACAGGCCAGCCATTGGCACGGAGGCAGAATGCTGGCTTGTGATTGGCTCATGCCACGAGCCGGCTAGAAGGCAGCCTCCTGGCCGGGCGGGGCGGGGCTAAGCCGCGGCCCCGCCTAGCTCACAGCCGGGTACCTGGGCAGTCCGCAATGGCCAGCGGTGGGGGAGTGGCCATTCTTGGGTGCCTGGCTCTCCGGTGGGCACACACAGGCAGCACAAGTCTTCGTCGGTAGTCCAGGTGTTTGGGGAGGGGAACACGCGGAAATCCGGGAATGGAGATCTTAGATGGGCTGGCCTCGAGGTCGCTACTGCCATCAGGGTCTGGACTCAAGGATGGAAGCCGATACCCGCCCGCACTAACCGGGACAGCTGCAGAACCGGCAGTGCCCACCAGGGGGAGGCAGAGGACATCGGTGCTGGGGTCCCTGAGGGTTTGGGGAAACGGATCCCAGACTTGGGCAAGGAAGACTCCTGAATCCCAGCAACCCCAACTCCAGGATTTTGTACGCAGCCTCATTCCGTTTTGCAATCGGGTAATAGTTCAGGGTCAGGCCAGTTAACGCTGTAGCTTCTTGGTTTTTTTTTTTTTTGTTTTTTTTCTTTGTTTTGAGACCAAGTCCAACTTTATGACTCTGGCATCGAACTCACAACACTGCTCCTACCTGTCTTAAAAACCTGGCAAAACCTTTATGTTTTGTTTGTTTGAGACCCGGTCTCAAGCAGTCCAGGCTAGTCTCAAATTTATGGGAGCTGGCCTTGAACCTCAGAAATGCTGTTACTTCTTTTTATACCTCATCATCTCTCAACTTCCTCCTCGACTTTTAACTTTTCTTTCCTCTTTCTTTTTGAGACTGACTTCATGCAATCCAAGCTAGTCTTGGATGTAACACTTTGCAACTTTAAAAGAGATTTTGTGTGGGCGTGTGTATACAGGCATATATAGAGGCCTGAAGAGGGTGTTGGGGTATTCTCTATCGCTTTTGTATCTATTCCTGGGCCAGGGTCTTTTCCTGAACCTGGGATTTGAATTTCCTCAGATAGGCTGGAAGCCAGCAAGCACCAGTTGATGGTCCTGTGGAGCACAGGTTGCCTGGCTTGCCAAGTGGGTGCTGAGTCCTGGTGAAAGCACGGTGCACACTCTTCACAACCGAGCCTTGGCTCCAGCCCTCAACCTTGAGCTGATGCTCCAGCCTCCATGAGTGTGACCCACTACATTCACACCTGGTGGTCTTGACAGAAGTAATGTGCATGTGACAGAATTCATGTGCATGGATTGTTTTTTTTTTTTGTTTTTTGTTTTTTTTGTTTTTTTGTTTGTTTGTTTGTTTTTTCGGAGACAGGGTTTCTCTGTGTAGTCCTGGCTGTCCTGGAACTCACTCTGTAGACCAGGCTGGCCTCGAACTCAGAAATCTGCCTGCCTCTGCCTCCCAAGTGCTGGAATTAAAGGCGTGCGCCACCACACCTGGCCCGATTTCATGTGTGATGAGCAAACACTTTACAACAGAGCTACCTTCCACGTTCTGTTACTTTCTTCTTACCCAGCTTCATTTTGTCCATAACCACTAGCACTCAGGAGGAAACGTTGGGGGTGGGTGGCATTGAGTTCCAGGCCAGCATGATCTACAAAGACTTTGTCTTTTTTAAGTTAATACACCACATACAGCAATGATATGGCTTCTCTAGCTTCTGCCCCCACAATGGGGTCACAGTGGGGATCTGGACATTTAGTTAGAATAATTAATACCCAAAGACTAACTTAAAATGCTAACAATCAGAACAGGCTGGTCTTTCCTGTGGGCTTACCCAGCTGTTAGCTGCTCCTCAATCTGTCTTGACTCTTAGTTTCCTGATTGAGGGGCCAGGTTTTCACTCTTCCATTCTCCCCCACCCCCCGCCCCTTACTCCACCCAGAATTCAGCACCATTTTGCAGAAAGTCAACTCCATGGAACACCCTTAACACACACACACACACACACACACACACACACACACACACACACACACACACACACCTTCACTTTGAGGCAGGGTTCCTCTCTGTGTGTAGCCCTGGCTGTCCTGGAACTCATCCTGTAGACCAGGCTGGCCTCGAATTGAAGAGTGCTGCCATTAAAGGCAATCTTTGCTACCGATGCCTGGCAGGCTGGCAAAACCCCTTTCTACTGACCAATATGGGGTAAGTATCTTCGGAAGGCGCTATTGCCCCTGTGGAATCCAAAGTTCTCCCTCTAACTAAAGCACTAATAACCAAGGCTAGGGCATAGCTTGATCCCCTGGCAAGCAGGGACTACTCAGCCATACAACACTTGTCAAATGTTCCCTAGTGATTGGCTGGGGTGGGGGCAAGAAGATCAACAGCAGAGTGGTCAAGCATTGGGTCTTATCCCGAGAACCACCAAATCAACCCAAACCCAAGAAAATTCGACAACCATTAAGATCCCCCTTGTGAAAATCCGGCTATATGTGATGTGAAACTAAAGATGGGTCTGGAATGTCTAGAAGCACAAAGCAGAAGTCAAGCCATCCTTTCTAAAGGTCTGAGGGAAGAAACCTGGTGCTTTTGCTGGGTGTTGGCAAAAACCAGACAGGTAGTTTGGGCCTTGACAATGTAGGTAATGGGCTCTGCTGCGTAAGACCAGGGCAAAGGCTGGGTTGGGCGCGGTGACCATCTATAACCTCAGGAATTGAAAGGTGGAGGCAGAATTTAAGAGTTTGAGGCCAGCCTGGGCTACATAAACCCCATCTATCTCACTCACATATAAACTCAGAAATCTGTCTTTGCCTGAGATTATAGTCAGTGCACCGCCACCCCCAGCTGTTTGGTGGTGTTGGCAAGTTAGAGCCTCTCTGGCCCAGTGGTTCTCAATCTGTGGCCAAGACCCCTTCTGGTTGCACAACTGTAGCAAAATCAGTTATGAAGTACCAATAAAAATAATTTTATGTTTAGGGGTTACTACATGAGGAAATGAAAGGGTCACAGCATAAGAAAAGTTTAGAACCACCGTCCTAGCTCTAAGTGGCTTTTCCCCCAAGTCCCTTTTTGTCTTTCAATTGTGTGATGTGATCAGTTCCCCATGCCCTGCCCACAGATACCCAGTTTATCACAAGAGACCAGATTTGTGGCTCTACAAACTTAATTGTAGGCTGCCACACCAGAGCTGGAAAGATGACAGAGGCAGGCCCACCAGGCAAGCTGTCTGTCAAACCTCAGCGTTCCAATGAATCTGAATGTCAACTCCCAGAAATAGAGCCCGGTGTTACTGGGTTGGTTTTCGGAGGCCGTTTCCCCAAGCTTGCTCTGAGGCCCAGATTGCCATTCTTGGCCACTCCATCACCCTGTGAGTCAACATGCAGGCTCAGCTGACCAGTGTCAAGGCCAATGCATGTGGTAATCACACATAAATAGAGTGAGGTAAACAGCAGTAACCAGAGTGTATGTCTTGGGCAGAAAGAGCCTACCATGCTCCCACCTCCAGAGTTCCTGGATGGAGTGACCCACCCAAGTACACGGGTGGGTCACTCCGACAGCAGCACTCCCAACCCCTGCCCACCACATTTTCTGTATTGCCTTTTCTTTATAAAGACAGGCTCTCCCTATGTTGGTCACCCAACCTGGCTTTGAACTCAAGACCTTACTTTAGCATCCAGGGTGCTGCTATGTGCCTCTTGGCTACTAGTACATTTACCCCCGAACCCCACCAGACAGGGTTTCTCTGTGTAACCCTGGCTGTCCTGGAACTCAGAGGTCCAGGCCTGTCATTCCAGCACTCGGGTAGCAGGCTGATCTTTCAGCGTACTCTGCCTGGGAGACAGTGAGCCTACCTAGCTCCTGCCGCCCAGCCTCCACTCTTTAGGCCTATCCATCACTCCTAAGTGAACACCAACGGAACCAGCACAAGGGGGACGTGATATGTGAGGCACCCGAATCCAGAGGACCCACAAGTCTGAGTCAATTGTCTCACTGTGTAATAAATGTAAACTGGCTTTGAACTTGTGATCTCCTGTCTCAGAGTCTCAAGTACTGGGATCACCAGTGTAAAAACCACCACACCCAACTTGCTCGATCCGCCCCCCCACTATGCTGAGAAGTCAAACCTAACCCTCCCACCTGCTAGGTGAGAGCTGAGCCTCTGAGCTACACCCCCACCTTTGATTTTATGTACTGCCAAATCCGCACCCCACCGCCCAGCCTCATTCCTAAGTGGAGGTGGAGGACACCCACCTCCAATCAAATTTTCAAAAACAAAGCAGTTAAATTCCATTAAATGAAGCTGGGTCCCGCCGACATCAGATCTGTAAGTTTATTTTGCTCAATGTACGACGGCTACGTAATGACTCACACCCATGAATATTCCATCACTGAGGAGACTGCTAAGAATGGTCCGTGTGCGAAATAATTCCTTAGCGAAACACGGAGTTTGGGGGGGGGATCACTTGATTAGACCTTAAAAATAGTTTCACTGCATAACATGACGAGAAAGCACGGAGGCGTGTTCTCCTACACTGTAATAGTTATAATTTCACCATGACAAACACCAGACATTAAGAGTAAGCTAACACTGGTGTTTCTTTTGTCCCCTCCCCCCTGAAAAACAAAATATAGAACTGCATGTCACTATAGCAACATCCAAAACAGATCAATTTGTTACAATCACTATTTGGTAAAGCAAACTTTACCCCTGAAAGGAAAAAATTAAATTAAAAAAAAAAAGTTTAAAAAAAATTTGAAGTCTTAAGTTTTTTTGTTTTTTTTTTTGTCATAGGAGTACATAACACCTACAGTGTAAGTTAATAAATGTCAAGCTACCGTATAGAAATACAACACCAGCATGCACAATACTGTATCAATAGGATGGAGGAGCAACCGCGGGCCGCACTGGAGACAGCGTCAGAGGCAGGTGCGCTTCTCAACAGTGAAGGAAGGAGAAGGAACCATCGGGCTCACGGCAGGTGTCCTGCTCCCTCTTCAGTTCTACCCTCACATGATTTCTCTAGAACACAGCAAAGGTCAAGGCTGAAATTGAAAGAGAAACTAGGGTTTGCAATTCCAGTAGGTAATTTCCAAACAGTACAAGCGGGACACGGACATGCTCACTGCGGACAAGGAGACAAACTGGGTGAAGCCCCACCGAGCCCTGTGTCCGTGGCTCTGGTGGCTAAGCTTCCTCCACTGTGGTCTTCCGTGGGTCTCCGTTAGTGGGTACTGCACACTAGCATGAGGAGGGCCTCTGAGGAAGGGCATGCTGGGAGGACTGCAGAGGGGCCTCGTTCTTCACAGCCACGTCACCGCAGCATCCTGTTAAGCGTACTCAACTTAGTGGGAGCTTGGTTTCAGTAAAGAGAAGGTGGCTGCTGGCCTCTCAAGACAGTAAAGCAAGTTTGGGTGCTGCCCGTCTTGGGAACCCACGAGACCATGGGTTCTCCAGAAGACATAAACTGCACACTCTGCATGCAACAGGGCATGTTTGTGGAGAGGTTTATCCACAGTGAGAATGAGGGACCTAGGGCTGAGACGGACCATGTAGGACATAGCAGCATAGCTTCCTTCAATGTCACATGTGCAGCGACCTCACAAGAGAGAAGCTGATCCCCAACAACTATGATTTCATTCAAAAAGGAAAACCAGGAAAGCTTAGGTCAAACCGGGTGAGCACAGCCTCCTGCTGAACCTCAGCTACCGTCCACTAAGCACTTGGGAAAGGAGTGCGGGGAGCCGGGGAGAGGGGCTTAGGGACCAGGGTCCCTCGAGTGAACTGCCTCTTCCCAGTGGGTTTCCTGTTGGCTCAGCTGCTGGCACCAGATGCTCCACGTCCTGCTGCCCACCCCCCACCTCTACAATCCAGTCTGCCAGACACCTCGGGACACCTGCATGCTGTTAGCACAAGGTGCGGGAGACTCAGGTGCTGCGAAACATTCAACAGGCAGTGACACTGGGACGGAGCCCTGGCTGCTGAGAGCAGGAGTCTTCTGATAAATGACATACAGACCTGAATTTTCTCCATTTTCTGTGTGTGTGTGTGTGTGTGTGTGTGTGTGTGTGTGTGTGTGAGTGTGTGTGTGTGTGTGTGTGGTACTTAACGGTTTCTATTTTTGTGATGGGCTTACCTTAAAGAGTAGAGAAGAACCAAGAAAAAAAAAAAAAGTATTCCCCACAGCCACCTGCCAAGCACCCATCAAGCAGAACCTAACGGACTGTCCCCATGATAAGAGCTGATGAACAGCCAGACCACCCTGGACACAGATGTAAAGCCGAACAGACAAAGGAAAACTCAGAACCAATGGCTTGGTGTCATGTATGGCTGTCATGTAGAAATACTGTAAACTAGAATTTAGTGTTAATACTGTTAACCTGTCAGAGACTTCCAAATATAGGGCCATGACTGACTCATCAATAAAAGTTGTGCCTTCCACTCTAAGCCTGGCCACTTGGGTAATTTAAACTATAACTTCTCTGGTATACACCCCGGGGAAAGAAAAAAAAAAAGAGAGAGAGAGAGAGAGAGAGAGAGAGAGAGAGAGAGAGAGAGAGAGAGAGAGAGAAAGAAAAAAAAGCATAGCCACAGAGAGAAAACAGGCACGGAACTGAAGAAGAGAGCGTGTGGACAGAAGAATCCTTACTGGAACCACAGAACGCACTGAACGAGGGCCATCCATCTCCGGTTTTTCTTCTTAGAACCCTACCGTCT